>NC_086157.1:52921830-53227904 GCF_035149785.1 Candoia aspera | reverse complement strand
CATGAGGGTAAAAATCAAAAAGAGAATATATGCTATGAAGAGTTGAAATGAAATTATATTCTTGGTAATTTCATTTCAACTTTTCATAGCATATATGAAGGGGGAAAAATAACAGTCATAATTAAATATGAAAAAGAAGATATTTGTTAAAGGGCCAATAGTGGGGATACAACTAAACCAGACTTACCCACTTTTTCTCCCTAACTGGTTGATACTTCAATCAATTCAACATACTTCAAAGTTAAATTACAAAAAAAATCTAAGTATTGTGTCTTTCATTGCCAACATTTGAATTCTATCATTATTTTCTTTCCAGACTTCAACTTTTAATGTGGATTTTGTTAGACTTCTACTTACTGAATGCATTGTGAGAAGCAGCTCAAAATTACAAACTTCTGTGGCTCAATTTCAAATGGTAACTTAGGAGTCAAAATGAATCTCTGGGATATAAGTCCAAACTACAGTCTGGCTACCAGCCAGTGTATTAACATCTTCAGAAGAAGTTAAGCACACCAGCACTAGAGTGGCTGGAGCAACAACTGGTTAGAATTTCTGTCTCCTCAGATAATGGAGGAATACAAGTGGGCAAAATGGAAGGAAAATGAGAGACTCATTTCTTACACTTATAAGACTTTTCTCTCTAGATACTAAATATAAAATGAATTAAAGTTTTTACTGAATGAGTGGTCCAGATGTAATTTTCAACATCTCACACAGGTAGGGAAGAAAATGTGGTTCAGCAAGTTGCCATGTTGGCCAGAAGTGAAGAATGAATTAATGCTGAATGAAAATTAGTGACTAAGACAAAATACATACCTTAAGGTGTTTTGGTCATGGAGAGAAACAATACAGATCACACTGGAAAGTAAATATATGAAGGAAAAGTAATGAAGTGAGAAGAAGGAAGAGACTGGGAAAGGCATGATTGGACATAATTGATAAGGTCCTCAAAAAGAGAAAGGTGAGAAGTTCAAATAAAAGGCAAGCTGTATATGGATGTAATAGAAACAAAGACGGGTGTTAACAATAGAAAGATGTGGAAAGCAAATAGCTTTTTTGCAATTTCACTTGACCTAATAAATTTAATGTGTCTATTTCCCCCCTTAATAGTGGCTGGCAACTATTGTTTCAATGTTTTATGAAACTTATCATGACCAGCTGTGAAGGAAATGGGTTGTTTCTAAAGCCACATATAACACCATCACCTCCAGTGGAGGTCAGAATGTTTTATTTGAAATGATGCATTTTAGTAAAAAAAATAAAAATAAAAATGTGTGACTTTGTGCACTTGATAAAGTGAGATCTAGCCTAGCCTTGCCCAGGCAAGTGTGTCTGAAGATATATCTGGGAATGAATAGTCCCAACCCATCTATAAAAAGACTAGGTTAAGAAAGACTGACCTGGCCTATGAAAGCTCAGGCTGCAGTAGTAACTTTATTAGCTTTTTGATTGCCAAAGGACTTAACCCTGCAGTATCTTTTGCCAAACAGAGAACTGTCTGTTTTTTAAGCTACACTACTTGAATAAAAATCAAAGTCAAATGCAGTGAAACAAGGAGATTATTAATATTGGTGCTCTGTGCTTATTTTATTTTAAAAGCCCCCTTGTGATGAAAAAGAACGACACAGTTGTTACAAGCTTAGCCCCCACCTTGGGATATAATAATTATAAAATCTTTACTGTACTTACGGAATACAATTCTAAAATGTAAATTTGCTACCATCTGGCTTTAGGGTATGTCTAGTGTGATACTTACTTAAAGATATATGAGGTAGGTTTGGCATCAACTGGTATTGGTTAAACTTCTGATTCCATAATACTGTTAGTGAAACTCATCAAAACAAGCATGTTCTTCAAAAATTATGGCAGTTTATTTTCTAACTGTTTTTGTGGTATTAGCTAGTAAATTGAGTATACTAGACCATACTTAGTATAGAAAAATCTGAAATTACCTTCCATTTTATATGGACATTGCTCTGATGTAACAACAACCACTTGTTTATTTTCCCAGAAGGTAAATAATTGTGTAGTGTACAATCGGCCCAAACACAATTGTACTGATCGAGGCACTTGAATATGGCAACTATATAACAGCTTAAGCATTTTAGGATTAGTACTGATTAAGTCTGTAAGAAATGTGTATTTTGCAGAACGTTTTCTATAAAAAATGCAGGAGCAGCAGGCATCTGGGAGCTTTCTGATGGAGTCATGGCTTATCTGAGACAGCAGTTACCATACTGTGGATTAAACTTGCAATTTTTTTATTCAAGAGGAAGAGTATGATGCTGTGAATATGTGTGCATAAGTGGGTGCACTTGTGTTTAAGGATCTGGCAACAAAACAAAACAAAAACCTGGCAGGAGACAGCTTTTAATTTATTATAAATTATATAGTTAGATTTTAGAGGGAAATAAAAATACAAAGAGACATACTGACCTTTTCTTCTCCCCACCCATTGTTTTTCCTTATTTTGATACCCTCTAGTTCTGGGGTTGAAACACTGTATGTATATGAGATTTCTAAAATCTGTTCTCCAATTTCTTAAGTTTTCTTTTCTGAAAAACATCTTGCCCCCTACTTTATTGTCAGTGCTTTATATTTCTTTTTGTGGTGTTGTAAGGTAGTAGAACGTGATATCTTATATGGGGATTGAAATCCAGAATGAAATTCCAGTTGCCTGAACTGTTGGGAAGATTCTGGTCAGTGAAAGTCAGAACACATTGTAAGAACCCAACATGATATCTATGAAAATTTCACCAAAATATTATTTTATATTAAATTAAATGAGAATGATCTTTTTAGCAAATCGAAATACATTTTAGTAGCTTTTGTAGATGACCATGAATGAGACAAAACGTGAGGCCTGAGAGTTTATTCCTTTAAATAACTCTTTTAAACTTATTTGATTCATATTCCAATGTTGTTTGTTTTCATACATAATATGGAGTATGGCTTAAATGAAATTGGAATACATTGTTATTTATTCTTTTTCTCTCTATCACTTTAACACACCTGTCCTTGAATTCCCAGTTATTTTCTATATATTTATTTTTAGCCTTTTGTTCAAATTCAATTCAACTGAATGACATAAACTACAAGTGGGCCTTATCTCATTTTAATCTTCGGTAGTTAGTAAACCTCCCCATGGTTTTGCTGGCAAGCTTGATTTTAGTGAAAGAGTGTTTTAGCTATGAAATAGCAAGGGCAAAATAACCCTGTTACTGAAATGATATCAACAGTCTGTAACTTTTTTTTAACTTACTTACTTACTTTACTGATAATCCATTCTTCTTATCATACAGGGATGACCTTTTCTATATAGATATTTTTCTAATATCTCAATATTTATGCTAAGATCATAGAATAGCCATTGTAAGTTTGAGAAAAGAGACCATTTAATTAATATTGAAAGACAAAAATATATGAAACTCTTGCATTTAAACACATCATTAAAATTGAATTCTATATAACCACTCTTTAAAATATGAAAATTTAGATATTTAAAAATAAAATCTTGAAATGTTACCTGTTCCTCTTTTTGGTTTCCTTTCATATGGAAGAAAAGTAATTGGAATTGCTATTTTCACCACCATACAGAATAAACTTTTATGGGAAAGAAACAATTTGTCTCTGTGGTAATTGCGGAGACATTCATAACTCATGAAGACAGTGATCGGATTATAAAGTCACCAACTTCTGCTAGCAATGCCAGGATCTTATTAAAGGGAAATCTCATAGGTGGATTTGCTGGTGCTTTCCAATTATGCTGCAGATTTATTAATACTTGATATTATACCATTTCAAAGTTATTTTCTTTTTAGAATGCTTTTCTTAGTAGGAAAGACTGAGTGATGTGCAAACTGTCTTGCAAGGCTTACATAATGTTTTTCTTATCTTAAAAAAAAACATGATAAGAGGACTTGATGAGGAATCAGAGGTAAGAACACAGTTCAGTTAAAAAAAAAAGTCAGGATGTTAAACAATTCTTGTGCTGTTGTCTTTCCCAGGTATAGGTTTTGTTTTTGTGCTTAATGAATTCAATATAGACACACAATTGCATTTGTGGAAGAGAAGTAGTATGAGAGGTTTACATCCCTTCAGCAGCCAGGAACCGTTTTCACTTCAGCAGTGCAATATTCTGTCATCCAGTTGGGCAGTCTGCCAATAGTGAGATTCAAGGCATCACTGAGACAAGCTGTTTTGAGAAGAGGGAGAAGAAGTTAGCTAAGCAGGTGTGTTATCTCAAACTAAGTGTTGCTACACTTACCAGATAAGAAATACCTGGCTCTGTTGAGAAAAGCAGACAGTAGAAATTGCCAGCACTATAGTCAAGGCCTATATTAGCAACCACACCATCAAATCACTCATCAGAATATATAAAAAAAGAACAACCCATCATCATCGACAGCCACTGCCATCAGCCCTTGTTGTGGTAGTGGGAGGAAGTATGGGACAAGAACGGAATAACACCCTAGTTTTCCCATTCCTTAGGATACTATCAATGTCTTTTTTTGATAGTTCCATGCAGGAAGGCCATGTGTATCTTTCTTTTAGTAATTTTCCAGTTTTATGCAGTGTTATTTTGCCCACTTGGGAGGTGTATCAGTTTTGCAGCTTTAATTTTGCATATATTTCAATTACTGCAATATTGAATCAGCTCTTCTACTATGTATCTTGAGCAAGCCCCAACTGCTCAAACAGCACTCCTCAGAAGGATGGTGATGGTCTTCCCATTAAATGGATCTTTATGCTGTGGAATTATTGAGTGTAAATAATTGCCATTTGCTCCAGTGTGGGAATCTTTCTAATCCATGGGCACAGGATAGCATGGCCTCACTACTGCAATCAAATAGGGGGACCATTCCTGTATGTGCCCTCCACAATTATTGATTCAGTATCTGGTTGATTGCCAATGCTTTTGTTTTGAAGAACTTTTCATAAGTCACAAATACACCATTATTAGCACCTTGATCCCACAAGAAGATTAGCCAAGCCCTTGAAAGCTTCTTATAATTTTGTCTATAAGATCAGGAAATATCAGCTAACTCAGTTTATGAAAAATTTCTGACTGCCCTTATACAGTATGTTGCAGGTTTTTCATGGAATCTAGTTTTATTCTGGATCAAGCAACATGCTTCTAGAGTTGCTTCGCAAGAAGTTTCTTTATCATTAGTTCAGTCTTATGAGTAAGAGTCAGGGATGTAAAGGACAGATCCATCTGAACTAAGTGATTCCCACTCAGGGCTATTCATAATAACTCACACAAGAGGCATTTTACTGGTACTTCTTCCTTTAGACTGCTGCTTCTGCTTCCCTTTCAAAAGTCACATTATGACTGACAAATTCTTTTCTTTCACCTCATAGCCAAAATGCTAGAGGGTCAACTTGACAACAGCTACCATCCAATGTCTGGCTTGACCCACTTCCTCCTTGCCTTCTTTCTTTTTCCACATAGTCTTGAGATCCTGACAACTGCACCTGTTTTGTACTTCAGCCTAGCATAGCCACAGAATTTCAAGATGGCTTTGAGATGGAGACACACAGTTCCATGCTTCATGCTTAGGATCCTAATGCACTTGAGTAATCTGATGCAAATCTGGGATAAAAGTCTTCCACAGGAATTGTCCTTGTAGCAGTTTTCCCAGCTATTATATGAGCAGTCTAGTAAGAGCTGCACTGTAGTTTATAGAAGCCCTATTAGAACCTAGTTTAATAACAGCTGATGTAATATATTTTATTAAATATATTACATCACCTATTATTAAATATATTACATTAAATTAAATTTGATGTAAATATATTAAATTAAAATATATTAAAATATATTTAATATATTTGTTTCCTGTTTGTAATTATGGAGTTCTAAGACAGTGGAAAAACCTCAGGTATAGTTTGTTTCATCAAAACTCTGACACTATGGGGTAGGGGTGAATATGTCTACTTTAAGATACCTTCTATAAAAGTGGTAGAAAGTACATAATAACCACAAAGTTCACTTTAAAAAATGGCTTTATAATAGTTATTCTATAGTGAACCCAACACTCCTATTTTAGAGAAGTACAGAATGAATATTAAGTATTTTTTTCTTCACTTTTCTATTGAATAATATATGTGTATTAATTAAAGCTTCTTTAACAAGTTAACTGAATATAATTTCTCTGAATGGCAATGAATTTATTTGGAAGCAATCTCTGCTTCAATACTAACTTAATTGCTGCTTTATTTTACATCACAGGAAGGATAAGAAGAAGAATAAAGGCATGGGGGAAATCTCTAATAAGATTTAACAAATAAGTTAGATAAAACTGTTTTTATACTGAAACTACATATATGTTGATTTATTTGGTGTGTGATCCTATCTCAAGTAGCTGCTTCAACATTTTTTTCTTTGACAAAATATTTCTCTTCTGACTTCTGGAGGAATAAATGACAGACTGAAGATAGGTCCACGGAAAGTGGAGTCAACAACCGCAGCAGAGAATGAAAAACTGGTGAATAGACAAGGAGAGGATGAGAGATCACCCACATGCATTCCGAACAGTTTCTCTTCATGAAGACACTGTAAGACAATGGTCCCTGGTGGGTTTTGAGCACTGGGCATGACAGGAATAACCATCTTGCTCACAACCATGATCGGCACCTTTTGAAGGTCTCTAAGTTTGCAAACTTCCTTTTCTATTCACATTTGGAAATTGCTTATTAACTACTTTTAAGCTATTAGAGACCTTTGGATTGACAAGTCTGAAAACACCAGGTGAGTCTGCCTTCAATCCTTAATGAAAGAAAATTTTAATCATAAACTTAAGAATTAAAAAAAAAAACTTGAGATAAACAGCAAAAAGCTAAATAAGACTTTGATCCTAGGCAGTTATAAATGGATTAAGGATCCAGATGAATTTGGAATAAGATTATGGAATTAATTATAAAGAATCCTTCCTGTGGGAAATAGATTTGTTTGGACTTTGTGCAAGACATAATAAAGATAAGCAATTTTAAAAATTGGACACTAGAGGGAACTAAAGAATTTAGTTAAAGGATAAAAACAGACATGCCTGATTGACATATAATTAACTGGGACTTATAAAATGATGCAAAACGTTATAACATTGAATATTAAAGGATAGTTTTTAAAAATGGAATCATGGAAGAAATGACAGCTGAGGAACAAGTTTTGTTTGACAAGATAGAGATTTTATCGAAAGTGGATCAGCAAATGACAGGTGAAGACATGGAAAGGATGTCTCACTGGACATACAAAAGAAACCAGTTGATGTTTTAAAAATCAAAAGGGAAATACAAATAATAAACGAAGACAGTGACTTGGATAATTTTTTTTTATATTGAATTTACAAAAGAGGCTTGTTAAAGCTTCGAAGAACCTTGTGAGAAGAATCTTGTGTCAAATTCTATGACATTATTTGAATGGACTAAAGATTAAGTCTGTTAGAAGTAAAAGGAAGGAATATAAAGTTGGTTTATTTGATCAAGATATTAAAATAAGATATGTTATTATTTCTGATAAACCTTAGTGGGCTTTCTGCTGACACCAGGACTGAAAATTTGATGGTTTATGGATTTGCCTATATATAAGAGATGGGATACAGGATGAAGAGATCATTGGTTGTAAAATAAGAGGGGGTTAAGAATTACAAAAATTGTTTATACTTGTTATAATGAAGGTTGGAAGTTACTTCTTTATATATTTCTTTTCTATTTCTTTACTATATTCTTACTTTTATCTTTTTATATTTTATACGTTTTTTCTTTTCCTTTGCACCTTTAACTCTTTTTTCCCATTCTTCTTTCTTTCTTTTAGTTTGTATTAGATTTTACTATTGTAATTAAAATCCTTAATAAATGTGTGTGTGTGTGTGGGTGTATATATATATATATATATATATATATATATATATAGAGAGAGAGAGAGAGAGAGAGAGAGAGAGAGAGAGAGAGAGAGAAAGTATTTCTCTTCTGAAAGAAATTTATACCTCGAGGAATTTATATATTTAAAGTTAACAGCATATCACTATATCTTCATCTAATTTAAGCCATAGACTTGCAGTGAGTTGGGAGAATCAGACATGAATTGGGTTTCATGGTTAAACTATATGAATACATTGAGTTGGGAAATGTAAATTTAAGAACTTTTGAATTTTCAATGTCATGCTTTAACAGAATTAAAATAACCACTTTGTGATGTAATCAGGATAACATTTTGTTTCATTTTGTTTGTCTTGATTGCAAATGAACTGTTTATTGATAAATCTGCCATTACACTGAGGATAAATATATACAGTATATGTAGTTAAAATATAAAATATGTAAAATATGTTAAAATATGTAGTATATGTAGTTAAAAGCCTCATGTGGTGCAGAGTGGTGGGCAGCAGTATTGCAGCCAAAACTCTCCCCACGACCCGAGTTTGATCCCAGCAGAAGCTGGATTCTTGGGTAGCCGAGTCAGGTCGACTCAGCCTTCCATCCTTCCGAGGTCGGTAAAATGAGTACTCAGCTTGCTGGAGAAGGTGACGACTGGGGAAGGCAATGGCAAACCATCCCACTATAGTCTGCCAAGTAGACATCGTGAAAGCGGCATCCCCCCAAAGTGTCAGACATGACTCGGTGCTCCTCAAGGGACCTTTCACTATCACAGTTTCTTTGTAATGAATATAGTTGACACAAACATATTGCTTAGAGATTATAATTACTGCAGTCATGGAGAAAGGATATTAATTCCTTCTGTTTTTGTTGAAGTGATCTCTCTGCTTTGGCTAATGGGTGGCATGTTTTTATAGATGGGCTTTGAAGAGTTAAATCTGTCTAAAGCGTTGCACTGAATATGCGTTCAATATGTAGGACAAAAGGTTAATCCTATTAAATTGTCTGATGCAGGCCTTAAATCAGCTTTTGGCAGTTGCGTGTCTTTTTGACTTGATGTATTATCTATTAGCAAATATAATTTTAATGTGTCCTGTAATATTCATGATTCTTAATTACCTTGTTAGTTAAGTAATACTCTGCTGTAGCCTATTTGACAGGTAAGCAACATTAGCTTTTAAATAAATTGGCACTTTCCCAGGCTGAAGTAAGTGAGTGACAGACAGATATTACCACTAGATCACACATGAATTTAATTGTTACAGACAGTGCAGCCTATTGGCACAAATTGTATTGTGGCAATGACCCTTATACTGAAAGAGGACTTATAAGGAACAGATTGCTAGAATAATGGATTTCTTTTAATACACTGTTAAAATTAATTGATTTGCTGGACTTCAGAACAAGAATTATGTACTTTAGAAACAAGGCACATTATAATTTATGAAAGCATAGGAGTTACATATTAGCCCACATACATTAGTGGCCTAGCAGTTGTTTACTGGATTCATGCTTATTGAAGGAATGAGGACAAGTGGCAAAGTCATTGTGTTTATCTTGTTCTGTGACTGATGAGTAATGTATGACACAGGTAATCTGCTGCCTAGCTATCTTCTTCCCTGTTATACTTAGAGAAACTAGGACTGTGCATACTTTGAAATTGATTTGGAAGAAGTAATTTGGACCTTGTATAACCATAGCATTTTTCTGCTATTTGTTCAAGATGCCCCTTTTTTTCCAGGCTTCCAGGCAGCCTGAAAAATTCCTATACTGAGAAGGAGATTGAATTTAGTCCAGATGGCCACTTCTCTTCTATCATTCTAATAACATGATTTCTAGAAGTGAACATGTGAACAGAACTGAAAGGCTTTCACCTCTGTAAAGTAGTGCTGTAACATCAGGACGCAGATTCCTGCATTGGTATAACATAGTTGTCAACCGCATGAAGCCTTCATGCTGTAGTGCAGAGAAAGGCTCTTCATGAAAAGCTCATGTTGTAGTCATAAACACTGACTGACCTAAGTGAGATTGAGGAAATTTTACTTATGGGTATGATATGCAGATTTTGTCACATTGTGTTCCAGAGCAGGAGCCAGTGCAGTGGTTCAGACCTAGGAACACTAGTTCATGTCTGTGTTTAGTTGTGGAAGCTTACTGAATGATTTTAGAGCATTCACTTTATCTCAGTTCCATTAACCACACACAGTTGTTATTGGGGAGAAAAATGAAGCTTCTCTCTCATTTCTCAGGAAAGTTGCCCTGCGTTCTGAAGAAAAAATGAAATAGAGATTGGTTTAGCCATTCAGTGCCCAAGGAATGCTATTGCTGGGAAAGTTCTTCTCTATGCACACTTTCTCAGGATCTATCATGAAGTTGAAGCAGAGAGCTGGGACTAGCTCCTCTACCTCTGCTGCCAGCTAGATGGAGAAGCAGGTAGGTATTGCCATTTTCCTCCATGCATAGAAGAAAGCAGAAATGACTGTCGAAGCAGCCTCCAGAGCACACCTCAGGTGGCATGGCTGTAGGTAGCTGGGAATGGCACAACTGAAGAATCAGGCAGATGCTACCATGTTGTTTCCTCTTCCTGACTATGGCAAGACATACTGTTATTTTGTATTGTTGTTATCTTTCCTTCAGAGAATTAAACAAAATCGTACCGTAACTGGAATTGTTTCTGCTTGGAAGCCACTTTTGGACTATTGGCTTGTAACATAAAAAAATGAAGTTTTGATTTTGATTTTTGAAAATTAAGTGGTTTGATTTTAGAGAAATAATGTTATTAAAGGTTTAATTAAGAGTAAGAGATTAACTTTTTCATATGCTTTTATATTTGCAGTGAAGAAGGTCGGAAGTCACCTGTCTTTTATACTTTTTATCTATTCTTGCATTCTTCTAGTTTTTCTTGTTTCTTTTTAGATCTGTATTCTATCTGTTTTATATCTTTATTTTATATTTTAATTATACTTTAAAAAATATTAATAAAGCTTTAATAATAATAAAAAAGACAAACAAAATCAGTGAGGGTGAAAGAGTTAGCTCCCTCTAAACTTCTTTTTTATTTTTTGTTATTGCATGAAGCAGAAACAAAAATAAATAAATAAATAAATAAATAAACTGTGATAATTATCCTGAGTTTTACAGTGATACCCAGGTGACATTGCACTGACTGTTTAAATGTCAATAAATGTATGATTATACTTTTTTAAATGTCATGATAAATCAGAATTCATGATCCTCAAGTACCAGGATGCATCGTTTTTAAACTGCCATGTTTTGGTAGAATATCACCCAAATTTCTTATTACAAGAAGAGTTTGTAGAAGCAAACTTACTATGCTTCTATAAGTGTCGCAGGGTCCTTAAATACCATTTTTTTTGCCAAATATAGTTCCTCTTTTTAAAAAATAGCTGTGCTTTTGAAAAATGAATGGAACATCACAAGAGTAATATATTTTATTTTCAAATAATTTCTATATAGTCATGATTGTATGGTTCTAAGGTATCACATGAACAAGTTCAAATGTATTGTCGCCTAATTAATTTACAATGATTGGTTTGTTTATTCAAAAAAAGATCTGCTGATTCTAATAGCAATTGTCCCAAATATATGAATTTAAACAAAATGAAAGTGGGTCTTAAAAATCAGTCAAATTCCCTTTGATAGGTGTCTCTTGTGTAATTTCTAGCAAGCATTCTGTGAAAGAGAAGGGCCCAGTTCTATGTCTTTATCAAACACACACATACATACATATCCAGACAAAATGAAAAGTGAGAAAAGGCAATCACTGGCTCATTCTGCAGATTAATTTCTGCAAAATGAAATGAATCAAAGGTTGTGAATAAAGATACTCTGTTTGTCACTGATAACATTCATTAAATCAGTTGGAATGAAAAACTGCCTTTTTATATCTCAACTGTTAATTTGAAAACAACCATGTATGCAGAGTCTTTAATATTTGCAGAGTTAAATACTCAGATGTCCATGAATTTACTAGATTAAGAGGTATTGAACTTACATGTGAAGGTCATTAGTATGGATTGGCAATTTTGAGATTATTTAGAAAATATTTTTTATTTTTTGTCTTTCTTTGTCAGTACCGAATGGCTATGGATAGGTACCAAAATTATAATTTGCATACAATGTAAGGCTGCTTACGAAAATGAGTATGAGTGTTAGATTTAGGCCTGTGCAGATATTATTTTATAAACACTGTCTACATCTTATATTTTTAAAGTGTACATTAAATAGGATGAATACAGAAAAGCTGAACTATTGTTCAGTACTTTTGTAAAATGAGCACTGAGTGTCAGAAAACAGTTGATCAATATTTAACTACAAAAGCTATTCCTGTATTCCCAGCCTAGGGCCATTAGTTCTGGGTGCAGAAATCCAGAGGACCACTAAATGGCAGTCAGCCTCAGAGTTTGAGGATATTTTTGTGCCACCTAGTGACCACAGATTATGACAGTCCAGATCTGATAGCCCCCCTTCAGTTTCTTTCATTATTCTCTGCTAGTATGTTGTGCTTTGCACTCAGTGTGATTTGTATGTGCACGATGATCATGGTTAATAATGTGTTTTAGGAATTCACATTTCACATTTAATAGTCTAAGCTGCATGCATTATCAGATGATAAAAGTGTATCTTAATCTTTTGGTAGGCATTTGCAGCTCAAGGTGGTGTTAATGGCTCTAGATCAAGCTAATGTTTTCAGTGAGCAACCCTGCCTTAGCCAGTCTTATAATCTGCTTGTAAATATTTAACCAAAGCTATTTTGTTAACATAACATGTTGCCTGCTTTATTTACAAGTAAAAATTTCAAGTGATTTATTTTAATGAAGTAGAAGGTTACACCTTGCTATTTTTCTCAAGTGGTATGATATACCCTTTGCATTTGTTTCCTATTTCCTACCTGTATACTTCTCTACTACAGTTCAAGACGTCCAAAAGTTAGTCTTTAAGTATGAGAAAAAGTCCTACAAAAACAGCTCCTGTACAATTTCAGTAGTATGAAAAACAAACAAAACCTTAACTTTGTAAGTTAAATGTATAAATTAGTCCTAACTCTGATGAAGGTGAAAGAAGAAAGTGCAAAAGCTGGCTTGCAGCTAAACCTCAAAAAAACCAAGATTATGGCAACCAGCTTGATTGATAACTGGCAAATAGAGGGAGAAAATGTAGAAGCAGTGAAAGACTTTGTATTCCTAGGTGCAAAGATCACTGCAGATGCTGACTGCAGTCAGGAAATCAGAAGACGCTTAATCCTTGGGAAAAGAGCAATGACCAATCTCGATAAAATAGTTAAGAGCAGAGACATCACACTGACAACAAAGGCCCACATAGTTAAAGCAATGGTGTTCCCCGTAGTAACATATGGCTGCGAGAGCTGGACCATAAGGAAGGCTGAGAGAAGGAAGATCGATGCTTTTGAACTGTGGTGTTGGAGGAATATTCTGAGAGTCCCTTGGACTGCAAGAAGATCAAACCAGTCCATCCTCCAGGAAATTAAGCCAGACTGCTCACTTGAGGGAACGATATTAAAGGCCAAACTGAAATACTTTGGCTACATAATGAGAAGACAGGACACCCTGGAGAAGATGTTGATGCTAGGGAGAGTGGAAGGCAAAAGGAAG
Organism: Candoia aspera; assembly: GCF_035149785.1. Classification (NCBI taxonomy): domain Eukaryota; kingdom Metazoa; phylum Chordata; class Lepidosauria; order Squamata; family Candoiidae; genus Candoia; species Candoia aspera. The sequence goes on along the minus strand of NC_086157.1, from coordinate 53,214,393 downwards.
AGGGGCCGACCAAGGGCAAGGTGGATGGATGATATTCTAGAGGTGACGGACTTGTCCCTGGGGGAGCTGGGGTGTTGACAACCGACAGGAAGCTCTGGCGTGGGCTGGTCCATGAAGTCACGAAGAGTCAGAAGCGACTAAATGAATAAACAACAAAGTCTTAACTCTTCCTGAATATATTCCTTGTATAGTGACAATATATTATGGCTTTCTCAGCCCTTATAGATAATATATATTTATTGTTTTATGACTTAAAAATGAGAACAATTGGATGTAGTTTTGGCATGGAACTTCTGATGGCCACATCGGTTCAAAACAGCTTCCCTCTCTATGCCAAGGTTCCCTCTCTAGCACCAAACCAGTACTGCTTCATTTATACATTGATGAGCTGAAGGAATGATTGCCATGAGGCTGGTGGCACTTTTGAATGGAAAGAATGGGTATTGCTTTTCACTAACATCATACAGTAATTTACCTAAAATAAAATTTTACTATTTGATTTTGATCCACCATTGCATTTGTTTTAATCTTAATCTAGCTGGTAATGGAATGGAGTGATTCAGTTCAGGGGACACGCTGTGGAATTATTTAATATAGTTTTTATCCAGCTAATAAGTAGGTGAATTAGTCAGGAGATCCATCCTTCTAAGTCCTTAGACCTTAACATGCCCAACCATGCCTAAATCTTACTCCAGTCCTTAGTTAAAAAATTGAAATAACAAATATTTTTATTTAAGGACTATGTGTATGTAACTACTGCTTTAGTGATGGAATGTGAGGGTGACCTTGGAAGATGGGGGGGGGAAGAGATGCTGACTAGTGAATGATCAGATAAAAGACAAAAGAAAACCGCAACAGAGTAATGGCCAGAGCAAGAAACTTAGGAAGGACCTGCCGTAACTACTCAGGTGGTAAATAGGGAGGGTGGGAGATTTATACTTTCAGACTTGCAAGCTTATGTTCAGGTAGCTTTATAAAGTAGAATTAGCTCATCTCATCTTGTTTCCTGACTGGTTTACCTGGGAGGGCTGACAATCAAGTACTGTGTGTACATACAGTGTGTATCTGTTTGTAACCATGTACTACTTGGTTAAAGTGTTAAAATGTACAACCAGGGACACCCATGTACAAGTCTACCTTCCATCATGGTAGATGACTAGCTGGACTAGTTGTTGTTTCTCATCTCAACCTATCTCACAGGTATTTTGGAGAAATATTGAAGGAAGGGGTGCTATATAAGGTGATTTGAGCTCCTACCTGAAAGGTGGGTTATAAATCTAACAAATAAATAAATATCTGATCTTTGAACCTTTTGTTCATGTACTCTGTAGAAATCATCTGAAATAATGATTGGTATGCTGATTTTGGTTTTTTAAAACACATACACTGCCGTACACACAAACATCAAACTATACTTCCATGTAATTCTTCAAGTAGATCTATGTAAACTTCTCTAGTTCCCTTAAATAGAGATTAACAACAGTGTTTTATCTACATGTTTTGAGTGTGAATTCAATATTATAATATTGTCTTAGTATCTCTTTAATTAACCCAATTTCTTATTTAGAAATAGTAGTTCTAGTTTAACAATTTTTAATGCCTGTGTATGTTAGAGAAACGTTTAGAGAAAGAACTTATTATATAACTATATAGGTGAATCAGATTGACTCAAATGGAATTACTATTCACAAAAAAGGTTGGGAATTAAAGCCAAGGATCAGACATTCTCTAATGAAACAAATTCTACAGCTGCCTACAACTAAGGCAAACTGAGTCCACATGAAGTCCAGTATTATTAGCCAAAATAGTAACATCTTCAACCATCTCTGACAGAAACTGTCATACACTCCACTGTGTGGCAAAGTTACACACAAACATCAAGATGACTAGTTTATTTTGCAAACCTTAGTTCATTCATTCATCTTCTATTTTCATAAAGTGACAGAGAAGTATGTAATGATTATAAATGAGAGACATCTGAAATGGTATGAGTAATATGGGATTAATTTTGTCAGCAAACTTAATTTTGTTTTCATTGCTTACAGAAAATGTATATTGGATTGCAACCCTATAGTATCAGTCTGAGTCTGAAGCTCTGTAAACTACTGCTTCTCTCTAATTATATTGATTAAATAATAATTGACTTTCATACATTTTTGTGAATGTACTAAGTGAGCTATTGTTGATTTGTAGTTGACCTTCTGTTTTCAGAAACCTTTTATTGAAGAAGATAAATTAGGGAATATGAGGATTAATAATATTGATGTTGTATTAATCCAATTTAATTAAAAGAAGTTCTACCAATCAATAGGTCCATAAATATAGATGTGCCTGTATTTTATATTGTAGGTACAAGTGAAAAAAGAAAATACTATTTAAACTGGGCACTTCATGGTTACAGCTTTAAAATTAAGAAAAGTTTCCTTTGCAGATGTGGTAGTTTATGCACAAAAGAATAGTTAAAAACATCAACCCTTGATTGCTGCAATGATAAATTATGAAAATGGTAATGAATAAGTGGTCTAGTGGTTAAGGTGCTAGAAACCAGGAGACCATGAGTTCTAGTCCTGCCTTAGGCATGAAAGCTATCTGGGTGGCCTTGGGCCAGTCACTCTCTCTCTGCCCAACTCACCTCACAGGGTTGTTGTTGTGGGGAAAATAGGAGGAGGAAGGACTATTAGGTATATCCGCCACCTTGAGTTCTTTATAAAAATAATAAAGGTGGAATAAAAATAAATCAAATAAAAATAAATCAAAAATGCAGTGCAGATAATCCTCACTTAATGACCACAATTGGGACTGGCAAGTCCACTAAGTGATGTGGTTGTTTAATGAAACATCACGTGACTGTGCCAGACTTACATTGTCAGTTCTGCTGCAGTCATTAAGCGAATCATCCACAACTGTTAAGCGCAATGTTATGTAACCACAAGATTTACTACTGGCTTCCCCACTGATTTTGCTTGTCAGAAACTGGCTGTTAAGGTCACAAATGGTGATCATGTGACTGCGCGGATGCTGCGACCATCATAAATTTGAGGACCATTCATAAACCTACTTTTTCAGCACCATCATAAGTTCAAATGGTTGCTGAACTGGCAGTCGTTAACCGAGGACTACTGTACTTATAATGTATAATTATAAAAACTCTTTCTAATCTCCTTAGATATAAGTTTTCTTGGAAACTATTTTCTTGGTCAACTGATAATAGTTGATTATATAGTATTTACCTGAAAGGGAGATGTCTTGGACTTACAATTGTTTTCACAAAAAGGAGTGATAGAGAAAATTATGTATGTTTTTATTCGTTCAGTTGCTTCCGACTCTTGTTGATTTCATGGACCAGCCCACAGAGAAAATTGTAAGGACATACAGAAATCTTAAGTAGTGCCAAGTCTCCATTACATCAACCAAGGTCATAACCTTCAGGTGAAAATAGATTTTCCACTTCCCAATAAATGTGTATGTCTTGTATACTCTTTCTGTGCATCTATTACTGCCAGACACCCACTACAAAAGAGAAATGAGAGGAGAAAAAAAAAGATGCTTGTGAAATAAGGTAGTAATTCCAAAAAGGTTGGGTAAAATATACCAACCATTCTCTCTCACACATACATACAAGCCACTCTCAGATTTACAGTTCCACAGATACAGATTCACAAACACAGAACATTAAAAAATGGATCGGTTTTGCAATTGGTAGAAGCACAAGAAGTGGGAAGTTACGTTTTTTTTTACTTTTATTTTTTGTTTTTTCTTTTAATATACATAGACAATAATAAATAACAATACAGTGGAGATCTCAGTATTAAGTATTAAGCTTAAGATAGAAACCTTTAATGTATTTTTCAGTTGTTATCAATGCCACATTCAGATCTATATGTAAAATTTAAACAACCTTATGCTTATCAACATTAACATTTTAGAAATCATAGTTAATATTGACATAAACTTTGTTTTGTCTTCAAAGGTTTAAGTGATCTAAACATCACAGTCTTAGTAATTTCCAGTCAACACTGTATAAATACAACTATACGCGAATCCTATACCTTGTGTTTTATAATAGTACAGTGAAACAAGATGATGATGATGATGATGGTGATGATGATGATGATGATGATAGATAGATAGGTTTCAATCACATGGATGCAGCTACTACTGTGAATTGTTTTACCTTCTCCTGTTGACACTGCTTGTCTTCTCCCTGCTTGCAAGAACAGAAACTGATGGAAAGGAAAGGAAAGGAAAGGAAAGGAAAGGAAAGGAAAGGAAAGGAAAGGAAAGGAAAGGGGACTGGATTGAATGAGTCAAGTGGCTAGGGAATTAAAAAGTCAACAAAGACAGATACTGATTAGAAGCTGCAAAGAGTTGGAATTCCTTGAAAAAACAATGTCTCTTAAGCAAGAGTTAACCTGCAGAGGCATCTAAGCTTTTCAGCAGCAGCATTTGAAGACATCTGTTCCTCTTGCTAATTTTTTGTTTTGTTTTGTTTTCAAGGCTGGAAGAACAGCTTCTGCTTTTATTAGGAATTTAAGACACATACCCCGTTCACAAATAATTATTTGAGAAAAAATAATAATAAAATAATACAGTAAGATGGACAGTATAATCACACATTAGGTTTACAAAGCTAGCAACTAATTTCATCAAATAATAGTATTTACAATTCATATAATTACTTGGAATCAAACTATATAATCCTATAAAATTATTATTATTGTAATATTATTATTGTTTTTATCCAGAGGAGCTTGAACAAGTGGCATCTGAAGCAGGAGATCTCATTGAACATAGAATCTAAAGCAGAAAATCACGTAGAGCAACTAACAGCCCTGTGATATCAGGACTTGTAACTTTAATATGAGAAATACATGATACACTTGATATCAGAAGTTTACATAATTTTCTAATTGTGCCCGTATGATAGATTTTTTTACTTATCACGTACATTTCAAAATGCAGAGTGTAGTAACTGGGTATGGCAAGCAAAATTCTGTTGTTTTTTTCCTTCTCCTGGAATAAGCAGATTCAGCCATTTTCTGTGTCCTGTGCCTGCAACACAGGATTTTGCCCACATCTAATAATATTGATTAGCATTTGCCATGCCCCAGCAGTAAAAAAGACCTCTGTGAAACAAATCCAGCCTTCTGTGGGATAAAAGCACCTGGGGATAAGGACTGTGGAAAAAACAGTCCATAGGAAAAAGCTATCTGTATCTCACTCCCTCGTGTGACACTACAGTTTCTCATAGGTTTTGTAAATAGGTAATAAAATCAGTGTTTTGGGAAATGAATACAACAAAGCTTCAAGTACTGTTTGTGATCTTTCACTGAGGGCAAATAAAACATTGTTTCTGATTTTATGGGGCACAGGGGAAGGCATGTATTAAATCGTCAGGCATATTTCTGAGCCAATAAGATTGAAACTAGGAGAATCATATTTCAGTTTCAGTGTAACTTTTCCACATACATACATACATAAATACACACACACACACACACATACACACACACACATTGTATATGGGTTTGAATGTTTCTGTATATCTTATCTGTCGAGGGCTAAGCTCGACAACTGATAACTCATAAACAAAATGTATGTTTAAAAATTTAAACATTTTCATATCCATATTTCATCTTCCAACAGTCAGTAGATGGATTTTCATATGTCAGTGAAGAGGGCATATTTTTATCCCCTGGGAAATCTGGAAGCCTTATCTTGATAAATGATTGAAGCATGACTGATACTTAATTCCCACCCCAAGTAATTTTTCATCTCTGGAAAGAAATATAACTTTCAATTGTGAAATAATAACTGTATTTCTGGCAAGGTCTGAGATTAAAAATATTATTGATCTGGATCAGATCTCTATGAATTAATTATACTCATATAGACAATGTTTTGTTGGAACTAAAATACACTGTCATAAACTTTCAAAATTTGCACGCTTTTGAAAGTTAAAGTTTATGATGCTGAATACGCTATTTTTTCTTATACAGTGTTTGCATTTTGATGCAAAGGTTTTTCCAAAATTTTAACTTTAAATATTTTATGTAGGACTCTCATTTCACTAAGTTCTGATTTAAATTTAATTTAATTTTGAAATTGTATTTAACCATTCTTGAAATTCTATGCATGTGTAGAAAATAAGCCTCTAATTGTATATAGTGGGGCTGAAAATTAATTGCTCGAACTGAGTGGTCTTATGAGTAAAGGGCTTGAGCTTTAGATGATATATACTAAATGTTTATCACCCTTACTCCATCCCCAGCTATCCATAATTTACAACTGAATATTAGTTCTATGCTAGAGCAGAAGCAAGCCTCTTTTTCCAGAGTCCAGGTGATCGTGCCATTTTCATGCTGGCATAGCAGCCTACGCCATCATTTTAAATGGTCATAATTATACAAGATTACTCTATTTTATATGGTTTCCACATTCTCATAAAATCTTGTTGGGTTTGGGGCAGGAACACTAAAATCATAGAAAGTTTGCCAGAATAGCAGTATTGGAGATGTGGATGACATGGGGAAAGCTGAGAAGCAGTTTTTGGTAGGAAACCCATCCATATTGTACACAGTCTTAGGCGTAGCTCCTGGTGTCCCAGCAGAGTTAGAAGCTTTATCTTGTCAAGTTTGTTTATTTATATATTATTCAGATTTCTATTACTGCCCATCTCCCCACAGAAAGGGAGACTCTTTTAGATACATCAAAGTTATTTGATGTATCTGAATATATTGGGTTTTTCCCCTTGGGAATTATAATTTTTTGTTGTTTTCTATTTGAATTTACACTAATCTGTTACAATGCCAGTCCCATCAAAAATTCTTAATTTCAAAAATGGTTGGGTTTGTACACTGTTGCAAGCCATGTCTATTTAACAATGCTTTACTGAATACATCACAGTTGGTTTTATTCCTGGTACATGTTAAGATATAAACCATGGTGCTTAGATGGTGCTAATCGCTCTAAGTCACAATGTCTTTTATTTTGACTTAGCATGTTAATACTAAGCCAAATTAAAATACATTGTGACTCATATCAATCAGCCAGTGTTACTGCCTAGAGCAACCCAGACAGTATCAGTGCCATTTCCAATACAATTCCTGTATTGCTGCAGGATTAAAATGGGCATTGTTTTTGCTGCCCTGATGCTAGTCACATTGGCATTATTTTGTTGTGAAAATAATAGTTTGTATTTGGAAAAAAAGGAATGAAATAAGAATCAATATTTTTGCTCATGCAGCTTGATTATAATATGGTTTTGAGAAAAATGTCTACTCTTTTTTCATGACCAAGACCATTGGGACATCTTGTGATCTCATTGCATCACATATAAAGGGGTCTGGACAGAGTTCTGAGTTTCTATTCAGAACCTTCTAAAGCTGAAAAGCAGTTTTTGGTAGGAAAGCCATCCATATTTTGTACACTCTTAGGTGTAGCTCCTGGTGTCCCAACAGAGTTAGAAGCTTTATCTTGTCAAGTTATTTTAGGTGTCTGAATATCTTGGGTTTTTCCCCTTAGGGATTATAATTGTTGTTGTTTTCTGTTTGAATTTACACTAATCTGTGGCAAGAAAGAAAGGACTAACATACGTCATCCTGCATGGCATCACTCTGTCTCAGAGCTCCATTTCCTGTCCTTTCAAATAGATCCTTAGGTAAATATAAACATTTTTTATAACTGCCCAAAGTTTGAAGGCAAGAACGTCTAACTGGTGGAGGTCCTTTGTGTTTGTTTGGGGAAAGGTCACATTGAAAAGAACACTGGAATTAAACAAAACAATATAAAATTTAGGAAGTTCTATGGTGTATCACATAAGTACATTTTTAAAGATTGGTAGATGCTCAGTCCTAAGCATCTGATTAGTAGCTGACTAAAATAGGTAGTTTCTGATGGATTTCTTTTATTAAAATAACAACAACAATGAATGGAATTGTTAAGCAATTTAAGTGCTATTTGTGAAAAATTCTGACATGTTTTACTGTCTTATTTTCAAGGTCCAATTTGAATAGCTTTAAAAGTATCTCTGAAAGCAACAAAAAAACCTAGTGCTCTTAAAAGCAGAGACATGTCCGTAAAGTAGACATAGGCCAACAAGAAGTATTATTTTCTAGATCTGTCTGCTGATTTGTTTCTACCTATAATTTTTTTTTGTATCAAATTGATAGTATCCCAACATTATGATGGCAAAAATGAAGTTTTTTTTTTTAAAGCTTTATTTATTTTCATCAGAATATAGTTAAAATACAAAACAGTAAATACAGTAAAGAAGATAGCATTAAACAAAAAAGACACAAACTATAAATGTGAAAGTAGAAAGAAGAACAAAGAAATGACTTCTGACTATCCCAATTACAGATATACATATAATTGAAATAAATTAATATCTTACCACTAATTTATCCATATTAACATTATTTCTATCCAAACAAACGTACTATTCAGTAAAACCCATAATCATAACTTCATTTTTTTTCCATCATGAGCAGGTAGTCTAAAAATGGTTGCCGTGAATCTATAAATCTGGAAATAGTATTATCTCTTATTAGAGCAGTTAACTTCACCTTTATGCCAAGTCCATTAATTTAATTTTCTTTATATGTGTTTCCTGTAAACAAATCACATCATATTTCAATTTATTTAAATAATGAAAAACTTTTTTCTTTTTTTGTGAACCGTTTGCTCCATTTATATTCCATGTGAGAAACTTCAAATCCATTTTTATGTAAGTAATTTATCAGAGTCTTTGGAAGTAACAGTCTTTTCTTCTCTATATAATGCACCTTCCTTTCTTTTAATTCTGCCTGTGTCTTGTTCCAAATCCATTCAATGTCTCGCTAAAAAGTCTTTAGCTTTAGAAATTGAAGTTAATTTAAATCTTTTTTGTTGAAATGTGAAACTCACTCCTTCTAATCTTTCCCAATGAAAGGGGACTTTATTCTTTTTCAACACATCCATCAAAAAGGCGTATTCCTTCCTCTTTCTTAAGATCCTACTGGTATTTCTTTAAGCATAATTATATCTTCTCCTCCAAGGTTAAGTTTAGCATCAAAATGTGCTTGCAAAACCAAATCTCTTGTTTTTTTTTTCTAGAAAACTCTACCAGCACATCTCTTGGTTTATTATGTATATTTGCGTATTTAGAATTGATATGAAAAAAAAAATTCTATCTTCATCCCAATCAATTAGGGATGCCAAAGCTTGTATAATCTTTTCTTTGAGATCTTCTTCTTTAACTTCAGGTATTCCCCTAAATCTTAAACAAAATTCCTTGTTCCTTAATTCCAACAGTGCAATTCTATCAAGTTCATTCTCTCTTTCGCTCTCTAATAAATCAACTCTGTTGTTAACTTTTTGAAGTTCTCCTTCCATTTTCTTTTCCAGCTTTTCCAATTTTTGGTCAAGCTTCTTTTCAAAATCAGCAAATTTTAATTCCAATGATTGGTTAACATTTTGAGTAATAGTTTGTCAAGTTTTACGGGTGAACTCTTCAAAGAGGCCTTTTATCCAATCACCTTCTCCAGACCCACGTCTTGCTTGCTTTCTAGTATTCATAATGTAGTTTATTTATAACTTAAATTTCAATTTAATAGCTCCCTCTAGCTAGGCAACAAGAAGAGGGAAAATTACAGTAAAGTATAATGTATCTTCTTCAGTGGCCACTTAAACTAGCTTATGTTTTTATTTAGAATAAGAAAAGGGCAGAAAAAAAAAGCTTCTGTAAAGCAATGTCTTTAAGGTTACCTGCTTGAGTTGTTAGTCCTTTAAATTCGATAGAAGCACACTGAAAAAAAGCCTCAAAAATAATGAAAAGCCAACCGAAAGGAAAAGTTTTTCTGTAGTGGAGATAGCCTCTTCGAATTCTCTGATTAAAGTACAACAAAGTGATTTTAGAAACGAGGTGGTTGGAAGTAATGTCCTTTTAAAAAAAGCTTCATACGCAGCTCCTACAAGTTGGCTCTCTCACTTCCCAGCTGCCTCTCACTATTCAATCATAACTCCATGATTCTTCAGCGAGTTCCAGCCATCTGGAAGACACAGGGAGCAATTCGCCAGCTTCTCCTTTCCTGGAGAATGCTTCATGTCTCAGATTACTTCCTGAGGCACCCAATAATCACCACATTGTAAATCCTAGCTATGGAGCTTTGCTAGAATTAGCCTTCCGCCATTTCTCCTCACTGGAAGCCCCATGATGGCAAAAATGAGGTTTGAAATATTTTATCCACATATATTTAAGGCATTCCTAGCAGTAATACTAAAAACATGAGTTGTGGTTTATGTGTACACATGTATACCTATGCTTGTATTCAAAATAGTTTTCCTTGATGTCAGTTCACTTGTACTGATTCAAAATGTACGTAGACCGTGCATTGCAAGGTATTTCATTTCCAGGTAAGAAGAAGCCTAGGGTAATGCAGGGATTCTGTTCACATAATGATATTAAAATCTACTTTGGCTTGGTTTAAAAAAATAAAAATATCAGACATGAGTTTTATAAATAAAATAAAATAAAAGGTATTTTCATTTTTTTTCAGATAGAGGAAAATTGACAAGGGAAATTCAGATATATCCATAAATACATTCATACATAATAAAATAAAATATCTATTTTGCCTTTCATTGATAGAATGCTAAATCAAATAGTGAATTAAGATCCTGAATTTGTTATGCACACAGTAGACATTTTTGTTTTAGCTTTATGTTCAAATGCTATCAATGATTCTGAGTTTCACTACATCTGGAATATTTGGGTCTACAAAACAATAGCTTACATCTGTTAACATTTGGTTATATCTGTGGAGGATGAGAACTGTAAAAATGATTTGGAGGCAGTTCATGACACTACTCTGAATTAGCTTGCAGAAAGGCTGACTTGGAGGATTTTAGACTTAATCGATTTCATACATTTTCCATTGATTTATTATTAGTCTGATAATTATTCTGTAGCCAAACTGACATGTGCTCAAAACTATAATTATGCGTTGCAGCCAAAATTCCAGAGTTGGCTGTAATTATATTAATAATAATTTTTAAATAACAAGATACAACTGGTAAGATTTATGAAGAAGCTGTGGAGCATGTGCTATATGCTAACAGGCCAAACTGTTCAATCATTTTAAACTGCTCTCTTTAATTCCATGCAGAAGAAAACAGATAAAAAAATGGTAAAGGTATGTAGGAGCTGTTAGCAGACAAAAGAGCAAAAAATTACATCTTTGAAATGATCCCTGGAAAGAAGAGATCAAGAGACTCATGATAATCTTGTCTTGATTCTTTATGGTATAAGAAGGGGCAGGGGGAATCTTTGTCAGGCTTTCTAGATCTCCTATTATACCCTACAACAATAGAGTTCTTAAAGTCATTGCAGTATCTGTTTCTGACCTGGCATACATGAAAGGTTTGACATCAATCCTGAAAGTTTCACAATCAGAGACACAAAAACTTCTTTTTTTTTAACATGGAGATGGCATTAAAGTCTCAGGGTAACCTACTGGTCCTATTTTACAATGTAGAATACCTTTGAAACTGACAATAAATGACTATACAGAATTCTTACCACTCTATTTCACAACTTCCTTACATGTTCCCATTGCGCTGTTCATTGATTGGGTGCAAACCCATAATCCAGATGTTCACTGGGAGCAAAGGACAATATGTTTTTCACAATTTGCAAGCTTCCCATTCTCATCCTCCTTGCTCTTCTGCTCAGTTGAATTCGCTCCCTTGCCAGAAAAGTATAGGATTCATAAAGGATTCATAAAGCAAGGTTCATATGGATGATTTCCAAGAATCCCCACAGATTGATTCTTCAGTCTTCTATGAATGTTGCTTCACAATGGCCATATATGTGTTCCCCTACACATATCCTGAAGAGATACTGCCATTCTGCCATGACAATAGAACTGCTGGGCATGCGTGAATGTTTAAAACATTGCATCAGAGTGGCCCAAGGTGACAACAGATGTGAAGGACTATGTTTCATCCTGTCATGTTTGTTGTGGGGCAATACTATTCCTACTTTAGCCCATCTCTTTATCACTTAGACTTGGAATTCTGTTTCAATATATTTTATTACTGATCTTCCTCCTGTGCAAAAATAACCATTTTTGTGATAGTGGATTTGTTTACCAAGGTGGCTCATTTTATTCCCTGCAAATCTCTTCCATTGGCTTTGTACTGACTGTACAACTTTTTCTCGACAATGGTTTTAGTCAGAGCTTAATCATATCATTTCAGATTGTGGATCTTAATTTACCTCAAAATTTTGGGCGGCTTTCTTCAAGCTGCTGGACATATTTAGATTAATTTGTCAACCTTGCACTATCTGGCATTTAACAGGTAAATGGAGAAAGTGAACCAATTGTTAGAATAGTACTTGAGAAGTTATGTCTCTTATCAGCAAGACAATTGGGCTGAATTGTTGCCTCTTTCAGAATTTTCATGTAAAAACTTCATACATTCCTCCATAAGCATGTCTCCTTTTCAGGAAGTCTGTGGCTACCACCCCATCTTGCCCTTCAGTAGCCCAGCATCACATGTTAGCCTTTATGCAAAAGAAACAGGGTGTTCAGCTCCATAAAGGAACAGTTACATTTCTCAGAGATTACATGCAAGCATGCCGCAGATACACACATAGGGTGCCAAGACTGAGGATTGAGGTGGGAGATTTGGTAGCTTTCCACTATGTTTTTATCTTCTGCTTGCCTCTACAAAGCTTATTTGCCTTAGTGTGTGTGTGTGTGTGTGTGTGTGTATAATTTTTATTAAATAAGTTTTTCTACAGAGTAAAAACAATACACATTTTAAGTTAAAGATAAGAGAAATAGAGAAAACTAATAGAAAAGGAAAAAATAAAGAAAAAGAGAAAAGGAAAAAGGAAAAATAAAAAAAAAGAATAAAGAAGTGGCTTCCATCTTCTTAGTTATAAGTACATTTATATTTTACCCTCTCTCTCTAAGGTTACCTCAATGTTTCCTTTTTCCATAATCTATCCTTTCTAATCATCAAATCCATAAATTATTAGTTCATTTTTTCTTTATTCAGCAAAAAGTCGATAAGGGGTTTCCAGTAGTAATTGATCTTTCTCTAAGGAAACAAGTTAATTTTGCCATCTCTACTAGTTCCATCATCTTCACCAACCATTCCTCCACTGTGGGTATTTCAGAATATTTCCATTTTTGTGCATATAGGGGGAGATGGGCGGTGATAGATAAATAAATAAATATAGCTGTCTCACAGCAGTGTTCATATATAAAAATAATCTTCCATGGCTTTTTTCTAGTTTGTAGTTTTCTAGTTTGTTTGTTTTCTAGATTGTATACAAAAGTGTTTAAGAATGTGAAGGTTTGGTTGAACCTGGCATTGTTTAAGAGACTTCCATCCCATGGTGTCCCTGTGAGGAGCAGCAGTCCAAGGTGTAGGTGGGTGATCTGTCAGTCTTTCCTTTATCCAGAAAGATTTTATAAGCCAGAAATTACTGCTGGCCACTGTTCACTGCTGCAGCACAGCTTCTGCTCCTTGGGGATAGCTAGTCTGCCACAGAACTTTACACAGAAGCCAAAACTGACTCAGTTTATTGACACTTCCCCAGTTTCCCAGCAAATTAATCCAGTAGTCTTTCATTTGCAATTGCCTACTTCTGTGAAGGTTCATCTGGTCTTCCATCATGATCTATTTATGATCTATTTATGAAAAGCTCTTTGAATTTGCCCTTTGAATTCTAAAACCATTACTTGCTTCTGTCCTGGTGGTTAGAGAAGAAGAATATGGAATGCATTCTGAAATCTAGATACAGGAAGAGACTGGAATATCTTTTTCACTGAAAAAGCTACATTGAATCAGGGAGATGGTGGAAAGCACAACATGCCCCACATCTAACACACAGGTTTCATAGGAAATTCCTCACAAGCCCCATCCCTGTGACCTGCCACCACTATCAATAGATGGTGAATCCCAGGATGAAGAAGACCTGTGCTTTCTGTCATGATAGACTGTCCAGTAACAGTTACCATGGAACAGGAAGAGATAGGGGAACTTTCTAAGTCTGTCTGACTATCCACAGTAATCTTATCCAAACCTTTGGGGGCCTGCCAAGTGAGAGGGATGGGGAGTGAGTCATAGTTCTTTTCCATGGCAAAAATACACAAGAGGCAGGGTAGATAAAAGATATGATTGAAAGCTAATACTGAAATAGGCTTTACAAGGTTTTGCTAAAGGTATAACTACTTTAATTAGGAAATGCAGTGCTCAGCGGACATCAGAACACAGAGCCACAAAATCTTAATGATTTTGCTATTGTAAATGCTTTCAGAGGTTTAGCCCACTAATTTTTACCATTTCAAGTATTGTAGAAGAAAGACTTGTCCAAATTGTCTTTTATTAAAAAAGAAATCAGGGTCAAGAATGCAGCAGTCAAAAGGATTATTATCTGTTCTCTCTAGAAAAAGGGAACTTTTGGGAGAAATTGCTTTTTGTAATCTCATATCTGTGTTTGCTGCCAAGAAAAGTAGGTGGGAAAAGATAACTGCTATAATAACCTGAATATAATTATGGCTCTGAGAAAACTCCAGGTTTCTTGATATTTATGTTAATAGATGAAATCAGAAAGGAAGATCCCTTATGCAGAAGACCTGAAAACCTGTTACATTGGTGTTAAATTGTTGCACTTTGCCCTGGTTGCTGACATTAGAGAAAATAATGAAGGCATTCTGTAGATGAAAATCAGTTTGATCTTCACTAAACCAGAGTTATATATTGTTTAATGAAACATACCAAAGTCATTTTATGAATGATTTATTTTATTAATCATTCTGCTCTTTATATATGCTGACATCATTAACTAATGTGAGATTTTGTAATTTTATTTAGTTGGCTATAGTTCTTATTCTGCTTTTTTAGAAAAAAAAAAGAAACAACTTTTGACTATTATTAACTATTTTGTTTAGGTTTTGCAGTGTGATTATTTTTCTCATGTTTCCGCGCATACCTTATATTAAAAGAAAATAAACCAGGTTGACTTGAATATGAAATACAGTGCAGAGACTTCTGTCTACTATTCTACCAAATTGTTTGGAAGGAAGCATTGGATGAAGCACACCTATCTGATGTAATTGTCATAGGTGACAGGATATAATTAGCAAAGCCTGATGCAATGTGATTCTGACCTAGTCCAAAGACATCTTGGTAATTTATTTTCTACAATGTCAAAATGTCAAGTGTGAAGAAGTAGCAACAGATGAGAAAATTTTATGGTTATAATTAGTTTGGATATAACTATTTTCCAAAGCTGTTGTGTGCATACTTGTATGCTTTGCCCTGTCTTGTAGACAAGATCTATATATTTGAGGTAGACAGAACCCTGGTATGGTGTAATTGCAACTGGCTGAACGACTGTCCCCAAAGTGTATTTATAAATAGTTATTATCCAGTCAGGAAATAGCAAGGGTAGCTCCCCAGAGCTTCATGTTAGTCCAGTGCTAACTGGATTTAGTTTATCATAATAATTTATCATATTTATTGAGGATTAATAGAAGGGAAGTTATCAAATTTGCAGATGTCACCAATATATGGATTGTGTATAGAATTGTGCTGTTTCTGGGTACAAAAACTTAAATTCATGGGAACAGGATTCTGAATTAATGGTAATGTGTGAAAGAAGGATCTAGAAGTAGTAGTGGACCACTAGCTGAACAGGAGCAAGGAGTATGTTAAAGCAGCTGAAAAGGCCAAAGCAATATTGAGCTGCATTAACAAAATATTGCATCTAGATCAGGGAATTCTGGGAGTTGAAATTCACACATCTTAAAGTTGCCTAGTTTGAGAAACACTGACCTAGATCATGAAATGTTAAGCTAATAAAATCACATTTAGAATATTGTGTACAGTTTTGGGAACTAAATTTTTTAAGGGACACACAGAGAAACTGGAACAGGTTTGGACAAGAGCTATCAGGATGGTAAGCCTGGAAACCAAGCCATGTCAGGAGCCAGGCTTCTTTAGCCTTTAAAAAGTGAAGATCAAGAGAAAATAGATAATGCTGTACACATATCTAAAAGGCTAATATGGAAGAGCAGGCGAACCTGTTCTATTCAGAAACCAAGGATAGTACAAGAAACAATGGGATAGAATTAAAAGAAGATTAAGACTGGGCATTAAGATTTACCTTATGGTAAGAACTATTAAGCAGTGAAATATCTTGCCTACCACAGATCCAAATTCTGCCCCCCTAATGTGAACAGTAAAGCAGTCAGTATTTTTAATAATTCTCATATTCCTACTATATATAAATTAGACTGTTGTAAAGTATGATCTTTTCCCCTCTAATATATGAGTTTGATTTACTAGCTCCATCTTCAAGAATGTATAAAATACCTCTGTCACTAACAACATCCATCTTGTCAAAGAACAGAGTAGTCTTCTTTATCTCTTAAGTGAAAACACAATGTCATGCCATAAATAGTGTGTCAACCCTTTGAGATAGGCCTGGTCAGAAAACAGGCATCACAACTAGAACTCAGTTGATCTGGTTATAATGATAGAATATTTAAAGCCTCACAACATTTTCCCTTCCCTCCCTCTTGAGTTAGTTTTTCATGCTTTCTTGTTTTCCTAGAGTAAGCTCATGTTTTACCAATGGTAATCACATACTTTCCCCAAGGTAATTTCTGGTCTTCTACCAAGTAAGTGTTCAATGTGTGTTACACATTGTGTATAATAATCCACCTTCAGTGGATTCTCCTCTCATATAGACTTATCCAGGCTATCTAAGCTTCTTAGTGATTGGATTCCATAATTATGAACTTACTTATGGAGTTCTTCCATAAGTAAGCTTTCTCACTAACTTTTGGGTTCTTGGTAATGTTGCTGCGAAGTGAACACTTTCTATATTATGTTTATATCTGTTTTATAGTGATATTATGGTTACAGAATTGAAATGATACATTTTGGCCACTGATTCTAAGACCTTTGCTCAGTGCATGAATGCAAATCAAAGCATAGCTAGCTGATGGCTTTTTAGATTATGCATAAACACATCAAATGAAGTGGAACCTGACATTGTTCTGGGTAGTTAGTTCCACATCAAGCTTCTCTTACAATTAGGAAGTTGTATATTTATTATATTTAACCCCAACATTTGCTCTATCTGCTGCATTTGTGAGCCTAGCTGATTCTGTTGGATCACTTTGTTCCATAACTGTCCATATGTTCTATCTTCTGCAGTATGTAGTCTGTTGTAATGAAATAAACACAAGTCAGAGCTGTCCATAAATAATGACTGATGGCTATTTTAAGTGATGGTCATTATTATATATAACATTGTGTGTAATTCTTTTAAAAGGCTTACAAGGGTGGTCAAATGACTGATATAGAGAAATAATTCTATGGCTCTTTTCTAACTTAGTAATATGATTTAATGAGTGTAATAGCTGTAACCAATTCAAACAGTGACAAGAGAGCAGAAGAGCTTTTTGCGGCGGGTGGAGCGTTCTAATGAATTAATGAATGAATGATCTCTGTGTATCAGTTTCTTTTCTTCATTTAGGGTTTCATTATCATCCTCTAAATAGCTTTTACTATCAAATTCAAAGAGATTGAATAAATTAGAATTCATTGGCATAAGCTTTTTGTCTTTGTTTTTAACTGACTGCTTAGATTTTTAAATATCTCTCATCACCAAAATATAATTTTAGATTTTATATTAAAAGACCTGCATTTTTCAAAGGGACATCAAGTTCAGTAGTTCTAAAAAAATATCCAAATAATTGTGGAATTGTGTATTTTTGTTTCTATGGAAACTTTAGCTTTGCATATACAGGACATACATTATTTTAGTGGGCTCAAGCTGCAGAGATGTTAAAATACAAATTTATGTTCTTTTTCCTAATGCAGAGATCACTTGCATTTTTTTAAAAAGTAAAGGGCCAGAAGACCTTTTCATAACTAATAATAGGGCTATAAAATAGCCTGTTTAGTGTGGATTAGCAAATTATCCTTTTATAAGTGATAAATTACTAAGCATATTTAGAAGCATATTGTGGTTAAGGAAAAAATCCTTTTTAAGAATTGTAGCAGCAACCTTTGGAAGGAATCCAGATCACACATTTCTCAAATGTACTTGTGAGGACAAACCATTCTCTTCATAAAATAATCAAATGCAAGCAAATGAAATGGTCATTATGTTGTTGAAGATTGGCCTAGATCAGGATTCTGCCTTTTAAAGGTTACCATATTTGCTCAGTTTATTCTGGTTTCTTTTCTGTCAAACGTGATCTGACCTTTGAAATCATATCTTGCATTCTATCCTTTTGCACATGTAGCATGATGCTCAGTTTAGCACTCTTTTTGAGTATGATTTTTAATGTGTGCTTATATGAAAATGGTTGACCAAGAAGCTTTGTTTTATCGGTTGGAGCAATTAATGTCACATTACATTAAGAAAATTCATACAGATTGAAATATAAATTTAGTAAGTCAATTGCATATAATGCAGCCTGCATATCACATCTCCTGATTGTTACTTTTTAAGAAAAATATCTATGTGATGCTCTATTTGTTTTAAGATTATTGTAAATGGTAATGTTTTAGAAAAGTTCTAGCAAATAATTCCAGATTTCTTACTGTTTGCAAGCAATAGCAATGAAGACATGCAAGCAACTTATTTCAAGCTATTTTCTTGGGAAATGCTTTCCCAAGGTTTTCTGAGATTCTTCTTTTGAAGTAGAAAGGTAGGGCTATAATCTTACTGTATGTTTCCACATCAGACTCCAAGGAAGGTCTTCCCAGCATCCAAACGTACATTGGTAAACTGAAAATGACAGGAAGAATAGGCTGTATAGGTTTGAAGATATGCTGAATCCTGAGGAAATAATCCACCACACCCTTCACTATGTTGCCAAGTATCTGAGTAATTTAAACCTAATTATGAGTATATTAGCACATAGAGAAATGCAAACATCTCTTTCACTTTACACCACATTGTTGATCTAAAGCTCTTAAAGCTTTGGAATTGTTGGAACATATATTATTACATCCATTATCTTTAATCCCCTAAAGCATCATATTATAAAACAATCCATGCATAAATGGTAATATATGTAACACGTTACATGAAGTTTTGGGGCAGGGCTGTGTTTATACAAACATGAGCATCATAATTAGCTAAACAGAAGTTAATAATATTCTGTTTTTAGAAGGCTTTTGTTTTAACAGATTCCTGTAGAAATGTGATTTCACAGACATCTTAGACTTGTCATTATAATTGAAGGATAGTTGTACAATAAAAAAAACTAGCCACCAACTTCTAGGCTGAACAGATTGACCAATTATGCATAGTGCATTGTTTCCAAGTTAATAGCAACAATTTGTGCACCTTGGTGGTCTATTTCAAGTATAACAGTTAATTTGCCACATTATATTCACTATTTATAGCACTAATTTCTATTTCCTTTCAAAGGATCTGGTGTTTCTAAACTCAGTGGAAAATATAATGAGTTCCTGCATTTTTAATTAGCTTTAATTAAATCAGCATTAATTTTACAAACATAACTTAAGAAGCAGAATACTTCCAGGCTTACAGAAAGATTCAAGTGACTATACGAAATAAATTAATATTAACTCTGATAAGCTCAATTACTAAATGGATATTTTTGGCATTCATATATAGAGATTTTTTTCCCAGGCATAACAGATGAATTGATCTACCACCAATGCATTTTAACTAATGTAGTAAAGAATTTAAAAGAAAACATGTATTTGTGGCCATTTATAACTTAATTAAGCCTATGAGAGCAGCCAATTGCCATCAGTTAAACAAATGAAGCACTGACGTTATTAGATTGTTTAATAGTTTCCTTAGGCTTCTCCCTATGACAGAGTTACATACTTTTTTTTTTTTGAGTATGTAATTGTGAACAATTTTTTCCCAATTTTTGGGCTTGTCTATGGTAAAAATGTAGAAGCAAATTTATTTTATTTAATCTTTCTGCCCATCCACATTAGGTGAGTAAATATTAATTGTCACAGAATAGTCTTTAAAGGCGTTATCAACTGGCTGACTGATGTTTTTATCAGTCTGTATAATGGAAGTTCTGATGGCTGAAAGTGAAGAGGAACTGAGGAGCCTTATGATGAAGGTGAAAGGAGAGGGTGCAAAAGCTGGCTTGCAGCTAAACCTCAAAAAAACCAAGATTATGGCAACCAGCTTGATTGATAACTGGCAAATAGAGGGAGAAAATGTAGAAACAGTGAAAGACTTTGTATTTCTAGGTGCAAAGATTACTGCAGATGCTGACTGCAGTCAGGAAATCAGAAGACACTTAATCCTTGGAAGAAGAGCAATGACAAATTGCTCGATAAAATAGTTAAGAGCAGAGACATCACACTGACAACAAAGGTCCGCATAGTCAAAGCAATGGTGTTCCCCGTAGTAACATATGGCTGCGAGAGCTGGACCATAAGGAAGGCTGAGAGAAGGAAGATCGATGCTTTTGAACTGTGGTGTTGGAGGAAAATTCTGCGAGTGCCTTGGACTGCGAGAAGATCAAACCAGTCCATCCTCCAGGAAATAAAGCCAGACTGCTCACTTGAGGGAACGATATTAAAGGCAAAACTGAAATACTTTGGCCACATAATGAGAAGACAGGACACCCTGGAGAAGATGCTGATGCTAGGGAGAGTGGAAGGCAAAAGGAAGAGGGGCCGACCAAAGGCAAGATGGATGGATGATATTCTAGAGGTGACGGACTTGTCCCTGGGGGAGCTGGGGGTGTTGACGACCGACAGGAAGCTCTGGCGTGGGCTGGTTCATGAACTCACGAAGAGTCGGAAGCGACTAAACGAATAAACAACAACATAATGGAAGTTCACCACCATTACCATTCACTGCTTGGTTTTGTTTTGTTTTGTTTTTTTAATCCCTGTGCAACTTAGACATAACGATGTTGTGATGGAAGAAAATCCAAAGTTTTCAGAACAGATTACTTAGAATAAATAAAAACTCTTTCATAGATGGTATGTTAAAAGTAAATATAACTTCGTGGGCTTTGACAATTAAATGGTTTGATTTTACAGAAATAATGTTATTAAAAAGTTTAAGTGTAAGACATTAATTTTTTCATATGCTTTTGTATCTGTGATGAAGAAGGTCGGAAGTCACCTGTCTTTTATACCTTTCTATCTATTATTGCACTGTTTTGGTTTTACTTGTTTCTTTTTAGATCTGTATTCTATCTGTTTTATATTCTGTATTTTGTATTTTAATTATACTTATTAAAATATTAATAAAGCTTTAATAATAAAGTAAATATAACTTTGCTTATTTTCCCATTTCTTTCTCTTTTTTTGCTTTTAGATAATTTAATTTATTTCTGATTTTTATCATAAGTTCTGTTTATTATATATTTGAATATCAGTTCCTATAAATAAATAATCTTATGAGATGGAAATCTCACAAATTCTTTAATATCTTTGATTTTTCTATGGTAAATAAATGAAATGCTTTGCAGGACATAGTTGTTTTTCATGTTTGTTTGTTTTTTAATTGTATTGTGTTTTTATTCTTGTCCGGGCAGCCATGTACATTTGTTTAACAAATACAGATTTGTTTAATAAATTAAATAAATGGTTTTTTGCCAGTTACATGCTAGATGGTTTTACATTACATGAATGATTAATATTCAGGGCTTTTCCTTTGGTTGAAATAGTTTTAGATCTTTGCTGGCTCAGAGAATAATTTGATTAAAGCCAAGGAATCCTGGGGAGGATACAACCTTTAGTGTTATGCATGCAGCAAGCAGATCTGGATAGCAGTCATTGCTGGTCATGGCCAAAAACATAGATAAATATTTTCCCCTGCCTAGAGACAGCCTATTGACATGGACATTACTCCATTCTTATATGAAACTTTTCATAAAGACACACACACACACAAACACACACACAGACACACACATGCACAAAATAGGAAAGTGAGTTCTTTGATGACATAGACATGGCTCAGTGAAAGAGAGGGGAGGAGTCAGAATGCCAAAAGTCAGAATCTCAGATCTGATTATGCAATTGTCAAGGCTACATGTTAAATGAGAGCAAGAAAAAAAAGTCTTAGATTAAGTCTTTCTGTCAAGCAGTCTTGCACTGCTAAAGTAAGATTCCTGTAGATTTCCAACAAGCAAGCAAGCAAACAAAAAAGCAAAAAATATTGCTTATTTAAATCAGTAATATAGGTGTAGTTTTGCAGTCTGAAGTTTTCTGTGTATATAGTACTTTATGCAGTGAATCATCGGCTGCTATAATAGAGAATGATTTAGCTCAACCTTTACATTAAAGGAGAGAGAGGGAGAGAGAAAAGAATGTGCAATTGAGAGATTCTAGAAAAATAACATAGAATAAATATCTCCAAGCAGATCAGACAGTCCAGTGGAGTCCTTGGAGCTCTCTGAGCCTTTTTGTTTTCTTGCAGACATTTCATTGCCCAACTGGGCAACATCTTCAGTGCGAAAAGGGATTAGGACTTGGAGAACCAAGTTCAACTCTACATTCAGCTAGATGAATGAACAAGTTACTAATTTACCATGTTAGGTTGTTGTTATGAGAATAGAATTGGGTAAAGGAATATTGTATATTGCTTTGAGTTCCTTGAGGAATTCTAAGAAACACATCTGGTATATGTTTCCAGGCTTCTATCTTTCCATAGTTATGGGACTTATATCATTGTTTTCATTCCACAATTTTTAAAAAGTTATTTAAAAGTTGAGCTATATTTATCTTTATGATTGATAATTTTGAATTGAAGAAAAGAACAGCAAAGGAAGAGGAAAGAGCTTGGAAAAGACTGGTTAGTGGTGGAATGGACTGGTCAGAATACTTGCAGAACTTTAGCATTTCAAAAGAAAAAGTGAATTTGCTTCAGCATCACCCAAACCACACCAGGGCTAGAAGGTTTGGGACTGATTGCAAACTTCTGCAAAGAGTTGATGTTAATAGGCCCTTAAAATGTTTAAATCATTTATTAAATTTAAAAAATTAATTTTTAAAATTAATTTTTAAATTTAATAAATTTAGTAAAATTAATCATTTAATGTAAAGCATTAAAGCAATTTACCTTTGTTAGTCTTCTGCTTCTAGTATGGATGCACCAGAAGGGTAATCGTATTGGCTTTAATATTAGTGCATGATTAGGAACAAATAACATTGAGAGGATTAAAGTGCTACATTAATGAAGACATTTAAAATTTTGAGTGTTTCCTTCGTGTGCATTTTCCTTTATTTCCTGAGCCTGGGGTTCTTATCAGGTTTTTCAGTCCTTTTGAAAAGAAATAATTGCAGTTTTGCTTAAGTACTATTCTGCACTCGGTTTGCTTTGCCATTAATAGGGCAACTAAAAACAATATTCCAGGTATAATTACATCTACATTTTAACTTAATGAGTAGCTAATGTTCATGTCTCAATCTGGTAGTTGTGTATTATGCTGTAGAATGGGAAAGCATTGTGAGCCCATAAAGCAGTATGCATTTTTAGAAGGCATTTTTTTCACTCTTTAGAAATTTCAACAATACATAAAGAAAAGTGAGTTCAGAAAATATTTCATTTATTTCCTGGATTGATTGTGGTAAAGAACTAGATAGAAGCTCTTCAAGAATCCTAGAAGTAAGGCAATACTTTTAATTAGCAAGATGATCTAACTAGTTTTCTTAGTAGCGAGAATGTCCAATATTCCATTCAAATAGGTCTTTCTGCTATAAGTTATACTGTTTTAAACAATATTACTCCCCTCTCTATATGAGATATAGAGATATATAATTTATTATTACTATTATTAAAGAAGAATGGATGCATTTGAATTGTGGTACTGGCGTAGATTGTTATGTTTACCATGGACAGCCAGAGTAACCAACAGAGAAGTGCTGGACCATATAAAACCAGATACATCATTAGAAGCCAAAATTGCAAGACTACGGCTGATTTACTTTGGTCATGTCACACGTGTAAACTCACAAAAGAAGTCGGTGATGCTAGCAATTGTTAGCGGAACAAGAATAAGGGGCAGGCCAAGAATACACTGGCTCGATACCATCAAAACAGATACCAAGATGAACATCCAGAAATTAAAAGTAGATGTGCTTGACAGGGCTGCATGGAGAGCTCTCATCCATAAAGTCGCCAAGAGCCGGACATGACTGAATGGTTAAAATGAATGAATGAGATGAGATGAGCTTTTTTGAATTTTTTCATTTATTTTTTAAAAATAATAGTCTTCAGTGTTGTTCATCACAGTAAAAATAAAAGGTTCAGCAGGCTTTACAAAATGAGTTACTATTTTTAATATAGTTATTGAATTAAAATGTGATTAGAAATCCATTGAGAAGAATTTCTTGAGTTCATTTTGAGGAATGAAAATTAATATACATATTCACATTCTGGATAATTTCTGACCATTTTTTTCTTTTTTTTTTAACTATTTACCTATGAATTAAAGCAAAATGATTATTACCTCTGTGCTTAATGAAATCTACCATGCATTTTTGTTGTTCTGGTTTTACTGAGTCCAACGGACTTCCAGATTACTTGTGGTCTATCAGTCCACATCCTTGACTAAAATATTTTGTCCTTGTGGTAATTGATGATACAATTTGCTAATGAACATATTAAGTATAAGGAATTATAAAATACAGTATGCATTACTGACTTTAAAAAGGGGTCATATATTTTAAATAGGTGGCAAAATTGAAAGAATGCAAAATCTCAAGGAAGAATAAGATAATGACAATTATTTAAATAAATTAATGCCATTAGCATATATTAAACTGGCTCATTCCCTTTTTGAAACTTTTTTTTTAACTTTTCACATTCACTAATACTGGTGATGCTCTGTTAATTATGAAGATTTTAGTAGGCTCAAACAGTGATAGAATGAAAATAACAGCAAGTGACTCAAGCTGCCTATTACATTTTTGAGTTTTTTCAAGGTGCAAAGTGCTTTGCAAACTTTTAGCTATTTTAGGTGGGGATAGGATTTAATGACACCCATTGGTGGGCTTGAGTCAGAAATACTTTAACCATGTCATATAAATGGAAAAGGACACTAAAAGTATGTACCATTGACTACATTTCCAAAAGATGATAATTCAGCTTTGTCAGGCCATAAACTCTAAGGTTGTTATAAGACAAAAATGGGGCTCTGGAAATGGAATATATGAAGAAATATTCATGGAATAAAGGTAAAAGAAGCAATCTGGAGTAATTCTTCAAAAATAGGGAAGCAGCAATAATTTAGCTTTGAGACTTCACATTTTGGCTAGATTTTTCTGCATACTTACTTATGAATAAGTCCCTATTCTTGTGTATGAAATTTAAAATATAAAAGTACAGTGACTGCTGTTGTTTTCATTCAGAGTCCATCACATTACTTTATATTTCAAAAGTTGTAAAGAAAACATTCTATATTTTAAAAGCTGTTAAATCCTTTCCTTGAATTCAAATCAGATGTCTTTCCTGTATAATTTGAGTATAGACATGTAATAGAGCTGCATGAAGCTTTGATTTGAAGATTATTATGCTCAATCAGTTTTTTGGGTGAGCAATTATGTCAAAATGGTCACTATAATATATTGGGCTTTCATATACATAGGATATGGGCAGGCTGCCTAAGAACTAACCAGGAAGCTGTCAGTTACATCATGAATGATATGCATATATCATTTAACTTGTATAGACAAACTGCCTCTACTTGGTATTGAAACAAATTAAATCTCTTACAGGCCATGATAAACAGCAGTCCATGCAATACTTTCAAAATATTATGTATGTTCGTATATAAATGCCTATGTTGATCCATAATTTTTGTAAATTATGAACTTACATTAATCACTGCTGGAATGCATTTTGATACTAAATTTCAGATTATTTTAAAATGGAGAGTACTTGTGAAATTGTATTTGGTGATAGTATTTTTTTAAACATGAAATAAAAAACTAAAAGGAGCCTTTGAAAACAATTTTAACTAATATATTTTCCTGGTACCATAAATTTAATCTGTATTTATTGGATGTGATTATAAATTGCAAAGAAGATAATATATTTTATACAAATACAAGTAGGCAATACATTGTGTTCTTTAATAAGTGAATTCTAGGAACTGTTTTTAGATCTAATAAAAAATCTAGGCAATCACCTGAACAGAAAATGTAACAAACATTGAATTAAAATTTGATCCATCAAAAATAAGGAATTGCAAAATACATTGTCCAAATACACTTCATTGGCATGATACCACTAGCAAAATCTATAAATTTCTGAATTTTCTTCAACATATCATTAACTTTGATAATGTATTTTGTGTTACTTACAGTAAACACTCAATAATTTTCATTTAGGAATTAAGACAAAATAATTTGTAGTGATTATGAAAATGTATATTTTGCTGGAACTGATGCTATATTTATATTCTATCTAAGAACTACTGTTTTTATTGTATTTTAATCTATATTTATTTTTAATTTTATTGTAAACCTCCCAGAGTTGCTCTTTGAGTGGATGGGCAGTGATGAAATTCAAAATATAAATCAGGTAAAATGATAGATCACTTTATCTTTTTCTTTAATAATTATTGAAGTTTTTAATAAACATTGTAAAAACTAATACAAGCTAAACTAGAAGAAAAAAAAAAGGGGGAAATAGTTGAGAAGGTGCAGAAAAAAAAAAGAATAAAGTAGAAAAGAGAAAGGCAATAAAGACAATAATAAAGAAATGGCTTCCAATCTTCATCACACCAACCGTAAGCTAATATAGTAACTTTTCACCCTCTTCTAAAGTTATAAAAAAACAGCAACAACCCTTCTTTCCTGATAGGTTAACTTTTATCTATATGTAATCAAGAAATCATTATCTTTTCAGTCCTGGTTCAGCAAAAAGTCCTTTAGGAGTTACCAGAAATTCAATTCAATTGATTTTATTACGGTCACTGACCAGTACAAGATACAATTCTATAAAAATATGCACATTAGCCATTAGCCATAAAATATGAGCCATCTAAATTAAAATAATTTTAAATATTCCTTTTTCTTTTTTTTTTTTTGATCTGCACAATCTTGGCATTCAGAACATTCCAGTGGCATCACAGGATTTGACCTTTCATCACTGTTTGGCATTTAAAAGGAGTCTTCAAAGCTTTCACTAGCCTATTTTGTAAACCCTATAAAGTGCAATCATCCAGGATTTCTTGTCGCAATTGTTCCATGTCCAAATCCTTATTCTTGATTTATCTTTTGTATTCCCATTTTGGTAATTTTCTTGTCTTCCATGCCTTCAAACTCTACAATGTCTATGTCAGATATAAGTTTTTTTTAAAAAAATTCTCATCATCTTCTAAAAGTTTATCCACTGAAATCTTTATCCTTTCTGAGATATTAGATATTAATATCTCAGTCCATTTTTCAAAGGAATTTTTAAGACAAGAAAAAGCTTAGCCCTGTTAACTCTTTTCTGCCTGGTCCTTTAGTTCCTTCTGTCCATTTGCAACCTTCATCAAACCTCAGTTCCTAATATGGGTTTACTTCTGTTTCAGTTGTTTCCCACAAGTATATTATTTGATTATATACTTGTTTTTCAAGTCTTACTGCAAAAATAACTAATATTTCAAATCTCTCTGGTCTTCCAATCTGTTTAAAACTTTCTTAAATCAAAATTCTTTTTTTACTTTTTGCCAATTGTATATTATTTTAAATTCTTAAGTCTCTGTTTAAAATCTTAAATTTAAAGAAGTTAAAACCCACCAGGTGTCAAATTAAGCTCTCCAAGCCCTCTAATATCCATAAAGTGGTTAAAATGAATGTTTCCAAATTGAATAGAAAGAGTTCAGCTGGCTTAGTGTCCTTATTTAAAGCTAGGTGATAGTTTATTATATTGTGAGGGGCCAAGGAAGAATTGCAAATACTTCAGATCTCTTAGCTGTGATTTGGCATGATGAAGATTCATGGGGCCATGGGAAACAGGGATAGGCAGGGCCTCTGGAGAGTGCAGGGAGCCAGGGGGTGCCACAATCGGACTGAGAGTGGACTAGTGGGTTTGTTATAGAATTGGTCCATATCCTGCAGCTGTTGCAAGGCTTGACATGCAGTATGGTGGCCATCTTGTCCCCTACAGATGGCAGTAACAGTCAGAGAGAGTGAAGTGTGTGCTGTGTATTCTCTCTTTTAGTGGTTCACTGAAAGAATTGGAAGTAAATAGACTTGGGAATTTTGGATGAGGGGATTTTAGTGCTTGATGCAGGATATCAACTACCTGATCTCTCTCTAGATGGAAGATTAAAAGGGAGGGGTAGTGGTTACTTCTAGTCTGTCCTGGTTTTGGAAGGTTAGAAATTGTTGTTTATGCCTCTGGCCATCCAGGTAAGAGTGGATGTGAATGGAAGGTATGTATGGTGGTGGTGGAAGCTGGCTGTCTTGGACTAGGAATTTTGAGTACTGGATTACTCATCTGATTGGTGTTTGTGTTATTGGGTTATGAGGTGAAAAACTTTGATCTGGTCAAAGGATGACGGGTGGCCAAGATCTGGGGACCTTCCATCATTAGCTCTGAATGGACTCTCCCAGTCAAAACTGGTATGCAATTTGGAGGTCCTGTTGGACTCTTGGCTCTTGCTTAACGAGCAGGTGGCAATCATGGGCAGGAGAGTCTTTGTGCACCAGTTGCACCTCTTCCTGGATCACAGTCTGTTTGTGGCCAGTCATGAATTGGTCACCTCATTTGGACTGTTGAAACACACTCCCCATGAGGCTACTTTTGAAGGCAGCTCAGAAGTTACAATTGGCCTAGAATGCAGTAGAACAGGTAGTTATGTACAGATCATGGCATGCCCATGTAACATTACTGCTTGAACTTTACCAGGTTGCAGTAAGCTTCTGGTTGTAATTCAAGGTGCTAGTTGTGATCCACAAAGTCCTTTATAGCACAGGGCTGTGTTATTTCCAGGATTGTCTATCTCTGATTTATTCTGTCCATCCCACAAGGTCTGAAAGCACTTCAGCACTGATTATGTTTTCACTTTGTGTGGGTGGGTGGATATCCTTCTTACTACTTCACTATGGCTGGGACCCTAGTAAAACATTTCAAAATATTTTTAATTTAATTTCTGAATATCTTGTAAGGTTTGTGATCTCTGTTCATTTGTGCGGAAAACTCGATCATGCACATTTTTCCTAAAATAGTTTATTAAAGTGATTATACTTTTTCAGCATATTGAAAGGTTACAAATTTGAAATATTATATAATGATGAACATTATCTGGAAACCACGGAACACTAATTCCCGAGCTAATTCTGATTGCATATTACTAAGCATCCTTCTGTTGGTCACTTATGCATCTATTAAGCTATGTCCTCAGAATGGTCCTATCCCTTTTTAATGGTTTTGCGCTATTTCTCCTTTCCTGGTTGGGATGAGTAGAAAGATGTTTTCTGACATAATGTTCATTTTGAATTGTTGAACTAATAATAGAGGCCACCAGGAAATCTATGGATCTAAGTTAGACTGTGAAGTTAAAAAAAAAAAAAAAAACTCAGAAGGCAATAGCAGACCACCTCTGTATCACATGTAAAAAAATAAACCTTCCTTTTCCAGCTGCTATCCCAAACAGTCATACCACTCATATCACAATTTACATTTAAAGACCGCATGCCTGATCAGAACATCTGCATTTAGTTCAGTTAGTAAATGTGATATTTCTGAGTTACGTTGGACTCCTGTTGACTTCATGGGCATGCATATGTAATTTTGTGGCAATAGGCACCAAAGTGTTTCCATTGTCTCCTTCCAGGGATGGATAGATGGATGGATGGAAGGTTTTGTGGTGGTCTTCCATCCAAGAACTGGCCAAACCTGATCCTGGCATTTTGAGATTGAGCATTTTGAGATTGCAGCTTTGTTTTTTAGTTTAAGTAGAGATTATTTCATGCTGTGCTTTAAAAACAGGTTTTAAAACTTTATAAAAATATTGTTTGCATCTTTGAAGCTTCTGCTAGTAATAATATTAATCAACAGCCAAATAGAAACAAATGCATTCGTCACCATTTTGAATGAACAATTGCTTTCTCTTTTATAGATGAAAGGGAAGATGTTCAAAAGAAAACATTCACAAAATGGATAAATGGGCAGTTTTCTAAGGTAAGAAAAATATTTATTTTGCAGTAAAAATCCAATGTAACTCATAAATAAATCATATTGTGTAACTGGAACTTAAGGAGAACATTAACCAGAATGTTTTCAATCAGTACAGCTTTAATTTGTGTTAGTTTTCCTGGTTGGTTTCCTTACTTGAATAATGTTATAGGAAATAAATACAAAGCAAGAAAAATGTGATATGTGAAGCATTTATGAATAAGCCCTCATTTTGCAAATGATCAATCCATTTATAATATAACATCCTTGGCCAATGTGATACTATGTATTCATTTTGGATTCTATTTATGCATCAGACTAAGTTTTGAGACAAAAATTAAGTTAGTAGCCCTGTTGAGAGTCTTTAACTAAAAATACATTCACTTTGGGATGAGATGGAAATGCAGGTTTTCCAGAGATTTTTAAAAGTTAGGACCCATAGATCAATCACAATATATTTATTAATTTTGTTAATATTTTTCAGAGAAAATGTTACTGTGCTTAGCAGTATTGAAAGGTCATGAAAGGTCATGTGTCATATGAGTAAGCAAGTGTTTAGAAGAAAACGGCAAACAATTTGAACATTTAATGTAATTTATATAATAAATTATACACACACACACAAACATACATATACATATACATATACATATACATATACATATACATATACATATACATATACATATACATAATAAATTGTCTATAAAATAAATTTCATTGCAGAATTGAGTCTGGTGTGATTCACTGCTGTGGTTTCGGAAAGGGATCTGGTAAAATCAGTATAAAAGGTTGTGTTTTAATTGAAAACAAATATAAACTGTTATTCTCTTATTGGAAAAAGGAAATAATAAGGGGCAATGGAATTATTTATGGAAAATGGAAATTATATAAATGTTTGTATGCCATGCCCTTCCCCAGTAGCATCTATAGGACCTGTATCTGTGGGAAAAGCAGTGTTTTTCTGGGAATGTTGAGCCTGATTAAAAGCTAGTTCCTTTAAGGATACATCTTTGAGTTTCCTTCTCAGATACAGATAGTGTCCTGTCTGATTCTGAGAAGAAAAGGGCATCATTCCCCAGCCCTAGAAAGAATCACAGTAATTAAATATTGTTTCAGTTATAGATGTGTTTATTTAGGGAACAAAGAGTAGAGAAGGAAGGTCTAATAAGGGTCTCTTGTATGGCCTGAAGTCTGGACTGTTGGAAGTCAGACTTAAAATCTTTCATGTCTTGTTTATGGGAAATAATGGTTCACTATGAGCTTTTCACTTTACTATTGTCTGTTCTAACAGTTTTTCATTTACTTTTAAAACTGAATTGTTTTCAAAAACCTTGTAAGCCAAATGTTCTACTCTAAAGTATTTTAAAATGAATTGGTATTTATATAAGCCAGTGCTTCTCTAAAGCGATAAACCTAATGTGGTTGGTGTTTGTTCCACCAAATAATGTCATGTTTTGTAACATAACAACTTTAGCACAACTCCATATACGGGTAGGTCTCAATTAGTGGAGTTAATGAATCCCACAAAATGGTGTCATTATTCGAATTCACAGTATTCAAAGTGATATTTCTATGGAAAATAAGGTAATTCTGGTTTCAGCTCAACAGAAATATCCAAAGTGTACCTGTTATCTCCTTTATTCTGCTGTAGCTCTTCAAAATTCACTTTTTCTTTTAGCTTTTTTGAATCAGACTATGGGGCTACTAACTCAATTTTTGTCTCAAAACTTTGTCTGATTCCTGGAAAGCTCCAAAAGCTTCCTTTTCTCCATTTTGCACATGCAACGTTTAGCATCTAAAACCCCAAAACCAAGTGCACGTGTGCTAGCCGGTGCTGCGTGTGTGCTAGCCTCACACTAACTGAATTTTGGCTTGCATTAAACATGACTTCGTATCAATTTATAAATTGCACTAAACTGAATATTGCACTGTTCAAACTCACACTAATCATGACCTACCTGTATGCATACACACACAATCATGGCTAAATAAAGAATCTAACATTTAGTATATCTTAGGTCCAGTCATATGTAACAGTCTGATAAACAAGGCAAAAATTATATTAAAAGATCTTCCTTCCTTCCTTCCTTCCTTCCTTCCTTCCTTCCTTCCTTCCTTCCTTCCTTCCTTCCTTCCTTCCCACAGCTTTAAAGAGCAGGCATGCCACATTTATCAGTAACTACCTGCCACTTTGTATTAAATGTGAAAATGCAAAGCAGAACATCTATTAAGCCATGGAAGTGTAGGACAAATAAACAACAGGTTTAAATTGCAGAGGCTATAAGAAGGAACATCACCTTGTTTTATCAGAAACCAATGAATTGTTCATGCTGGCATTGATCTCTTAATAGTGCATTTGGAACTAATACTGTCATGATGCTGCTTTTGACTGTGCAGTCAGTAATTTCCAGATGCCACACCAAGTAGAATATGTAGCTCCCTCATGATTTTATCTCATTGCCTAAAACGGTATCGTTGTCCTGAATCTAAGCCTGACTGGAACAAGCAGGCACCTGCTAGGCATTTTGTGTCTTCCTTAATATATTTGTGTGTGTGCACCCAAGGGAGTTCTGAGGGAATGGGAAAGGTAGATAAAATTACTGTTAACTAAGGAGGAGTCCTCATATTTATATTGTGCAGTTTAGTTATGCATGCTATATATTGTATAATAGAGTACAACATTACAATTTAAAGTTGATAAAAGAATGCCTGAATCACTTTCCATGAAATAAAAAAAACTAAACAAAATTTTCATAATCCATAAAAATAAACAATAAGCTCATAGATATGGTAAAAATGTACTATCAGAAAAAATGTTTGCATGAAGGTATATTTTGAATAATTCAGAATTCCCTTTTTTGTCTAAGTCTTATGAAATCATAGGATAATTTCAGTGAAGTTGAAGTTGGTTCAAGAAGTTGGTAGAAAGTGTAAAATATAGATATAAAATATGTTACATATTTATAGTACAAAATAAAATATACTAGGACATATTCTGCTTGTGAAGACAACTCTCAACTGGATATTCTAAACTGTATTATGCACTGTGATTAACATTTTATAAGACACATTTTATATTCCATTCATACCTGCATTAAAATTAGTAAAGAGGAGATTATAAAATGCTTCAGTTGAATAAGAACCTCTGCACCAAGACAATCTTCCTATTATGCTTAATGGACAATAGTTGTGGGGTGATGGTGGTGGTGAGGAACCAAAGGCATGTTTGTGCATTTTTTTTTAAAAAAAACCCAGTTACATCTGTTTCAATTCCAGAACTATCTGGTGTGCTATTGGTCTAGGACTTGGGAGACCTCCTAGAGTTGTTCTTCTGGGGAAAGTTGGAAGAAAGAGAACAGTATATGCTGCCATGAGGAGAAAAATGGATATAAATTTATATAAATATAACCATAATAAATGAAATTATATATATTTCACCTTATCAAAAATGTGAAAAGGTGCACCTGTCTATAATTGTTGAAAGCAACCAGTCTTTGCTATTAGACTTTTGAAAGCATCTGGTAGATTTCAGGATGTTTTAAACATAGGCCTTTGGAGAGAGTGTGATCATATGGCCAATCAATTTGTCAAGAAAAGAAAGGGGAAAAACAGATGTGCACTATAAATTGTGGCTTATTATAATAAGACTGGATAAAAAAAGTTTAAACTAGGGTAGGATATGTAGTACATGCAAACAGCAATATACCTAACTGTCAAGCACCACATACTTGGCAAGTCCAGGAAGTAAAAGCCACACAGATCAGAAAGCCATGCTAGTTGGGAGTAAAAAACATAATCTTGAAAACTGTAAAATTTCACAGGGAGATTTAGCAACCCAATTAAGGTGGGTTGTTTTTTAAATATTTCCTTCTCACAGTCCCATATATGAGCTCTGCTGCCTCTTCTCATATCAATTTAACTAACTCAGAATAATAGTTAAATAATTAAATTTAACAATCTATTTAATAACAACCAAACATAAGCATGTGTAATAGAAAATAATTGTGTCTTGAAGACAGGATAGCTTGATATGATGTAAATTCTTTTCTGTAACATTCTCTACAGAAAAGGAGCAAAGCAAATATTACTTCAGAGTAATTTATCAAGGAGAAGTCTTTTTTAACTTATTCAGACAGTATCTTCAGTGTTACTAATTCTAGTAATTAGTGGTAGGAGTTATAAGAGGTCAGCTTTAAGAGTCATAAAGCTTATATTCTGGCTAAGGATAATTAGTCAGATTAATTTGGTTGGGTTATTCCTGTTTTTTCATCATTTACCTTTGTTAAATGCCACAAAAGACTTCATAGATTTTTTTTTCTTCAGCTTTCATTTTAATACGGATGCTTTCCTTTTCTATACTGAATGGTGCTGTTTTTTTCTAAACCACACTGATTTATAAGGAACAAAAGAAGGAACAAAAGAAACAAGCTTAATATAACTCTGCAGTATTGTGAATATGTCTGATTTGTAAACATAGATATACAGAGATATACTGCATAGCTGTCTCTGACAACATGCTATTGTCCCTATTGTTAAAGCTTATTGTGCTAAATCTAAGCACTTTAAAACCTTGAAACAGTAAAAAGTTAAAAGAAAATTTATCCTGCTATATTTATAGACAGAACATATTTTAAAACACAAAAGATTTTGATATGTACACACAAACCACGTAAAGGTTAATCTGGGATACATTTTTTGTACCTTTTGTAATACTACAGTTTTGAAATGGAAGAAGAGAAACTAAGTGCACCACCATCAACTAACATCAACTACATCTAACATAATGGAGTAGGAGAAGTAAACTGAATGGAATATATCCTGTAAGATTAACATACTTAGCTCTTTTGTTCACTTGTGCCAATTATAGATCATACTATCTTTTTACATAATGTGTAAGGTGGCAGCTCTCCTATCAGGAAGTAATATGTGTAAAGCTCACATCTATGAATTCCACATGAGCATGGAGCTCCTATGAAAAGTAAGTTATTATTCTGAATATGCAGGAATTTGCTTAAGCTTTCTATTCTACAGCAAGTAATTGTGTTAAGACAGTCACATTTCCCAATCATATCAAAATATGCAAAATAGTTTGAGTTCTTATGATAAATTACTTAAGTGGCTCTCAATCCCTAAAAAATCTTCCTGCTTTCTGAAAGTTTTAGATTTCAAATAATGATCTGAGAGCAAAAAAGATTGCATCCAAACAATACATAGTAGTCTTGATCTCTTCTATGTTCTTTTAATACTCATTAATACGTTATAAGATAAATGAAATTTGAAGTTAGTACTAATTCTCCTAAATATGCAGTACTCATGCTCTGTTTGAAAATGGAACTAATTCCTAGCTATGTTATTTAATAGAACTATTCCGGCAGTGGGGAGTTGCCAATAAGCTATTCATTTATATCTTCATACCGATTAACAGTTTTTATAATTTTGCTTCAATTTATCTTGTAGAGAATTAGCCTAAACTTGCTCTCCTTGGTTTTTTCCTCTAGTTTATAGACACACTATGCAGAAATATAACTTGGATCATTAAATAAATCTATTCTTATGATCAAGTTATTTTCTTTTATGATCTTTCCGGAAGAGGAAAATATAAGCCACTTGCAAATTTAATCCACAAATAAGGTTATGTCTGGCTGTAAAAAAAAAAATCTAAAATC
Organism: Candoia aspera; assembly: GCF_035149785.1. NCBI lineage: Eukaryota > Metazoa > Chordata > Lepidosauria > Squamata > Candoiidae > Candoia > Candoia aspera. Next base: position 53,178,570 of record NC_086157.1, on the reverse strand, counting down.
AATATTAGGATAATAATATGTTAACTCAGAGTCACAAAAAAAAATGCACAAGCTTCTCAGTTCTCTATACCTAAATTCTTAGGTAAAACACAAAGGATCCCTGAGAGAAGGAAAACAGAAATTAGAGATAATTTTAGATACTATAATGAGTAAATAAGATGATAGAAACTTTAATATATATTTTTTCCTATGAATTAGAAGTGCTAACAGATGGATTTCCATTTTTATAACCTATAAAGTATTTCTTCCATTTTTAAATGTTCTATAGTATTTTGTTCCTGCTGCAAAAGCTCTCAGACACAGGAACTGATGTCAGTCTGGCCACCATTTTTCATGATCTACAATGCCAAAACCTAGCATCCTTGTTAGGCACTTTGGGAGAAAGAATATATATTCTTAAATAAATAATAAAATGGAGTATCTTCAGATAAATCATAGAAGCATTTGCTGAATAAATATCTCCTGAAGATTTTTATTTAACCCTTTCTTATTAAGAGTGGTGCCATTTATAGCATAGTGCAAAATATACTAATCTTCCTGGGAACATTTGTATTATTTGAAAAGAAACAAAATTAATTATTTTAGTTATTTATTATTTATATATGGTTACTATGAGGAACCAATAAAACAACGTTTCCTGCTCCTGGAAAATCTCTTACTCTTATGAGAATTATTGTAGTTTCCTTTCAATTTCGGGTAAAGTTTCCCTGTAGGAAGATTCTCCATATTTCAATAGTGTATATATTGGGAAAAAAAGAGAGAAGACTTTATGAAAACCTCAGGTGTGTACGTTTTGGATGTAACTAGTAAAAAGTGATCAGGAAAAGAAAACATATCTCTGATTAAGCTATAGTGGAGCTGTAGTACAGAGTTAATTAAGTAGTGTATATGTGGGAAATTAAACTTTTTATTTGCTCATGGGCCTAATGTTTGTTGGGGACAATGATGAGAGTGACAGAGAGCAAAGAGAGACAGAATGTGTCTCCATTCCCTTTTAGTGTGAGCTAACTCTTCAGTTAACTTTTCTCCAAGGAATGTAGGCCACAAGTTCAAAACGTTCTTCTGTCGAATAACTAGAACATGACAGAGATCTCTCATACATGAATCTTGGCATTCATTGTCTACAGTAAATGTAAGATTGCAAGAAAAGCACATACACACACAAACACAAATGTAGAGAAAAGAAAAAAAAAGCTTAAATAGCTAATCATGTGAATTTGTACATTTTGCCTTGAATTCAAATGGCTATGTTAAATCTGAAATGAGGAATATGTTTGTACACCAACCTTGAGCAGGGCAGTACAACCCCATTTACGATACAAGATGGAAGGTCCTTGGACTGGCAGTACCAAGCACCCACAGCCACTTGGTTTTGCTCGGGTTGACCCTAAGCTACCTCCTTCCCATCTTGGCCCAAACAACCTCCATGGAGTGGGATAAGATCTTGCTATGTAGCTTGGCCTGAAAAGACTCAAAATATATAACTAAGTATCAACAGCATACTGATGATAATTGACTCAGGCCTGCAACTGGGGGGGGGGGGGCAAGTGGGGCATGTGCCCTGGGCACCGCACTGGGGGAGTGCCAAAATTAGCACTGGGGGGCACCAAAATGAGTGTGGGATCCATGTTTGCCCCAGGTGACACAGACCCTAGGTGCGGGCCTGAACTGACTCCTGAAGGATGATCTCTGCCAGCAGACTCATGTAGATATTAAACAGGAGGAATAAGAGTATCAGGCCCTGACACACCCCGAAAAGTCAAAGGCTTCTCACTTGACCACTCTTCCCCCACCCGAAACACTGACTAGAACCTGTAATGCTGAAAGAAGGAGAAGCATTGTAATACTCTGCTACCAGTTCCCACTCCCTGAAGCCGGTCATGAAGGATACTGTTGTTGATGATATCAAAGGCAGCTGACAGATTTAATGGGAGCAGGGTGATAGCACCGTTCCTATCCTTGGTCTACCGAAAGTCATCAACAAACTCAACCAATGCTGTCCCAATACTATGTCTGGACCTGTACTATAATGGGAAAGGGTCTAGATAAAAGGTCCTCTGTAACTGCAACTTACATTGTCAATATTCAGCTCAGAGTGGTCTTGAGGTTTCATAGTATGTAACAGTAACAACTGATTTGTTTTAAAAGAAAAAAGTTGTTACAAACCAGGTGAAGTTTCCCTGCTCCCTCTGCTATTTCATTATTCTAGAACATGTCCTTTCCCTTCTCTAGCTGATTTCTATCAAACCGAAGGACAACATGAAAATACTGCATGCATTATACATAAGATCTAATTTGATATTTTACTTGTGGATGTTCAGGTAGAGCTGTAGATCAATTCAGGGATCAATAGGACTAAGCTTTGCTATCAAGCCTAAAAGTAAGTAAGTGACAGATTTGAAATTAGATGAATTAAAACTTTATTGATTATCGCAAAATGGAATAATTTCAAAATGTGTATGCAACTCCAGCAAAATGTGTAATGATTTTCTCCCCTTGATGAATCCTTGTCTGTCTTTTGAAAATGGGGTAACATTAGCTTATCACATGTCTTTATTATGGCCACATTTAAGTAATGTTCAGTGTGTTTGATTCTTCAGTGTGTTTGAAATTGTAAACTGTACGCTATCAAAGACATACCCAAAGGACCTCCTAAGCAGTTCTTTCAAACTTCTCAAGCCACATGGGAGGGTATCAAAGAAATTCATACTTCCTTTCAAGATCTTCCAGGATGGTGGCCAAACTATCCAGACCTACATAATCCAAATACCAATCTCTAACCACAGTACATTTTTCTCTAACCACAGTACATATCCAGAATGGCTTAAGCCCTTGCCATCTTTGGGACTATCTTCTCCAGGTAGAATCTGCATGCCAACATGGTATAGCAGCAACCAAATGCTTCAGATGTCCATCCAAAAAGGGAGATTGGGGCTTGGAGAAGGACATTCTCAGGAGCACAGATGTAAAGACAGGCCTCCTTCAGAGGGCTTTGGGCAGGAAAGTCTTTTAACATGGCCACAATATGATCATATATTATATTCATTAGCAGGTCATTATTTTTAAAACTTATTTTAATGGTAGTTTCACATAAAGTACATTGAACTAGTTCAAATGGGATCTAATGATTGGCAAACTGTTTCAACCTCATTAATGCTTCCTGAACTCAAACATATATTCTTGGGACCGCATGGCTACCATGCAAAACTAGGAACAGCCACAGTTTCTGACAGGTAAAGGAAGTATACTCATGCCACATCCAAATGAACTTTCTTGCTTTAGGTTGAAATACCTGCACATCTTTATCCATGTCTTTTGGAGGATACATTTAACTATGAAACTGCACATTGAAGTATCTGCAAACAAAAATGCAAGAATTTAATATTAAAGCTTTCATTCCTGAACAATCATATAATGCCATTTTAATTTTCCAGGCTTCTTAGAAAATTAGCTAGTGCAATCTGCCAGGTATGTGTGTCATCCCCACTAGATAGACAGGGCCAGAAAATCAACTCCAAAATATTAGAAATACTTTTATTGAGATTGGCTAAAATAATAGATCTTGCAAGTCTGATTTTCTGTATCTCCTCCCTATTTGATTAGGTAATGGTTCTTGCATATTTCCATCAAGGTCATCTTCATTACCGTCTACAGTATGTTTGTCAATCTGATGAAAACAGTCCTGTACCATTTTGCCACAAGCCCGGCTCCTTTTGTATGTGCTTCATGAAGCATGTCCAAGAGGGGCAGAGCTTGCATTGTGACATCACACTACTTTTGTCATTTTGACATCCATGCCTGTGGGTACCCAAATTCAGAACCTGAAATGGCTTGCATAAACGGCTTCCACAGTTTCACCACTATAATTCTGGTTTGTTGTCCTATATAAACACAAGAAATAAAGCATTTGTCAGTTTGATTGAAGCACTCCTCTGAAGTGCCCAGATAAAGTAGACCCAACACCAGCTTGAAACCAGCAGGATGGCTGCTTCAGTCTATTCTGGAAAGATGCAGCTGGTTTGGACAAATCAGCTCTGGTTCAGTGCTTCTAATCAAAGTGTCAAAGCAGAGCATGTTACCATTATGTCACATTATCGTGGTGGAACAAGTTGCTTCTATGCGCAAAGTGCTTCACTGAAGCAGAACATTTCCACTTTACAGACCTCTAATATCAGGCTGCTTCTGCTGTGAATTAGTGTGTGGATTTTGTTCATGATATAAAATGAGGGGTGCTACTTTGGGAAATAGCAGCAACTCTGTGTATCCAAAAATACTGGAAAACAGGTATGAATCTAACACCAAGTTTTAAAAAGAACCCACCAAGTTTTAAAAAGAACCCAAGGGAAATCCAGGAAGTTATTCAGGGCAAATTGGTTCCAAGAGTACTCAGGCAAACAGAACTAAGCCTCTAGAGGAACAAACCTTGCTAAGTAGAATCATCACGGATTTCTAAATGATAACTCCTATTTCAACAATTTTAGATACTTTTTGAAGGACAACTGAAGATTGAAACATTAACAGTTTGAGATGGAGATTATACAAAAGTAAATAAGGTTTAGAAGAGTTTGCTATGAAAATAAAAACACAAACATTTGGATTAATGTGTAATAATGAGAAGACAAAGATAATGTCAACTTGCATGCATAATGAACTTAACAGTTCCTGGCAAAGAAGTTAAAGTGGTGTATAGCATATTTGCCTTGGTCTGAAGAATGAATAAAGATATGTATTGTGTGTTAAAGAAATTAATCATAGGGAAAAGGAAACAAATTTGGACAATTTTATAAAACAAAGATTAGGATAGTTAAAGCAATGGTCTTTCCAGTGGTAATGTATAAACGTATGAATGTGTGAAAGCTAGATACTGGGGGGAAAATGATGAAAGGACATACAGTTCTTTGAATTATATATTTGGAGATATTTACTAATAATATTATGGACTATAAGAGAACCAATAATTTACTTCTATATAAAGCCTGACTGCTCATTTGAAGTAATGATCAGAAAACAAAACCTCACATATTTTGAGTATGTGATATAACCAAATGATGGACCAGGAAAAAAAAATTCTTGGCATTAAGGCAGGAAGAAGGGGCATTCAATGGAGGCATTTTAATTTTCCCTAAATTGTAACAAGGACTTAAATGCTATTAATAAATTATTCCATATTATAGAACAAGAACTGAAGTACAATAAAATATTACTAATAGGTGAGACAGAAGTCCAGAGTTCTTTTTCATGGTTTGTTTGTTGTTTGATTGATTGAATTAGAATGCTGCTAGACCCCCAAATTACTCTGGGTGGCTTGCATAATTAAAAGAGAGGAAAACAATGAAAGAAGAAAGGAATATGTATGCCCTGACAAAATCCACATTCCCTTACAACACACCCACCATGGGGTCAACAAATAACAACTTCAGATCTGGGAGCCTACCCATGTTTTCAAAGATTTGCAGAATCATTGTAGAGTGCTAGGTAAGATAGAGAACCAGAACTTTTTCCTGGATTATTTTTAATGTGTGGACAAATTCTAGCTACTTGGGGAAATGAGCCCCCCTCCCCCCCATTATGATCTGTAGTCGAATTTTGCTATAATTAAAGAATTGAGACTCATTCTACCTTTGGCTTTATAATTTGTATAGAGCAGTATTTTGGTAAAATATGTTTTGGATCATCATCTTTGTCATACATGAAAGGATTTTAAGGGGAAAAATGCTGTCCTTATGAGGAGCTACTGAAAATGATAATTTAGGGTTGAAAACAGCATGAAAGTGGATCCAATGGAAGTACCATTATTTCTGCTGGCAGAACAAAAATACCTGGTGGAAATCAAAACAACTAACCTAAGATCGTGAAAACTAAAGAAATATCTAACTTCATTTCAGTCTACCTTGCATTACCATCTTCAGAACTCTCCTCCAAATAACTCTGCTACAGAAAAAGGTGAAGAGCAGCAAGAGAGATTTCTCAATACTCTTCCCTTATTTATTCAACCTCTATGATGAATATATATTAAGGGAAGCTGATCTGGAAGAACCTAAGCATGATTTGAAAACTGGAGGAAGAAACATCAGTAACCTGCACTGTACTGATGATACTATCCTGAGAACAAAGTGAAAAAATGGGACTAAGATTAAATATAAGGAAGACCAAACTAATGGCAACAGGTAGAACAGCCAGACTTAGAATTGACAATGAGTATATTGAAGTGATGGATAGCTTCTGCATTTTAGGATCAACCATCAACAGTAAAGGAACAAGCACTCAAGAAATATTCCACAGACTAGTACTTGGTAGAACAGCTAGCAAGGCCTAGCCAAAGAAATTCAAATACCATGATACGTTTTTACCTACAAAGATCAGAATTGTGCAGCCCTTGATATTTCCTGTGACACTCTATGGAAGCAAAAGTTAGGAAGGGCACAGATGCTTTTGAATGTTAGTGTTGAAGACTCCTGAGAATACTACGGATAGTCAAGAAATGGGTCATCAAACAAATGAACCCAGAGTTCTCACTCAAGGCACAAATAACCAAGCTCATTACTCTGGACACATTATATTAAGACCTAACTCTCTGAAGAAGGCTGTAATGCTGGGAAAGGTAGAAGTAAAGAGAAGAGGAGAATGACCAGGAGCAAGATGGGTGGACTCAGTTGCACTGGTGATGGATGCACTGTTGGAACAACTGAAACACCAGATTAGGACAGATCATCATGGAAATTTATGTGGTCGCTAGGAGTCAAAAAAGACCTGATGGCACATAATCAGTCAGTCAGTCAGTCAGTCAGTCAGTCGTCAGTTAGTCAGTCAGTCAAAAGTTCTAATGAGAGTACAGAAGTTGTTTGCCATTGCCTTCTCCTGGGATTTATTTTTTGGCTTCTCTGTATAGACATTGGACTGGAATTCCCTGGTGGTTCTGGTTCCAACAACTATCCAGATTGGACTCATACTCCTTCAGACTACTTGTCAAAACTGCTTTGTTATTTCTCTCTTTAGCATTGCTTGACCCGGATTTGGCAAGCCATGATGGAGAATATACTTTTGTATCCTCTCTGTTTTGTACTTACTAAAGCATCGGGAGATTTCTGTTCAGGCACATTGCCTGCACAGAAACCTTTTTCTGGCTTTGTCATGTGACACATGGGAGACAGGAGAAAGCTTCAAAGTAATGTAAAGTGCATAGTCAAGACAAATCACTTTACTCCTAGGAGTGTCAAAGAATCAAGTCCCCTTCGCAGCATGAATCTCTTAGTCAAAGCAAATCTAGGTTCACCTTAAACAGACCTAATTTCGACTAGTGGTCAAGATGTACAATTATCCAGACTAATCGAAGCAAATATTTGTAGCTCAGGGTTGAACTGCGGAGTCCTTGGTGCTCTCTGAGCCTTGTTTTCTTGCAGATGTTTCATTGCCAGACTAGGCAACATCTTCAGTGCAAAGAGGGAGTGGGCCTTGCTCTCAGTTTATATACCATGGCTTGCCCTGCTTGTGTTGGTAGGGGTGTTGTTCTCTCCTTGGGAGTTCTTTGATTGGGCTGTTGTTTGCTGCTTGATTGATTGCCTGAGTTAATAGTTCCTTGATTAGGGTGTATTGTGCTGTTTGATGGTTCATCTGGTGTTAATCCTAGTGTTGATTTTTGCATATCTGGGTGTTGATTGCTGGCAAGGGAGTGTACTGGTCTTTTGGCTTTTCTATTGTCTCTTTTGAATGGTATGTAAATGTTGTTTACCTCTATGTGTCTGTTGATGGCTGCTTTGTCTGAGTGCCAGGCTTCCAGGAATTCTCTGGCGTTTTTGGATTTGGCTTGGTTTAGGATGCTCACAGTTTCCCAGTTGAAACTATGGTTGAGTCTGTCCATGTGTTGTGAGATTAAGGAGTTCTCATTGTGTCTTCTGACTGCTAGTTGGCATTTGTGGATGCGCTCTGCTAGTCTTCTGCCTGTCTGTCCTGTGTGAATGTCTGGATTTAAATGTATAATTTTAGTATTTATAAAGTATTTACTAGCTCTGTTCTTAACAGTAATTTAAGCTCTCCCTCAAGAGAGATATTTGGCTGCCAAAATCTTTTTCATTGCTTTCCATAGGTTGTATGAGAAAGAGAAACAGAAATGCACAGTTTGCAATCACAATTGGTAGGATGAGACTAAAGCATTTGTTTAACTGAGTCTGTCTTGATGACAAGCACAAGCATACTTTCTACGTAACATTTTCTTCCAGATGAAGAATGAAATTCGGTGATACATTTAATTTATTTATTTTATTAATCAAATTTATACGGCCACCCATTTCACAAAAGTGATTCCAGGCAGCTTACAACCATCAGATTGAAAAAGCAACACATATCTAAACAATCTAAACACATATCTAAACAATCATATAAATCAGTATTAAATTACATATAGCAACCAAGAAATATTATAATCCGCAGGCATCAGCACAACCAGGAAATGGGCCCCTTCACACACTCGGGACCCCAGGCCTGGGCACATAATCAGGTCTTCAAGTCCTTTCGAAAGGCCATCAGGATCGGGACCATCCTAATCTCAGGATGGAGAAAGTTGCAGAGGGCTGGCACTATGGCAGAGAAGGCACGTTTCCTGTTCCCTGCCAGCTGATGTTCTAGAACATGCCACAGGAACAACATACTTCTGGCATGGTCCCCGTGAGTGGCCCATCCCCTGTCTCCCACCATAACTCCCCATACCCATCACTACTGGGATGTTATAGCCCACCCCCACCCCTACAAAGCCTTCCCCCTTCCTGTGTCCATAATGGTCCATGCCCAAGCCTATAGACTCCCCCCAATACATATACATCCTGCCACAGCCTCCCCCAGGACCATCAACCCAGGGTGTATCTGCATAGCACTCAGCACCTCCAGAAAATGTAGTACCCTATACTCTCATTCCCCCCACCAACCAATCTACTCTCACTACACTGGCAGGGAACAAATACAACCAACACCAGTCAAGCCCACAACTAGGTTCTATGTCACCTGGGGCAAACATGGATTCCATGCCATTTTGGCACTCCCTGGCCCTCATATTGGCACCCCCGAGTGCGGTGCCCGGGGCACATGCCCTGCCTGCCCCCCCCCAGTTGCGGCCCTGACACCAGTTAACCCTTAGAGTGAATCAATCAATCCCCCTCCCCCTGGATCTCACACATAGGAAGGGAAACAACCCCTATTCAGGGAGAGAAACACCCTCTCCTACCACAAGCCCTAGTCCATCCATCGTTGGAGTCTGTGAATTTGCAGAGTTCAGTCAGTTCTGCAGCCTGGGAAGAAGGCAAAATGGCTGCACATGTAAACAAGGGAAGGGGAGCTATAGCCACAAGGACCAAGCCAGAAGCAACATAATGTACTATGAAAACATATTTCTCCTATCTTTTTCCTCCTGTTACAACTATGGTACAAACAGGTATGGTGAAAATACATGGGATGTAAATGGAAACATTTGATTCTATTACTTCACAAATGTATATTAGACTACTGCTAATTGTAATAATGGATGAAATAGGATTAAATACTATTGTTTCTCCATTATGGAATCATTCTAAAAGATAACCAGCCAGCCAATAAATAATGCCTTCCAGTTCTTCACCTAGGAAGGTCTGACCAAGAAAAAATAAATAAATAAATAAATAAATAAATAAATAAATAAATAAATAAATAAATAAATCTATCTATCTATCTATCTATCTATCTATCTATCTATCTATCTATCTATCTATCTATCTATATCTACTGAATTTTTATGCTTTGGTGTGTGACTTTCTCTCTGTCTCTCTCTCTCTCTCTTTCTCTCTGTGTATCAATAAATACAGATACAGAACCCTTTCCCCACAACTGTCCTATGAGGAAGGTTGGGCTAAGAGAGAATGAGTAGCCCAAAGTTACCCAACAAGCTTTCAGTAGTGAGGGTAGATGAAAATCTGGGTATCCCATTTCTAGCACAGCATCTTAATCTCACCACCACACTCATTCTACCTTCAATCATGCATATGCCTGTGTGTACATGTTTTCAGTCAAAAGTGATTCAGTGCAGTAAGGATTAGACTACTTGTTGATGAGTAGTCTTGGAATTCTACAGTCAGTTCTTTTTCTTTTCAGAATTTGTCCTTGAGATATGTTTGTAACAGCTAAATAAGAACAGTTGCAGTTGTGTTCAGTTTTAGTACTCCTCAGAGATGGGGATAAAAAAGAGAGAAGGCTGTCATAAATTCATTATTTTGAAATCTTCATGAATCTGTTTTTGATTAGTGTGTCTTGAAACATGCCTTAGGCAATTACACTTTTTAAGGGTTTCATGTTGAACTAGTGTCAGTTTCTGTTTAAAGATTAGCCTTTTCATTTATTCATAGACAGTGGGATTGGACTAGATCTTTTAACTTTTTATCATGGATACATAGTAAATCAAAATTGAATAGTTCTTTCTTCAAAGTGGATGGATGGATGGATGGATAAATAGATGAGATTTTCTGGATATAGGATGTGCTTGAAGTATAAAAGGTAATCTTTGTTGCAAAAATATATTAAACCCCAGTTTTTTGTGCATTCCCAAGCATAAGTAAGATGTCAAGGTTTATATCTCTATTATATCAGTTAATTCAATCTCTTTTTGTACCTTTGTGGAGTCAAAATAGTAAAAATATTAATTAAGTTAAGTATGTATAAATATGGCTATATTTGATCAAATGATGAAGGCTGTCTTTAAATAGGTCTAGTTTTTTAATAGTATATAACTTGGTGTTGCCTAATTTGTATACACACACGCAACTCTTTCTCCCAGCCTTAAACAGAATGGCATAGGGAATAAATGGGGAGTATGGTTAATATAGGGTACAAATGTTGCCTTTCCACGTCCATGTATCATGCTTTTTGAATTAATTGAAACCAAAATTATACAGTGAGTTTACACTATTAGACCTTTCATTTATGCATACTTTTTGTTTCATGGTACTGTATATGAGTAGACCATATAAAAGAAGAATAAATACCCATTTACATTAAAAATAATTATAAGAAGAATGGGTTATCTATTAAGTAATTGGGAATTTGGAGATGAAGCTGCCTTTCATGGGTATGACTTTGCAGGGTCATAGTAAAGAAAGACTGTATCACCACAGATGAGAGTATCTGTTTTAGTCAATTAAAGTTTTATTTTGCCATTCCCTAGTGTTCCCAAGTCCACTTATATGTTTAATGATGTCTGTCCATTACAGTGTGCAAATCAGCTCCAATTTTTGATTATTTGATTTGAATCATCAGTTCAGTCTGATTCACTAATTCAGTAGATTAAGAAGGCTGAAAAAGTTGATTCGGTTTTCCAAACTGATTAGGAAAAAAATAATGTAGAACAGTAATTTTAAATGATGAAGATTGGGGAAAGTTGAAAAGGTTGATTTGGTTTTCCAAACTGATTAAGAAAAAAATAATGCAGAACAGTAATGTTGAATAATGAAGGGTTTTTTTTCCTTATCCAATCCAATTCAGAAATTTTGATTCATAGATTCAATTGAACATACTTGTAATTGAATATACTTCAAATTGAACTTCTGCTATGCATTTCTGTATATTACTTATCCTCCCACTCAACTGCTTATCAAAGCAAGTCTTTAACTTTGTATGTACAAGCTATACAAAGATACATTAGATGATACTGAGCTGTTAGTTGTGTACATTGTATCCATGTGAAACAGCTTTTTATAGCTGCCTGAAATAAAAATAGGGAATAGTGCTGAATCTCCCCATATTTACTTGGGAAAAAGAAAATTGAAATTAAAAAGAGTTACTGCTGGGTAGTTATCCAGAGAACTCTGCAGTAAATTGTGGTGGTAACTGAAATCCTAGTGCTATTGAGGATTAGATGGTCAATGTTCCTTCCCTTTCATTTTGTACCAATACTTCCTAAATGTAGCTTTCCCCCCTCCTAAACATGTCATGTCTTCTTTTTCCTAAATTAGAAAATAGAGTGTTCCTCTGCTATCACATTAAAATTAAGGTTTGTATTAATACTAAATCCTTCAGAAGGTAGTTTCAAATTATTCAGATCTGTGTTCTTAAACTGAATAATATCCAAGAGCTGCTCTGCTGGATGGTATCATTAGCCTGTAATTGTATATTGCATAAAATCTGATGTTTTCTGTGCTTAGAGAAAAAGTATAATGACTTTACAATTGACTCCCACATTTTCATCTCAGCTGCACACATTAAACAAACTACTTGCCTTGATCACATATGGAGTCACAAAAGCATTGTGCTCCTGTTAAATTTAATTCACTTTCAGATCAGTGAACTTAATAGTAATTGGAAATTTTAAAAATAAAGAAGTTAAAGTTAAACACAAGTCAAGATCCTGATCTCTTAAGGGAGATTGCTGTCCTGTGGCTTGACAATAGCCCTGAGATTAATTGTGAAATTCATTCTTCTGCACTGCTGGAAACCTCTGATAGTCAACAAAATAATCTTAATTTGTATGTAAAGGTTTGCTGTATAGACAATGAACTGTTTCATTAAACACATAAATGGGAAGCGTTTATGTTTTCAGTTCTCGGTATTTAACTTTTTTTTCTTAACTGTTGTGAATACTTTTGTTTCTTGCTTCTCAGAAACAAAGAGAGTTAGCCTTTGAAAATCTGTATAAGATTTTTAAAACATAAGGCTTTATACATAGATTGTTTCAACTATTTTGTTAATTAATTGGTTGGAGCAATTTAATATCACCTGATAGATTGGGAGTGATACATTCCGGATAGATTGGGACTGCAACACATAGAATCTGCCATCAGAATTATTCATTCATTTGACATTTTAAAGAGTAGTTTAGCTATTCCATATTGCCATACAAAACAATGTATTAGCATGGATATTTTTTCCTGGGTAGTAACAACATAAATTCAATTATAAGTCATTATATATTTTCAGATAGTCTAATGACAAATGTGTTGATATGAAAATTATTTAATCAATTATTTTGTTAATTGTTTAACTGGTAAGCATAGTAGAAATTGTGCTGTTGAATGTTTTTAAAATAAAATATCTTTAGAAGGGTTAAACCTTGAGTTTATGACAGAGTTATCATTATGCAAGTCAATACAAATAAGCAAAATGAAATGAATGAAAAATTCCCATTGCAAAGATAAGTCTCTAATAGTGGTGTACATCTTCTGTCAGTTTAAGGGATCATCAGATTTTGCACAGATTATTGATGGTTTCATGGAACAGGAACCAAAGTGGGCATGAATTCTGCAGGGTGATAGAGAAGAAGTGAAATGGGTGTGTAAACTTCTCCAATCTCAAGATACCTGTTTTGATTTAGAAGCACCCCCCAAAAAAATGAAGCCAAGCCAAATTTTGGATCTCAGACAAAAACTCAGCTGATGAATGTCATGTGACCCATAGACTAGACTATTTATTACTTAAATGCTGATAAATTAATTGTGTAAGATTTACATGAATTTTTATACTTTCTGATTTTATTTTTATTTGACATTAAATACTTAAATAAGTTTGGGTTTTTTTGTTTTGTTTTGTTTTTATACCTGTGAGTCAGTGTTGACTCCTGGTGACTGCGTTTTCTTTTGGCAAGATTTCAGAAGTGGTTTGCCCTTGCCTGCCTGCTTCCTAGGCCTGAAAGAGAATAATTGGCCCAACGTCACCCAGATGTCTTTGTGCCTAAGGCAGGACTAGAACTCTTGGTCTTCCAGTTTCTAGCCTGGTGACTTAACCACTACACCAAGCTGGTTCTCCAAGCTTGTTATTACTTTATTTAAAAAAGAATTAATACAAAGATTACAATTAACAGAGTAGAATAAAAATAATCAGAGCCTTCATATATTTAAATAAAAAACAATCTAATATAATACATGGCTGATTCACAACACCCTTTTAAAATCCTCTCTTTCACTCTGATGATATCTTTGCACCATAAAATCACATTATCAGGTGCTTCTGACATGAAAAAAAGTGCTGATTAATGTCTCATAATTGAATATGAATTTTTTAACCAACATTTACGAATTTGATGAAAAGAGCTGTTACTTCTATTAGCTTCTATGTAGTATCCATGAGTTTTTCCATTAAAACTCATTTTTCCATTAGAATTCTTTCTAATAATTCGTTGTATCAGTGGTCTAAAATTTGAATACTAGTTTCCCTCCATTTCTGGGCTATGGATATTCTGACTATCATCAGGATAAATCTGACGTTATATTTATTTTTTAATATTTTAATGTTCTCCTTCAAATAGTGATAAAAACAAATTCTAATGTTGTTACGAAAGGTGGTATTCAGATCTTATTCATCTTACCATCAAACATGCCAATATGTTCCTTTCAATGTCCTTATATATAATCCTTAAACTTTTTGATAAAAAATTGGAAAGTTTATGTTATGACTAATTATTTTTTCTTATACATATAATTCTTGTTCTGAGTTAGCCAGGGTTTCCTTTTTTTCCCATGGGTTGGTTTTTTTTAAATTACAAACAATAATTTGAGTATTTTTAGCTGTTTAAGCAATTATTTTATTGATTACATTTCTTTACTAATAATATCATCCTATTTTTAGCTTTCTTTGGGAATTTGTTTTAAAATATATATTTTTTAATTTTTATAATTATTCTTAGTAATAGTTCCATGTTTCAGGTTCCTTGTTTCAAGTGTGTTAGTTGCAGTTTGGAAAGCAGTAATAAAAGCATTACATGGATAGAGAGAATATCAAGAACATATTTTGTTCTTTCTGTTTTCCTCCTTTTCTATCTTTATATAAAGGCTGTACTTTTTAAAAAAGTATTTTGAGTAATAAAGTGTCTCCTTGCCTAATTTTATGAGCTTTCTTTCTTTGAAGGCTAATAATGAAATCCATTTGCAGTGACACTCTTTGTAAACGATTTTTACATCCTAAAAAAATTGCCAGAAACATCATCTTATGGCATCTAGATTACATACTGTTCTTTGACAAAATATGTATTTTGTTTGTGCATTCTTTTGACTTGTCAAGGCAGTTCTGTCATCATCAACTGAGACTTTACCAAGGGCAAGTTGACAAGACAGTAAAATAGAATAGAATCTGAACTGAATACATTTCAAAAAGTATATGAGCGTATAACATTGCTTCATCAGGTAAACTGCATTGGCCAGTTTAACCATTGGCCAGTTCTGCTTCTGTTCGGTCTAGTGGTTAAGGCAATGGGCTAGAAACCAGGAGACTGAAAGTTCTAGTCCCTCCTTAAGCATGGAAGCCGGCTGGGTAATCTTGGGCCAGTCACTATCTCTCAGCCCTACCCACCTCACAGGGTTGTTGTTTTGGGGAAAATAGGAGCAGGAAGGAATATTAGGTATGTTCGCCACCTTGAGTTATTTATAAAAATAATAAAATAAATTTAAAAATTATAATTGGGGTCAGTGAATGAAGGAAAAATCTTTCCTAGCTGCTATTTCAATGTGTAAGGAACACAGAGGCAACTGCAGAGGCAACATATTTAACACTGTTGATTAAAAATAACAATGAAACATACAATTTGGGCCATGCTATCCTTGCATATTTTTCGTCAAGTACTGATCATGATCATTTATCTATAATGTTCTTTTATGCTAACTAAACTTGCTGAAAAAACAAAGTTATTTTTGAGATTTTCAACAGAAACATTATTTTCAAATGTTAATATGTTTCAGATTTTTAAAAAAAGCAATTAGCATTCGCTTCACTGAATACTTGCAGGAATTCCTTCTTTCCTGGAACATCCTCTAGTATTTATTACTATTCTTAATTTTTACTTAATTTTAGGTTTTTTAATTCTTTAATTTGTGGTTTCTCCTCAAGCATCAGAAGTCCTGTTTCTGCAAAAGAAGAAAAAAAATGGCAAATGATAACTACTGTGAAACAAGGCTTTCTCTTTGTTCGTTATAAAGTAGCCTTTAATTTGAGCAACAGTTACTTAATTTATTCACAGATATAGATATATGAATCAATTGTTTGTGGTCCTTACCTACCTCCCAGTTCTGCTTCTGTTCTTCCTTTCCATAAAATACATTTGCTCATTCTCTTGTTACTGACCAAGAACACATTTCACAAATAGTTTTATCCATAGATGGCTGAGTAAATCTACAGTTCTATTTAATGTGAAAATATAACCTAATAATTTATTATTTCTGTAAACACCCAAGATTTTTTTAGACAAGAAAATGGCATAGTTGTAGAAACCATTTCTTCTGCATTCAGGTTCATTTATCAGCATCTTTAGTTACAGCAGCATTTTCTTTATATATGACAGTCTCAAAACATGTGCTGACTCACCGAGTTTTAGAAGGTGTCCTAAGGTATCTAGGAAATTGTGGGAAAGACTTTTTTTCATCCAGTTGTAAAATTACATCTAGATTTAGATTGTTAAGTTTCTAGAATTAAAAATACCTGTGGCCTGTTGGATTCCACACTGAAAGGAGTGAGTACTCAGAGATACCATTATACTGCTGTCTAATTTCCTTCCTTCCTTCCTTCCTTCCTTCCTTCCTTCCTTCCTTCCTTCCTTCCTTCCTTCCTTCCTTCCTTCCTTCCTTCCTTCCTTCCTTCCTTCCTTCCTTCCTTCCACACATGGACACAAACAGAACTTTTCTACAATGTCTTGCTCCATGTTTTTTTTCTACAGAAACTGCATTCATTGACAATTGGTATGATATTGCAGGCCTAAACTGGGTAGTGCCACAGAGCATGATAGTTAGAGAAAGATGCAACAATTAGTTTATGTCTTGTAACAGTTTAAATGAGCAGTTTGTTGTGCAATCAGCCAGAACAAAACTGGGTCATCCTCCCAGGTGCAAAAATATGATATATTCTTGAAAATACATTCCTTAGCCAACATCTTTAAAAACAGCATGTTGCCATGCTTCCCATTGTTCATATTTTAAATTGATAATTAAGTTTGCTGGTATTCTGCCGCTTAGATTACTAATTATGTCACTAAATAATTTAGATTTCAGACTACTGATATTTCTAAGATCAAAATAGCTTTTGATACATAATTAACATGCACTTATTCCAAAATATAAGACACAGCATTTGTTATTTACATAATTAAAGAAGTTAACAGCAATTTAATCAGTGTTTTTCTTTGTCAGTGAGCAGTATATCAGTACAGTCACAGTTTTCTTCTCTTTGACAACAACTGATTACTTTGATGGTATTTGTCATTATTGACAAAGGACATTGCAGTATGACATTTAGCTCTAAAAGGACCATTCTGTGTCTAGTAGTGAGTCCTAAACAACCGTTCCTGGGGATGTTCTTATACTGTCTCAACCACCTTGGAAATATTCCCAAATCAAGATAGCCATGTTTCATATTTGAATGAATGGTAGAAGAAAACCCATTTTTGTTTTGAAATGACTGCTTTGAGATCAAAGCATTTTGCCTACTTGAGCTATTGATTATATTAGAATGATACACTAACAATTCAGCATGACAAAAATTAATTTTCGGCTAATATGTTCTAAGCGCAAAATGAATTTTGGGCTTATGTGTCCCTCCTCTGTTAAGCCCACAAAAGTTTAAAGTGTGAACTATGTACTTTACTGGTGTGATTTTTTAAAAGCCATCTTTATGTCCAGTTTACAGTGGCTTTTTCAACTTTAATATATTTGTTTTATTATATAAGTTTTATTTAGTAAGAAGAAATGTCAAGCAAAAGTTACAGACAAATGTTTCTAAACTTGTTTTCAGCCATAATGCAGTTTAAGCCTGAATATTACTTTTCTTACTTATGTATAGTTTAGTAGGACACTGGCTGTTTACTTAAAACACATAATTCAGTCTTGCTGTGATAATGATTTTTATTACTAGCCTCATTCAATTAACTTATATTAAATACTGAACAACACTCCAAAGAATGTTAATGCTTTAGGAATTGTGACATTTTTTAAAATAGATTTGTAAGGAATGTATGCAAGTCATTAAATGACTTGCCCAGAGTCCCTCTGGTGGGAGGAGATGGGCAGTGATAAATTAGATAGATGATAGATAGATAGATAGATAGATAGATAGATAGATAGATGTTGTTTATTCGTTTAGTCGCTTCCGACTCTTCGTGACTTCATGGGCCAGCCCATGCCAGAGCTTCCTGTCGGTTGTCAACACCCCCAGCTCCCCCAGGGACGAGTCCGTCACTTCTAGAATATCTTCCATCCACCTTGCCCTTGGTCGGCCCCTCTTCCTTTTGCCCTCCACTCTCCCTAGCATCAGCATCTTCTCCAGGGTGTCCTGTCTTCTCATTATGTGGCCAAAGTATTTCAGTTTGGCCTTTAATATCGTTCCCTCAAGTGAGCAGATAACAATAAAAATAGATAACAATAAAAATCAGAAGAGAGAAGGTAAAGTATAGGAATTAAGTTACTTGCTGGTTTAAAATGCTTCTTTGATATAAGAAAAAAAATACTTAGAAATAATGTATTGTTTGAAAGAAGAAAAGATAAATGGTACTCACTATTACATGTAGAGTTAGTACAAACGAAGTCATTTTGGGCCATTAAGAGAAAATACTAGAAACAGAAATAGAACAATGTAACAAAGTAAAATATCTATTTAAATCAAATTACTGATCAGTTCACAAGATATTGCATGGTATGAAAACCAAGAAAAGAACCTCTTACATGCAGAACCCTAATTCTACTGCAACTGGTGTCTTCTCAGCATGGATACCCGAGAACCCTTTCTTTCATAATGAACAACTTCACTGCACTTCTTTTAAAAATATCCCAAGTAGAATATTGCTTCAAAGTACAACCATTACCATGAATGGAAGATTGATTTGCCAAGTTAATAGTAACTTCATCCTCTATTTCTTGCCTACTCTCAATCTATGTATTCCATGGAGAAATGTAGTTATTTTTGCAGATGAAGTAATAAACGTCTGCATTGCCCCCAAACGCTTACAAAATACTAAAATGTTTGTTTTGCTTACCTTTTTTAAAGATTTTGCTTAGCCTCTTTTAACAATACATTTGGTCTTAGAAATGCTATTTCTGCTTAGAATGTGGGTTCAGCCATTCTTGCTGTATACCCTTCGAACAATTTATTTTCTGTGAATTTTCTGCATTACTCTCTGTAAGTACTATGTCCTTGGTCTCAGTACTAATACTTAGTTGATGGAGTTGTTATAATGAGTCCAAGCAGAACTTTGATTCACCTGAATGCACTACACAGAAATACATTGCACTGCAGTAAACAATGAACTACAGGAAACAAATATCATTTTATTGTTTCATAAGTAGGTACCCAAATTAAAATAGGAGCCTTATGCTTAAGTATTGTCACAACAACTTTCCATAGCTTTTAATGAAGTAATTCTGCTGGTCAGGAGACATGCTGTGTTTATGTTGTTAAGTAGTGCTGCAGAATCTGGTTCTCCAAACCTGTATCATTAGTGATAAGGGAGTCTATTTAGATAATTAGAAATATGGGTTTTGACATTCTCCAGAGCTTTCATAGGTGGGTTCTAGTTTCAGCAGGCTCACAGTAATTTTAAATTCTTAAAATTCTTAGGTCGACATAGTCATATGTTATTGACACATCTATAGGAACTGCTTCTCTAAAACCTCTTTGCTTACTAGAGCTATTACTTCCATTTTATAATTTAGTGAGTCTAATACTTCCTACAGGCTCTGTAAAAAATAAACATATTAACACTTATTTTAATATTGCTATTAATGATTGATGTAATTCTAGTTCATTTGCTTTTTCAAAATCTTATTTCCTGAATATGTTACAGTGACTAAATTGAAACTGTCTGTATTTCAGATCTTCAGGAATAATAGGATTCCAGCATTGGTGGGGATGTGGTTTTCTCCTTGATAGTTCCTTGATGAGGGTATTGTTTTCTGCTTGATTATTTTCTCATGTTAATCCTTGCTCATCTGGGTCTAGGGTTTTGGAGAGGATGTGTTGTGGTCTTTTTGTTTGCTTCTTAGCTTTTTTATTGTCTCTTTTGAATGGCATGTAAATGTGGTTTATCTCTATATGTCTATATGACTATTGATGGCTGATGTATCTGAGTGCCAAGCTTCCAGAGTGGAAGCTTCCCTAGTGTGGATTTAGTGGATTTAGCTTGGTCTAGAACACCCCTATCAACACTGGCAGGGCAAGCTGCTATATATAAATAGGGAGCAAAACCCCATTCTCACTAACATTGTTGATGTTACCTTGTCAGGTAATGCAAGCAAACAACCAAGCTCAGAGAACACCAAGGACTCTACAATCTTTGGTCTTATTGCAATAAGCTCTGTGCCAGAAATCAATTGATAGTTAGTATAAAAATCTGTAAATTAGTATAAAGTATACTCTAAGTTTCTATGATTTCTAAAGTAAGAAAATGGTACTGATAATAGCTAGCCTTATAAATGATTACATCTCTGTTTTGATAACAATATATGCTTTCTCAAGCTTTAAATTAATTTCAGGATCTGTTAAAGTGACTATAATTTAAAACTGTATTACTGTAAAACTGATGGTATAAAAGGGAAGCAAGGTTTTAAAATAAATTGTAAGCTGATGTTGTAAATTTAAATAATAAATAACCAAGGCAAATTATAAACACATTTTATGAGGTATGATGTGTGAGCTTGATCTTTCAGAGTTGGTATTTTTGTGTAATAAAGTCCTCTGCTCTTCCATAATGCCATGGCAAAATTAATAGACTAACTCTCTGTCCTCATAATGTTTTTCAAAAATTCAAATATAAACCTGTAACAAATGACCATAATAATAGATCCTGTAGGATACATCATAATTACAGTTTGTTTTCAAAAAATGCAGTTTTGACATACGAAAAACTCTATGAGATATTGTAAGACTATGTACAGTTGATCCAAACACTTAAATCTAAATTATTTTGATGTGAAAGGGGAAGATTGTATGAAAACCAAGGAGCAATTAAAGGAATTTTCTTTAATGGAGGTAAACCCACTTGGAAACATATTTGCCATCAATGGCAACTTGTATTAGAAAAAATAGTTATTTTATTAACAATATTGTTGTACAATTTACATTTTCTGTAGGTAGAGAATGTTATTGAAAAATCCATAAGATGTTTACATTATTTGACTCCTGGAAGAACTGAGACAAGCAAACACTGGACCTAGATGAACATTGGCAGGTTCAGCAGTATTTTTTATACTTAAGCTTGTATTAAAACAAAATTCAAAATAATTGAACAACTATAGTTGGATACAATTACTGTATTTGTAAAGATGCAGTGTTTTTATATATTTTTTTCCAGCCATTGTCCTTTAAACGTGCTGAGAATAAGTCATGAAGGGGTTGGACACATGCAGACAAAAGCAGAATTTAGTCAGTCTGAATTTGATATTGTGAGAAACAATATTGATTTATTTTCTGTACAATCTATATTTGAAGGAAAATTACATGGAAGTATCAAGAACAACAACAGGTGATGGAATTCTATATTCTGATATGTGACTTGCACTGTGATGCAATCTTAAAAAGTTTTCCTCTGGAAACATTAGCTTTCTTTTGATATCAGAAGGCCTTTTGACTTTTATATAAGCATTCATACTTAAACCGTACCTTGAGCAATAGCTGCGATTCCAAGAACACCTTCAAATTGCTAATTAGTTGTATTTGGAAAGGTGCAACTCCATTCAAAATTAAAGACCCATTTGAACCCAGAGCTCCTCCATCTTGCTGTGACTGAGTTTGACTTTTTCTCCCCATCTTGATCTGAACAGCTCCAGACACTTGGACAGTAGTCTGAAAGGATGATTTATTTGTTCAGGGGTCAAGATGTAAAGTTGAATATTGTCAACATACTGATGAAACATAGCCCCATGCCAATGGATGATCTCATAGAGTGGCTTCATGTAAAAATTGAATAGGAAAGCATTGAGCCATGTGGTATAACTGAGGGTCTAGAGCTTTCTCTCTACCTGGTCACTGAAACCATCCTTTTGTAAAGGAAGTAAACCACTCCAAAGTTGTGCTTCCCACTCCCAACCTTTGGAGACAACTAAATGGTATCAACAGCTGCTGAGAATCAAGCAGAAACAGGAATTTACTAACTCTAGTCTAAATTGTCTCTCAAAGTTCAAAAACTATGAACACCAAAATACAATTGGCAAATTTAAATAGAGTCTTTCTGCTAATCTTGTACTAGGTTATTACTTATAAAAAAGTAGTATCATTCTTCCACCTTGGTTGTTTTGTTGACTGTTGTTGTTTATTCGTTTAGTTGCTTCCGACTCATGACTTCATGGACTAGCCCACGCCAGAGCTTCCTGTTGGTCGTCAACACCCCCAGCACCCCCAGGGATGAATCCATCACCTCTAGAATATCATCTATCCACCTTGCCCTTGGTCAGCCCCTCTTCCTTTTGCCTTCCACTCTCCCTAGCATCAGCATCTTCTCCAGGGTGTTTTGTCTTCTAATTATGTGGCCAAAGTATTTCAGTTTTGCCTTTGTTATCAAGTGAACAGTCTGGCTTTATTTCCTGGAGTATGGACTGGTTTGATCTTCTGGCAGTCCAAGGCACTCTCAGAATTTTCCTCCAACACCACAGTTCAAAAGCATCGATCTTCCTTCTCTCAGCCTTCCTTATGGTACAGTTCTCGCAGCCATATGTTACTATGGGGAACACCATTGCTTTAACTATGCAGACCTTTGTTGTCAGTGTGATGTCTCTGCTCTTAACTATTTTATCAAGATTTGTCATTGCTCTTCTCCCAAGGATTAAGCGTCTTCTGATTTCCTGACTGCAGTCAGCATCTGCAGTAATCTTCGCACCTAGAAATACAAAGTCTTTCACTACTTCTACATTTTCTCCCTCTATTTGCCAGTTATCAATCAAGCTGGTTGCCATAATCTTGGTTTTTTTGAGGTTTAGCTGCAAGCCAGCTTTTGCACTTTCTTCTTTCACCTTCATCATAAGGCTCCTCAGTTCCTCTTCACTTTCAGCCATCAAAGTGGTATCATCTGCATATCTGAGATTGTTAATGTTTCTTCCAGCGATTTTAACCCCAGCCTTGGATTCCTCAAGCCCAGCATGTCGCATGATGTCTTCTGCATACAAGTTGGTACGCAGGGTGAGTGTATACAGTCCTGCCGTACTCCTTTCCCAATCTTAAACCTGTCCGTTGTTCTGTGGTCTGTTCTTACTGTTTCTACCTGGTCATTACACAGATTCTTCAGGAGGCATACAAGATGACTTGGTATCCCCATACCACTAAGAACTTGCCACAATTTGTTATGGTCCTCACAGTCAAAGGCTTTAGAATAGTCAATAAAACAGAAACAGATGTTTTTCCGAAACTCCCTGGCTTTTTCCATTATCCAGCGGATATTGGCAATTTGGTCCCTAGTTCCTCTGCCTTTTCTAAACCCAGCATCTGGCAATTCTCACTCCATGAATTGCTGAAGTCTGCCTTGCAGGATCTTGAGCATTACCTTACTGGCATGTGAAATGAGTGCCACTGTTCGAAAGTTTGAACATTCTTCAGTGTTTCCCTTTTTTGGTATGGGGATATAAGTTGGTTTTTTCCAATCTGATGGCCATTCTTGTGTTTTCCAAATTTGCTGGCATATAGCATGCATTACCTTGACAGCATCATCTTGCAAGATTTTGAACAGTTCATCTGGGATGCCGTCGTCTCCTGCTGCCTTGTTATTAGCAATGCTTCTTAAGGCCCATTCAACCTCACTCTTCAGGATGTCTGGCTCTAGCTCACTGACCACACCGTCAAAGCAATCCCCGATATTGTTATCCTTCCTATACAGGTCTTCCATATATTTTTGCCACCTTTTCTTGATCTCTTCTTCTTCTGTTAGGTCCTTGCCATCTTTGTTTTTGATCATACCCATTTTGGCCTTTACCTCTGATGTTTCTAATTTTCTGGAAGAGGTCTCTTGCCCTTCCTATTCTATTTTCTTCTTCCACTTCTGTGCATTGCTTGTTTAACAATAATTCCTTATCTCTTCTGGCTAACCTCTGGAATTTTGCATTTTATTCGGCATATCTCCTCCTATCACTGTTGCCTTTTGCTTTCCTTCTTTCTTGGGCTACTTCTAGTCTCTCAGCAGACAGCCATTTTGCCTTCTTGGTTTTCTCTTTCTTTGGGATGTATTTTGTTGCCGCCTCCTGAACAATGTTGCGAACTTATGTCCATAGTTCTTCCGGGACCCTATCTACTAAGTCCAGCCCCTTAAATCTATTCTTCACTTCCACAGCATATTCCTTAGGAATATTAGTGAGCTCATATCTACCTGATCTGTGGGTCTTCCCTAATCTCTTTAGTCTGATCCTAAGTTGTGCAAGAAGAAGTTCGTGATCTGAACTACAGTCAGCTCCAGGTCTTGTTTTTACCGACTGTATAGATGTCCACCACCTTTGGCTGCAAAGGATGTAGTCAATCTGATTTCGGTGTTGTCCATCTGGTGAAGTCCATGTATAAAGCTGTCTCTTAGGTTGTTGGAGTTTTGTTGACTAATAAACACTAATTGATTTATTAATATAAAAAAACACATATGAAAATAGGAGAGAATAATGCAAGTCCGTTCTGAAAAAAAAATACTGGTTTTCATTTCTGTGCAGGCTTGTGAGTACTGGCAAATAAATATTCTGTATAATAGATTATTTCCTCTGGACATTTATTGACTTCTGTGTTAGATTTGTGATATTAAGTATGTTATTATTTTCTAGAGCATTCTTAGAAAGCCACTATCACTACCACTGCAGGCAGTAAATTTATAGAGACAGAGCTTTCTAAGCCATTATTGAAGAAATTAATTATTGAAGAAACTACCAACTGAAACTTCTCCATGGGACTTTATACTTTAGTACTGCATTTTATTGATTCAATAGATGTTCATTTTTGACCCAATTCCTATCATTTTGGTTCTTCACATCACACAGCAGCTTGGTGCATGGATGTATTTGTTGAACCATTTGTTTCCAAATTGTGGACCAAGTGACCCAGTCCAGTTCTCACTGATAGAATTATCATTATAGAATCTTACTACTTCTTATAAATATACATTACACTGCTAATAAGACAAATATGAAATGCTTTTCTTTCGTTTCAGATAAAGCTGTTATGAGAACTTAGGTGAAGTTCAACTATTGGATAGAAAGAATTATAAGGAAGTCAGTGGTTTACTTCCTTTACACAACAATAGTTTTAGTTGATAGTGGTGATAGGGCAGTGTCTTTGGAAATGTTTGTTTGTTTGTTTATTTATATATCATATTTTTATCACTGCCCATCTCCCCCATAAATGTTCTTTACCTGTATTGGAAACTTTGCCAACATATTACAATGTTTATACTAGGAATATGTAGAATATTTATAAATTTCACACTTATTATCTAAATGCAAATTAGTTACAGGTATATTTTTATTTTGTAATTAACAAAATACAGTTTCTTCATAGTGTGATTTTGTGTTAAACACAACTGAAGAAAATTACTGTATGTGGAATAATGTAGAAAGATTCAAACTAAAGAAATCCTATTGAAGTGACACACAGATATTCCAGACCTGATGATTAATTGAATTTGTTTGAGTACTCCTTTGAAAACATCCCAGATACTATAGAGATAATATGACATCATAATGATGTTTTGGTCCCCATGGTTTATATAATGTATATTTCTATATAAATGAAGGCTACATCCAGCAAAGCATCAAAGTTTTAGGAGAAAAAAACATGAAAGCTTTTCTACGAAGAATTATAAGAAAAGGTTCTGTAAGTATACATGAAGGTCTTTAATATTGATTACTTAAAATGAAGAAATTAAATCCTTTTCTTTGTGTCACATTACACATTCTGCTTATAATCATTATTCATAACAGGAAATGTAACTAAACAAATTTGGCATTAACATTTTATTTTGTCATATATCTGTTGGGGAACTATGAGAGAAAATATTTGCTTACATAGAAGGTAAAAGCTACTACGATGGGGAGAAAATTATTTAAGTTGGATTCTGATAGAACGTTCTCCAGCCTGCATTTACCAGACATTAAATATATCTGAATAAGTTAATTTTATTTATTTATTTATCTATCTATCTATCTATCCAATTTGTCCCCACCCATCTCCTCCCATTGGGGGACTCTGGCCGGTTTACAGTAATCAATTAAAACAACAATAATACAATGAATAAAATATACAATATAAAATTACAGCAATAAATAATATAAATAAGAGTAAAACATAAAAATAAAAATAAGTTACCCTTTCCAAATTTTGCAACATATTTGCAATTTTAAAAGTATATCAAAGTTCATATGTTAGAAAACTGTGCATAAACAAGTATAAAATAAAAAAAAATAATTACATAAAATGTCATTTATTAGGAAGTTGCTGAAACTGATTTCACATACCCTTAGGGGAACTCACAATGAAATAAAAATATATCTGAAATAAAAACATATACTTAGCATATTTTTCAGGGATCAAGCCAAAACACCATATTGTGTTTTAAGTCAATGTAAAATTTAGACATTAATGAAATACACAAAGGATTTCTTTTACACAGGAATGCATTTTCCTGAAGAGTTCTGGTAGTCCCTAAGTATATTTCTTTTATTTAGGTATACTTATGTGACAGGTTAAGCATGAACATAAATTTTTGCACAATCAGATCTACTTTAGCTTTGTCTCATCAAATGTTAATACTACTTAACTTGTAAAGTTTAAATGTTTCCTTTGATTTTATAGTCTATTTATATACCAAAAAAGCCGATCATCCATTTTAGTGTGGGATCACTGAATTTAAGTAGTTTACTTAAGCTAAAGCAGAAGCATTTTTCTTTTACATTCCAGGAATAGTAACACATCAGTGGCCAAATCCAACTCTTTTATATTACTTGGACTTTGTGGAGATCAAAGACAAATAGATTTGCATGAAAAAAGTCATATTGATCCATGTCATTCACATCAACAAAGAAGAAGATTAGTTGATCTCAGGAGACCAGATAAAGTAACAGGGTTTTCTCTTGAATAGTTTATCGAACAAGATTGTTGTCTGTTTGCTTTCAGTTTATACACCAGCTCTTTTTCCAGGAATTGTCATGAGTATTGGTGCATTTGATTTATTTTACTGAATTGTAAGACTTAAAGCCAACCTTTATAAGTTTAGGTGCAAAGTAAGCAAAATAATTATTCTAAACTTATTCAATAGCTGCAGAGTTATAGATTAAGTATTTTCAGCTATACTCCTTAGAGTCCCTATTTCCCTCTCTCATCCCTTCCTAAAATAGTACCTGTGGTTATGAGATGTAAGAACTGTTAGCGGTGTCTATGTGCAATATAAATGAAAATATATCAAGCAGAACTTCCAGTCAAAGGTCATGGACCAGGCTGATCAAATGTTGCTAAGCTACAGACATGGTCAGTATGGTTAACAGAGAGGAAATCTAGCAACAATAATTCAGCAACATCTGACGGTACAGTTTCCTCAGTGTTGCCACAAATCAGGGTTAAAACATTCCCCTGCTCCCAGCTGCTAAATTGTGAACAGTTCGACAGAAAGGCAATAATAGTTATTTGACAATATGGAGCTAGGTTTAAGATTACACCAAAGCAAGCAACAGGAGCTGCATGCGTTATAGGCAAAGCCAATAGCCATAATTTGATTGCATGCAAGGGAGAAAGAGAACACCATAGATGTAGCTATAAAGCATTACAAGAATGTAGGAAATCTTTAAAAATAATCTCATCAATTCAAACAGTCCAAAGCTTAATTTCTCTTCCTCCAACAGGAGCATAGGAAAATAAGGGTCATGGAGGGTGTTAAGAGACCAGAAGGGATTGTTGGAAAGCCAGGTGTATTTTCATTGTAGCAAGAAGTGGAAGGCAAAAGACAGCTCAATTGATCTGTGCCGATATAAGCAATAGTCCAATAAATTTGGAGTCCAGCTTCTTAGTAGAGAGCTAAGTAGGACAATCTTCCTGGCATTGATGGTTAACAATATAGACGCATGAAACCTTAGCAAGATCCAGCTGTATTTTGGGGACAGCGTAGTATCTGAAGTTCCTGTAGAAAGTGTGATACTCAGAATGGAGAAGGCAGGGTCTGGCAACAGTTGTGGGTAACTGCCATACAAGGCCTAAAACAGACATGTGAGTACACAGATTAAGCCACTATTTGCTGGTAATTTACATAAAAATGTAATTTACATACTGCTCTAGAATAACATTTGTCTTCTGTTTCTCCATTAGATTATAAATTAAGTAAACAATGCATTTAACTTCTAAAAGTTAAAAAGAACCCTTCAAAAATAAGCCACTAATTGAGCATCTTTGCCATAAACAAGATTAGTTATACTTTGAAAGATAACAGGAATACAGTAAGTAGTTTATTTACGGTCATACCATAATGTAAAAGAAAATTTACCTGTGCTGTAGGCCTTTTAGTAGTCCTTAAATTTCTAATGTTTATTCTGTTGCCCCAAATAACATTTGGCTTACTTTTTTAATGTTAATGCTACAATTTGAAAGCAGATGTCTTTACGTCTTCACCCTATATAAATTAATCTATATTATTCTGAGTAACCTGAAATGTAATTTTAAGCATCAACACCAGAACTGTAGCCAGTTTAATGCTCTCTAGATATTTTGGTTTTATTGGTCTCAGCTAGCACTGGAAGGTCTGTAAATGCTGGGGAGTAAGACTCAGTGAAATCATGAGATTGCAAAGAATAGGTTGAAACAGCAAGAGAGAGATCTTCAGCATGTAACTCTAAATTAAATTTAGTTACTTTAGGCAACTTACCCCAGAGTCTGCTATTGAAACCTCATTACTACTATGCAGTATTACTTCTGCAGGTTTAGCAAAATATAATTATTTTACTGCTAGCAGTGGCAGCTTAAAATGAATAAAATATATTTAGCATTGCTTTCCAAAGTTTTGCTGTCTTTGCATTTCAACAATCTTAAATTTTTGAATTTTAAATCAGAGTATTCAGAAGCAATAGCTGTATAGCTGCATCACTACTCCTCTCTTTACAAGGTAGCAAGGTATGTTGGAGGAGTGCCTTCAGCCCTCTGATCCTCCTCAGACTCTTTCATCTAGGGTTTTAACTTAGCAGGGCCCACTGAAGAAATGAAGCTTAGTCAGATGTTTGCTGTGGCTAGCTTGTTGAAGGAATCCCTAACTTGCTAACAATGGAGCTGGATACTGCCAGCAATGTGAAATGTTTCATTTTCTGTCAACATCTGTAGTCCTGTTTTTAATGCATTCATGCCTTTGGCCTCTCATATTTTTGCATAGCTTTCCATGTGTTGATACAGCTTGCCTTGTTCATGCCATTCTGCTCACGTCATATTTACACCCACACAACAACATTGCCTATTCCTTTTTTTCTGTACTTTTTTTCTTCTTAACCTATAAGAAGTAGAATGCTGTGCTCAGTTCTTATGCTTATACACACACTATACACACACACACACATACACCCTATATATATATATATATACCATATATATACACACAGAAACAGTGTATACACACACACACATACGTACATTATATATACTGTGTGTGTGTGTGTGTGTGTATATAAAAACAAGAAAATCATATTTATACTATGGAAAAATAGATTCTCAGTAGAATAATTGAAAAGTGTAACATCCCAGTTTGAAACTGGAGAAAACAACTGGCATGATTTGATATAGAACAGTAATTAAGCACTTGAACTCTCATCATAGAAATCTACAACTAAGCCATAAACTGAAGTCATAATATAAATTAGAAATATTGGAATATAGTAATAACATATTTTAAAATTGTTCAGAAATTTGGGGAAATTTTAAGAGCTTAAATAATTTTCATAAAAAACTATTTAGCGAACTATTTTCACTATAGTCTGAATCTTCTTTAAGACTGATATCCTATATATAGTAGTATAAGATAAGTACCACAGAGTCATCCTTAGCATCATTGTACTTTTAACAATGAGAAATAATGCCTGACTTCTGTTATCCTCACTCCTTGCTTCCAGATATATTGAGTCATAGATTTAGGAGACTTTTCCTCTCCTAGAATACATCTGTTATATTGTGGCATTCTGCATATTATTATTTCACCACAACATATGGCTCTGTTATTAACCTTGCATATTTTCTCTACTGTTGATTATCAGTGTCTTTTGCATGTCACTTTTTATGTTGAAATAAATGTTCACTGATCAAGATACAAGGTTTATTTTTAAATCTTACCTCATATGAAATTCTAGTATATGAGTTGTCCTTTCCACCAAAGTAGAAATATTTTTCATCATATATTTAAGTTGTGGCGCCTTGCACATATACAGTATATATTTAAACCAATTTCAGTTCTTGCTGTGCTATACTTGTGTCCTGGCTTAAGCAAAGACCACGCTGAGATGAGGACAATGTCTCTAGCGTTTATTACACTACTATAGTAGACAGAAATTCCTACCTGTCCTAACAGCCAGGGACCACACTGAGACAAGGAATAGGTCTCTAGTGTTTATTACTGCTACATTAGACAGAAAATCCTAACAAACTGAAGAAGCGTGGGAAAAACCCAGACAGATAAACCCCAAAAGTTAAGGCGGGTCTGATCTGTGTCTCTTTGAATGGCTGCTTAACTCCTCAGTACTATGAATGCATTTCCCCCCCTGGATAGGGGCCCCTTTCTGCTCACCATCAGTACTCATGACACTACCAAACTGAAGGAGCATGGGAAAACCCAGACAGATCAACCCCCAAACTCAAGGTGGGTCTGTTCTGGGTTTCTTTGAATGACAGTTCAAGGCCTCTAAACTACTCATGTGTTTTCCCCCCTGGATAGGGACCCCCTCCTGTTCACCGTACTCATAACAACTTGTTTGTGGTCTTTGAAGAGAGATAAAGAGCAAACACAACAATCATCTTTTTTTTTGTTTAGTAAAACTGAATAACTGTTGCAAAATCATAACTATCATATTTTCTGGTTATCTACTATTTGTTCTCTGTTCTTAGTCTTTGACATAATTTCTGGTATTTATACTTATCTGAAGTTAGCAAAGATCACCATGAATTCTAAAACATCGTAGGCAAATTATTTAAGGATGACATTGTTGGTGTTTTCCTACTAACGATTAAGACTGCTATTGTACCTAATCATTTTGGCCGGGTGAAGAGGTTGTATTTGATTGTCTCCTTTCACTGCTTGATGGCAATCGCCTGGGGGGAGGAACCTGCCCGGACTTGTTTCACTTCCTCTTTTTCTCTGTGCGGGCATGTAGCAAGCCAGGCTTGCTCTCAATGAGAGCTAAGTCCTTTAAATATGTTTTGCTTTTGTTTTGCTTTCTGTAAATAAATTATTTTTATAGAAATGCTTGGTGTGTGACTTTTCTGATCTCTCCTGGGCTAAAGGCTTTCCCAGCATTCTGCCAACAGACATTACCAGGGAAGTAATAGTGCAGAATTTGTTTAATCAACTTGATGAGATTCAGAACATTCATTAAAAGATGAAAATAAATTAAGGTGTACAATGCAAGGTCAGGTTTTTTTTTTTTAGTTTTCATAGAAAGTCCCCATTTTCATTCCCCATGATTCATTCTCTCCTGTGAGCCAGTTATGATACTCATAGTACCATCACAGATGTTGCTAAAAGCTTGGTGGCTTGGTGGATATTGAAAACAAGTTGTTAAAGTAACCACTGAAGCCATGTATAACAGACATGTGTATAAAAAGTGATCCAATATATTTGTTGATAAGTAAAAGCAAAATTATGGCATTGTAGCCTAAAAAAGTAAAAAATGAAAGGATAAAAGAAAGAAACAATGCTGAGGGAAAGAAAAACAATTAAGAATTGTTTTTAACATGATTTTGAAACATGTTAGGATAAAGCAGATTGTGCTGGCAGTGACTATGGAGGTGGGAGCAGAGACTGTTCTTCAGTGTAATTAATTATTGCTCTCTTCACAGTTCATTGCCAAACTTACAGTTATGCTGTGCAGCCTGGTAGTTATAACCTTCCAGGAGATACTTAGAATTAAATTATAAGATGATTTCAGGATGTTCTGGCTTGCTAAAAGCTTAAGTACAAAATGAAACAACATGTTTTGCTCAACTGCTAGTATATAAAATATATATTATAAACAATGCTTCATATACTTTGCATACAGAACTAGCAATAGGGATGATATTCATTGTGCCTACGTTCCAATGAGCTAACTTAATTACACTTCCTGAATAAATATGCCTCTATTCTTTAGTTTTCTCAGTTCTGACTTTTGTGATACTATTGCCTGATATATATATTTAAAAATTATAAAAAATGTGAACATTAAGAAAAAGTATACATCAAAAAGTATGTATCATGGAAAGTGCTTTAACTATGTCTCTGTTTTGGAAATTATAAACAAAAATGCCCTTGAACTTTCATGATCACAAGTATGCATATTCAAGTACATAAAAAAATATGAAGTGTGTTTTCAAATATTCTTGAAAAAACAGTTTTAACTGGAAAGAGGATACAATTAAACATTGAAAAGTTGTCAATATAAAAAGCAAAATGTACAAGTTCATTTTTATCTGCAAAAGTTAAAACGTCATCAGAAGATACCATACATATTCATTACACACATAATATTTCCTGGTAAAGTTATTTTAAAGTTGCAATCTTCTAACTCTGGAATGTGGTGTTATGTATGATCAATTTTTAAATATTAATACAATAAGATTTCTAGAATGTGTGTATTCTAGAAATAATACATTCAGGCTTTTTCATGGCTGTTAACCACTAAAATTGTCACAACTTTCCTATGACACTTTTGTTGTGTATTTGGCAAAAAAAATGTTGTGGTTGGTGGATTACATTATTTTTAATAGGTCAACAGTTATCCAGAAGTGTATACAACACCAATAAAATGAATTATAAAGCAAATATAAATTACATTATTTTTTTAACATCAGTTATTCAATGCTAATTCATCTTCCAAAAAGTCTGAAGCACAACTTTAAGTTCTAAAGGCCACTACAGTTTACTATAATAATGTTTCGTCTGTGTCTGTAGCATAGCAATGTTGCCATAAAATTTGGGGGTTGAAAGTATTACTGTTCTCAGTTTATAAGCCTCATTTCTCAGCTCAGACCAAATCTAGTTGTTTTCCCAAGGCTTCTTGATTTGCTGCCTGATATCAAATGAAAGGAATATAAAGAGATAAAACATAGGTCTGCACTTTGCCTCAGAGTAGAGGCTTCTGTTTAAAAATTTGCAGTTCTTTCTAACGTAAGATTGTACTCAACTGCAAACTTGAGCACAAGTGTGGGTAGAGTAAGAAAGAAATTTTAATGTTTGCATTAGGATAAATGGCTTATATTTGAGCGAACATGTCTTGTGGCTGCCGGAAAAGGAAGAGCTTCTGTGTATGACTCTGTGCGTGCATGTGGATATACATTTAAATATACATTATATAGGGTGTACCAAAAGTCAGGGCCATTGGCCAATCACAATATGTTTATTAATTTTATTTATTTATTTTTCCAGAGAAAATGTACTTAGAAATGTCCAAAGGTCATGTATCGAAAGAATAAGGAAGCAATTAGAAGAAAATGGCAATCAATTCAAACATTTAATGCAATTTATGTAATAAATTGTCTAAGGGCCTGACTTTGGTACACCCTATATGTTGAAATGTACATTTCTCCTTATAGGTAGGTATTTGTCACAAAAGTAAAATGCAGTTTTCCCTGTCAGGAAGCAAAATCTACTTGGGATGCCAATTTCTGGATGGTAAAGAAATGCAGTGTTTTAATCATAATAGAAATGAACCTAATATTAAGCCCATACTATTTTTTCTGCTCATACAATCAAGCAGATTATCTTGTTCATCACATACTAAACTAAGATGTGTTTAACTGTAGAATAAAGGCTCATTTTGGGCCATCATTATGAATTAATGCTGTTCTCTAGTACTGCATAATACCAACAATATATTTAAATTTTTGGAATATTTTAAAATAAAAGGTTAACTGTAAAATATTCCAATAGGCATTCCCACTATGAATGTTGTAAAAATGTTTTTTCCCCACAAGTTTTTAATGAATGCATTCTAATTAAATATTGTTCTTTGTTTTAGTATATTTATTATGTATTTTATGTGCTTTATTGCTTTGACTATAAATCACTTAAAGATACTTCGACCTAGGAAGTGGTATATAAATATATTAAATATAAATAAATTATACACTGCCTTAAATATCGAATACATATTAATATTTTCAACAGGGGATGTTATTTTTCCCCCAGGTAATGCAGGAAGGAAGAAGGTTAATGGCATTAGCATCAGCCCATTTAAAATGTAGATTTAGGATCAAGTTTACTTTTGTTACACAGTCCCAGTTAAAAAACAACGCTTTTGAATGCCAATTTATACAGTGTATTACAATGGAGAGATGGGAAAATGACTATTTTAACTATTATGAAATGCCCACCACTTAGATAATCTCCGTGATGATCTAACTCTAACCTGTTCTTTCAAGTCTTCCAATGGTGCATCATCACACTGTAATTGAGTCTGTCCACCGTGCTGCTGGTCTTTCTAGATAGAAGTTAAAACAGATAGATAATTCCTTTTTAGGTGTGATAATAACAGAGAAACATAAACTGAAGTGTTACATGTAGCTGCCCCAAAGTCAAAAGTATAACCAGAGATTCTCCCAAATTTGATTTAAAAAATGTAATTTTAATATAATAGAATTGTTTAATTCTTCAGAACTAATAAAAGCTCTCTTCTATTCTGGTCCAGCTATTTTTAATCATACTTCATCTCATTAGCAGATGACAGACAACATCTTTAATGCCAACAAGTCTTCCAAGATGGCGACTGGGAGCTGTTGCTGGCTGCTGGGTTAGAGGGATGCTTGCTGGGTGCCTTGTGGACCTCTTCTTACCCCCTCCTTACCAGGTGGTGGCTTGGGGGGGGGCTCGCAGGGTCTCCTGGCCCTCATGTTTGGCATGTTCATGCTGGGGACTAGTGAAGCCAGATGGAATCCCCGGAGCAGCTGGGATGCTGAGTAGCATGGTGAGCCCTGATAGAGCTGTGTGGCGAGTCCCAGCTCCTGTGGTGGGGGGCTGAACAGACCTTTGAGTCTCCCAATATGAGGAGCCGAGTGCCACAGTGGGTGGGAGTGGTTCGGGGAAGGGGAGCTTGGTGGAAGAGTGAAGTCTGTAGGAGCTCCGGGTGGAGCTCTCTGGAGCACAGGCATCAAGATGCAGTGCAGCAGTTAAGCAGTGTGGTATGCTCCAGGAGTGGCCCAGCAGCCCAGTGGCAAGTCCCCCAAAACAGGCATGGCATGGCAGCAGAGCAGTGCAGTGGCCCAGCGGTGAGTCTTCAGTGGGTCTGCAGCCCAACAGCTAAGCACTGTGGCAAGGGAAGTATGACGCGAGTCCCTCAGAGCAAAGAGCTGATTGGACTGGCAAGCCCCTCGGAGTGGAGAGCTGAGCACCACAGCGGATGAGAGCAGCCTCCCCATGACAACAAGGGCTGGGCAGGACCGCTGGAGCAGGCAAGTGGCACAGTATGATAGCCAAGGGACGCAGTGAGCCCCTGGAGTGGCAAAGTGGCCGATCAGCCCAGTGATGATCTCCTTGGGACAATGATTCAGCAATGAGTGGCACAGCAGCATGGCAGCCAAGGGGTGCAGCAAGCCGCTGGAGAGGCCTAAGAAGTGGTCTGTGCTGCAACAAGCAGCACGGCAAGGACTGGGATTTGTGGTTCAGTGCAGCAGACTGTGCAGGTGGTGGAGAGGACTGAGTACAGAGGACTTGATCGCTCTGCTCAGCCTGGCTAAA
This sequence comes from Candoia aspera, assembly GCF_035149785.1. Lineage (NCBI taxonomy): Eukaryota > Metazoa > Chordata > Lepidosauria > Squamata > Candoiidae > Candoia > Candoia aspera. The sequence goes on along the minus strand of NC_086157.1, from coordinate 53,142,755 downwards.
GAGAGAAGAGGTGTGCTGGGGTCCCTCCAGTGTGGTGAGTGGTACTCCCTCTCTGGTGTGAGAGACAGGGAGTCCAAGAGTGGATATTTGTGAGGACACTCACCCCTTGAGTGAGAGACAGGGGGTGAGGAGTAATGGGTGCAGTGCCTCCTGCTGACTAATGAGACAGGCCAGGGAAGAGGACACAGTGGATGTGAGGGTGACAGTTGGGTTCTAACAGTGCTGAGAGCATGAGCTGGGGAGTGTTGGGGTGCCTGCCACCACCCCCTGGTTGACTGGGTGTGTCTGTGGATGTATGGTTGGATGGAGGGACATCTAACCAGGGACTCCGGAGGTCTGGCATTGGGGGAAAATGGAATTGGAGGCTCTGGGGGATTTAGGGTGGGCTATGCTATTCAGGTGGTGATGGGGTAGGGATGTCATGATGGGAGTTAGAGGGTGGGCCATCTTTGGGAAAGACACCCATGGTGTTTGATACCAGTGGCGTGTTCCAGCCCACTGTACTCAGACCCATGCCCTGAACAGCAGACTCATGGGGGCCCTGGCTTCCATCTGTTGCTCCTTAATGCCAGGTTGGTTAACAACAAGGCCCCCCTCATATGTGATCTGATCACTGAAGAGGGGGCAGACCTGGCATGTAGTACCAAGACCTGGCTGGGCCATAAAGGGGGATGCCCCTTTCAGAAATGTGCCCTGCTGGGTTTACGGTATGGCACCAGCCAAAGCCCCAGGGCAGGGGAGGAGGGGTAGCTGTTGTCATCAGGAAATCTCTGTTGGCCTTCAGGGTCATTGCTCTACAAATGGCCGGTTGTGAGACCCTTTTTTCAAGTTGGGCTCCCGAAAACAGTTGGGATTGTTGCTACTGTACCAGCTTCCCTGCCATGTAGCAACCTCCCTGCCTGAGCTGCTGAAGGCTGTCTCAAGCTTTGCAGTGGAGTTCCCCAGACTTATGCTTCTCTGGGACTTCAATCTGCCATCCCTGGGGCATACCTCGGAGGTGGCTCAGGAGTTCATGGCTACCATGGCAGCCACAGGCCTGTCCCAGATTATTTGGTACCCAATTCGGGACAGTGGCTTCACACCAGACTTGGTTTTCTTGTCAGAGCAGTGGCAAGCTGATCTGAAAGGAGAGTTACATCTGTCCCCTCTGTCATGGTTAGATCATGCCCTGGTGGCCTTGAGTTTCTCCTATGAGTTTCCCCCCTTCTGCTGGGAGTCAGGACCCATTCAATTGGTTTGCTCCCAGTGACTGATAGACCCAATGGGGTTCCAAAGGGAGTTGGGGGCTATACCTCAGGATCTGCTGTACAATCCAAGTGGCTGCCACCTGGAATAGGGAGGTGACCAGGGCCTTGTACAGGATCACACCATGCGACTTCTCTTGTCCCATCAAACCTGATACTCACCATGCGTTACGGAGGAGCTGAGGATTCTGAAGAGGATTAAGAGATGTTTAGAGAGCCACTGGAAGAAGACAAGAACCGGACCTGACCGAACATAAGCTAGAGCTGCTATTAGAGTCCTACCCTGTGGCAGTAAGAGCAGCAAAATGTCAATATTTCTCTGCTCCTATTGCATCTGCAGATTACCACTCAGCGGCCCTGTTTAAGATCACTCAATCCCTTTTGGGAGAGGTGGGCCCAGTGACCCACCTTCAGGGCCACACAGGGGAATTTTCTGGGTATCTGCAGGATAAAATCGCTTGGATCCATTCCAAGTTGGATTCCAAACATGAGGCATAACCTGTGGAGATGCCTGGGGAACATATTCACCTGGTTATCTGGGAACAGTTTGATCCTGTTGGGCCTGAGGAAGTGGACAGGGTCCTCTGGACTGTAAATGCCACCACTTGTCAATTACATCCCTGCCTCTCCTGACTGGTGAAGACAGCCAGGGAAGTGACATGTGGTTGGGTCCAGCGATGGTGAATTCACCCTTGCGGGAGGGACTGTTTCCACCTGCCTTTAAGGAGGCGCTGGTGTACCCCCTCCTAAAGAAACCTTCACTGGATCCCATCATGCTGGACAATTTTCATCCAGTATCCCACCTCCCCATTTATGGAAGGTAGTTGAGAAAGTGGTGGCATTGCAACTTCAGAGGACACTGGATTAAACAGATTATTTAGACCCCTTCCAGTCAGGTTTATGGGAAGGAAACAGCATTGGCCGCACTTTTGGATGATCGCTGGTAGGAGCGAGATGGGGGCAGTACACCCATCCTTGCTTTTCTTGACCTGTCAATGGCTTTCGATACCATCAACCATGGGATCCTTTTGGGTCGGCTTAGGGAGTTGGGGGTGTGTGGCAGTTTTCCGCTGGTTCACCACCTTCCTCCAGGGCTGGTCCCATTTCGTGTTGATAGGAAGCGAGAGATCTAGCCTATGGCCCCTCCTTCATGGGGTGACACAGGGTTCAGTATTCTCCCTGCTCCTTTTTAACACCTACATGAAACCAGTGGGTGAGATCATCCATCACCATGGGATGAGGTATTTCATCAATATGCAGATGATACCCAACTATACATCTCCATCCTGGTGATATAAGTGATGCTGTGACCCCCCTTTCTCAGTGCCTGGAGGCTGTAGGGGTCTGGATGGGGAACAACAGGCTTCAGCTGAACCCTGGTAAGATGGAGTGGCTGTGGGTTGGGGGCTCCTCTGTATCTGGGAACTTACCATCTTTAGTTCTTGATGGGGTTGCATTGCCCCAGACAGACCCCATGTGTAATCTCAGGGTCCTCCTGGACTCACAACTCCTGCTCAAAGAGCAGGTAGCAGTTGTGGCCAGGAAGGTCTTAGCTCAACTTCATGTTGTGCACCAGTTTGCCCCTTTCTGGATCAAGAGGCCTGTCCGTCAGTCACTCATGCCCTAGTCATCTCTGGTATAGACTATTGCAATGCACTCTACATGGGGCTACCCTTGAAGAATATCCCAAAGCTACAGCTGGTTCAGAATGCAGCCGCGTTCTGGGTGCCCAAGAATGGTGCAAGTAACACCTTTGCTGCAGGAGCTGCATTGGGTGCTAGTTTGCTTCTGGGTCCAATTTAAGGTTTTGGTTATCACCTTTAAAGCCCTACATGTCATGGGTCCAGGTTACCTGAGGGACCATCTCATCCCCATTACATCGACCCATCCCACCCAGTCAGGCAGAGAAGCATGTTACGGCCCCTGTCCATGAGAGACTGTGAATTGGTGGGGCCCTGGAAGTGAGCCTTCTCTGCTGTGTCCCCCACTCTGTGGAACACTCTTCCCCCAGACGTAAAGTAGGAACCCTCTCTCCTGTCCTTCTGGAAAGGGTTAAAGACCTGGCTCTGCCATCTTGCTTTGGGCGGGAAGCGGGGTAGTCAATCCTGAGGATGGCTAGCACCTTAAAATGGTTCCCATGTACTTAAGAATTTAAATCAGAACTTCTAATATTGCCATCATGGATGCTATTTTATATTTATATTTTTATTTAAGATATCTTGTTTTTATTGTATTATAATCTCTTTTTAGCTTTATTGTAAACTGCCCAGAGTCCCTCTTTTGAAAATTTGATAGATAGATAGATAGATAGATAGATAGATAGATAGATAGATAGATAGATAGATATAGATCGATCTTAGGCCTTTTCTCTCACAAAGTTGTCTCATCTCAGGTAACTAAGAAGACTGTTCACCTTTTTTCTCATGTAGACAAATATTTGTCCTGCACATACACCTAGGTGTTGTAAGGATGCAAGATAGGATTATTGGCTTTTTAAGGCAGGACATGACTCTGTTCAGTGTGGCTGCCCTTATAATTGGCTACCGCCATAACTGCTGTTGGCTGCTATTGTTGCTGCTGCTGTTTATCAGAGAAGACTGATGGGAGATGATGCTGGTGAAGCTGGGCTTCAGAGGAAGAAAGGCAAAGAAGGTGTACATTCAGGGCATCCAAAGCATTGAAAAATCCAGAGAGAGAGCACCAACTGATGGATGGGACTCCAACTATGCTAGAAAAAAAATTGAGGTGCTTGTTGACCCAAGGAATCTAGATTGAAGGGAGTGGTGATTTAAGGAAACTATGGCTGAGGGAAAAGGTCCAGTGACGAAAGGGACAGTGATCCAATTTTGAGGAGAAGAGAAAGAGATGTTTTCAGAAAAGCAGAGCATATTCTAAATTCCTACGTACCTTTCTTCCTTCTTTGTCCCTGGAAGGCAACCAGCTGGGTAAAGTACTGTACAAGAAAGTACAGGGATAACCTGGAAATCAAGCTTTTCCTTATAAGGTGAGATGGAGGGGATAGAATAATAAACCAAATTCCTTGTTAGTAGCTAATTGGAAAAGAATAAAGAAAGATGGCAGATAAAAAGCAAGGTGGCTGCAAGGCATAGAAACAGTAACTGAAGCATATAAAGATCACCTTAACAAGCTTCAAAACATATGAACCACTTAAGAAATAGAATATATAGTCACTAAAAAGAACACTGATTTAATTAAGCACAATATTTATTTTGTAAATTCTTTTCCCAACCTCAACATTGTGTTGTGTATTCCTTGGTATACAATACCCTAAAATAACACGACTGACATACCACTTAAAGACTGTGTGGTCGTTAAAAGTTGTATAATTATAGGATAAATTGCAGTAACAAGGTATTTATTTGCATGGTGCCATCAGTGTATATTTGTGTGTGGTATTTACGAGAGTAGAAATTCAGTGCAGAAGAGACAGGATACAACAGAAAGAGAGTATGTTTGAAATAGAAATTATTTCAGTTATATGGGCATGGTTGGTGACAAGTTTAGGAGAATGAGCTGAACATGTTGATAAATAAGTAGCTCTTAAGGAAGGATGTGAAATGAAATAGATGTCCAGGTAATGACTCATAATGTTACTGACTGTTCCATTTTAAGCCCCCCCCCCAACTTTTCCCTTCTGCTCATATGACCCAGAGTAAAGTTATTATTGGGATTGGCTTGCTATGCATGTTTTCCCTATATAGGTAATCCTTTGGATTCAAAGAAGACATGCTATTTTGCAGTTCATCTGTGGACACAGACATGGCTCTGCAGTCCTAGTCTGGAAGCACAGAGTCTAGAACAATGTCTAGAATATTTAATCACTGGCTCCAGGGGCACTGGAACTCCATTGCTGTAATAACTTTGGGTGTTATTCTGTGACGTCGCTCATGGTTTTCTGTCAATTTTTGGTGGTGCCTGTCTTCAAAACTTCATAACACAGGGCTCGCTGGTGGGTTCTGTCAGCAGCTGCAGCTTCTAGTTCCCTTGGCTGGATGTCACAGTGGCATAGAGTTTCCTTCTTTGTAGCACTTGCATGGATGAAAACGAGGTGTCTTCCCAGTCTTCAGTACACCATAGAGCAATTGGTGAGGCATACAGTGGTCATCCATTCTGATGACATGTCCGACCCACTGCATCTGGGCTCTGATAATCAGGGACTCAATGCTGGTGGACTTTGCATGATCCCAAACCTCTGGGTTGGAGACACGGTCTTGCCAACAAATGCCAAGGATGGAGTGGAGAGTGTACATGTGAAATTTCTCCAATTGTTTGATGTGTCATCAGTATAGAGTCCAGGGCTCACATCCATACAGGAGGGAAGGGAAGGCTCTCTAGACTTTCAGCTTTGTGGAGATACAGATGTTGCATTGATTGAGCAATCTAGGACACAGCTGTCCCAGAGCCTGGCTGGCCTTGCTTATCCTGGAGTCAATTTCTTTGTCCAAAGATACATTGCTTGAGATGATGCTTCCCAGGTATTTGAAGCTGTTTACATTTGTCAGCTGGGTGTTGTCAACAGTGATTTTTATTCTATAGGGTTGGTATTTGGCATGGGCTGGTCAAGTACTTCAGTCTTGTTCAGTTTGATAGACAGGCCGAAGAGCATAGCAGCATCTGAGAAGTTGTTCAGCATCAAGTTTTCCCTAACTTGTTTATTATCATATATTAAAAATATAATGGAGTGCTTGGCATACCTTTTGAAAGAATGCTTTTCAGACTGTGGTAATTTATATCTTTCTGTCTTGTACTTAATCTTCTAAAGATCTATAGTAGAATATAGTTGTGTTACTTTTTAAAAAAGGCACTAAAATGTCATTAAGAACTGGCTTTAGCAATGAGAATGGAATATTAACATCTTTATCCTAAATTCTTTTCCCATGTTCAAGATATGATCCATTAGTTTGCACATATAATTTTGCCTCATGGTCTTATTTATTTATTCACTGGCTGAAAGAACCAAGAATAGGAGAAGATAATATAAGTAACTTAATGTACTTTATATTGTTCTTGAAGAACAGATAGAGTAATCACTTCTTTGCCTTCTCTTTCTCTTTTTATCTAAGTAAACAAGCACATGAGCTAACTTACCATATATAATGCAAGGTATCCAATGTAAATTCCTGGAGTCTTTAAGTGATTAAAAAATGACTTCATGTAATTTGCTATTGTGGTAAATGTTCATCTGTTCATAATTTCATTTTTCATGATGTAAAACTGAAAATCTCATGGCTTAAACCAATTTTATTTACTGTATACCTGTTTCTTCTTCTACTTATAAATGGAATATATTATACTATGGGAATCATATTAATTAATGAATATAATTAATAAAATCTTGCTGTACCGATAACACATTTTCTATATCAAAATGAAGGCAATAAATGCTTATATTCTGAATTTTATTACCAGCACATCTCAGTTCCAGTGTTTGCACCATAAAAATGAATTAATGTGCTTTGCTTCATTCGTATATATATATATATATATACACATATACACACACACACACATACATACATACATACACATACACATACATACATACACACACACACATACATAAACATAAACATAAATGGAGATTTCCAATACTCAAAGGGTAGGAAGATGTTTAGATACAAAAGGTCTAGCAGGCCACAGTTAGAGATTAATCAAGTATCTTACAGATGCTATATCACATCCATCCTGTCAAACTCAGGATATTACATGTCCTTGAAAGCCTGCTACAGAGTTCTCAGCGTAATGCATAAGATATGTTTGTTGCATAGACATATCCAGAAATAAAAGAAATCAGGAAAATAAAGCATCATAATGAGAGTAAGGGAAAACTTAATGATCAAATATTTGAAGAAGCATAATGACTCTCCAGTGAAAATTCCATATGTCTATTTGCTAACTGGTGCACCTTGAAGAGAACAGAACATTCAACTTATGAAAAGAAGTTATCAGAAATGCTACAATTCATTTACCTAGGAATTATGGCAATTTCTTTGCCTGAGAATGTGGTTTTTCTTGAAAATGTAATATTATAGTAATAAAACATCCTTCTACTTTTTGAAAAATATAATAATTTTAACATTGTTTTCTGGTATTATACCACCTAATTTTTAAAAAAGTGAATTATCAATATAATTATGTTTCTATCACTGAAACGTACAAATCTGATGTATTGCTGTTCAAGACAGAGTTGAAAGATCACACTTTCATTTTTTATTATGCATTTATTTGCTTTAATATACATATCAGATAAAGGAAAGAAAAGGATATGAAAAAGAAAAACAAGGAAAAGGATATAATCAGGGTAAGAGGAAAGAAAAAAAGACAAATTATATTACAATACATATAAAAAAGAACTCAGGTTTTAACACGGTATTAAGCTGTGACTAGAGAGCCAGTTTGGTGTAGTGGTTAAGGCGCTGGACTAGAAACCAGGAGACTGTGAGTTCTAGTCTTGCCTTACGCACAAAGCCAGCTGGGTGATCCTGGGCCAGTCATTCTCTCTCAGCCCTAGGAAATAGGTAATGGCAAACCACTTCCAAAAATCCTTGCCAAGAAAACTGCAAGAATTTGTCCAGGCAGTCTCCATAAACAGACATGATTAAACAGATTTTTTTTTTTAAAGCAGTAACTACATAAAGTAATATTTATCAGTCATTTTATAGTCAGTAGAGAATCAGCTCATAAACAGGGAACAATCAGATATCAATACAATACTGTAAATTTGGGGTGACATTATCTTTCCATTATGAAATGCAATGTTTCTTACTATGCTTCATGCTCAAGTGATCCATAGTTCTTCACAGAATAATAAATTCCAATAATGTATTTAAATCATATCACCTTTCCCAGATACGGATATTAAACAAAAAAAGGAGGAAAGCAGGGCAGAGCCCTATCATAACTACCCTCTCCATCATTTACACTGACAACCTTTTTTAAACATTGTCTGAAGTCTCCAATGAACATGAATTACTTTTGCTGAATTGTTCTCATCTTAAGATCTAAGAAACATACATTAAGACCCTTAATCATTGATTTGCATTCCAACTCTTTATTTCAATGTTCTTGCAAATAACTAATATCCACCTTACCAATACTCCTTAATATTCTGTTTAAATAATATTGCAGGTTTGGAATAATACACAGTACATTTCACTGCCTTATAGTAATTCAGATTTAGTTGCTGTTAAAGCATCTGGACCACATTTTGAAATAAAAAAATATGACTTAATTTTGCATTTTAGACAATTCAAATTCCTCTTGCAATAACTTCTGAAATGATTTCAGAATGTGAGTGGCAATTAGTTGATTTGAAGTATTAATACATTAAATAGTCCATTAATTAAAAGCAAATTAATTTATTTCACCAAACTTTATGCTATCCCAATCACAAAAGTCAGCATAAAAACATAACCATCTATTCATTTTTTTTTAAAAAAAAACACCATCCTTATGCTTATTAACTACAGCAAAAGAGGATAATCTTCACCTCTTTCTGAAATGAAGCCAAGGAGAAAGCTAACCTAGCTTTGGGGAAGAGTATTCCATTGAGTCAAGGTGAACATGGAAAAAGTCTGTTTCTGCAACCCCCCTTGCCATGGTCCCTCAGGGGGGATGAATGCCAAATACATCTAACCTGGTAGAATGCCCATGATGGGCAGGTTCTGGTTGAAGAAGATGAGGACCTAAGGCATTTAGGGCTTTTCAGGTGCTTACGTGCTTAAAAGCTCCTGAATTTTATTTTACAAGTGCTCTCGTTTCATTTTTTTTAAAAAAAATCTTATTTTTCTATAAAACAAAAGCAATAATAAGACCACAAGTATATGCTTTACAAGCATGACATACTTTCCTTTCTCGATAAGGCAAACTCAGCCTATAGAAATCAGGTGTCCTACACTGTCACCAGAAAGCCCCTGACCAAAGTGTGTCCGCTGCCTTGAGTTATTTATAAAAATAATAAAGGCAGGATAAGAATAAATAAATAAGATCAGTAGACAATACAGCTCTTGTAACAGCAGTGTTATGTGACAAAACTATGATCCTCCAATAAACACAGGAAAAGCTGCATTTTGTACTGATTGAAGTTTTTGGATGGTCTTCCAGAGCATCCCCATAAAGAGAATTTCTGTAAGTCATTCAAAGGCATCCTCATCTAGAGATCATTGCAGGTAATGGTAATCATAGGTAACCAGTGCATGTAGGTCAGTCCTTAGTGTAATAATAGTCAGTCCTTTAAAAAGAAGCACAGCTGGTAAAGCATCCAGAGACAATAGTAGGCATTTGCCTGAGTATCATGAAAGACAATAAGCAAAGTATTGGAAGGAATCACTGTGACAGTTTTACTTAGAATGACTGATAGCTAGAAGTATTTTAATTAATCTTAAAATTAAGATTTTAAGGAAGAGTTGAGGGTAAAAGAGGAAACTTTGTTCTATGTATATTGACTTTGGTTATGAAAATCCTTTCATGCTTTATGGACAACTAAAAAGAAAGTGTTAAAAACAGATGGAACTCTTATGTGTCTTCCTGAGAAGATGCCACATGATTTAGACAGGTTTCAGCATTTTGCTTATATATAGGAAAACATCAGTTAAACCATCTGTTTATGCTTCATTTGTCATCCCAGAGTACACATACAGAATACATTAGTACCATACAGCTGGGCAATAGAATTTGAAGAAATGTAAACCAATGCAGGGTTTTCAGGGAGTTGTAAGAAATTGGTGATAGATAGACAGACAGACAGACAGACAGATAGATAATTTCTGTAGAGTTGCATCAGTTTTACAAATTCTCAAAATAACTTGTAAAAAATCTAATGACTCATATGCAAGAAAATCAAACAAATAAAGGGAGATCAGAAGTAAAACAATCATAATTAAATGGCAGTTTTACAATAGGATCGCAGTGTTGTAAACCTCCCTTAAACATGACAAGTCCAAGTTGGTATGAGTTTTAGGACCATTTGGGCGAGGGATGTTTGGGAGTCTTCTTGGAATCCTCAATCCTTGAGAATCAGATGCATCTGTGGCTAGGAAGGCCTTCACAGAAGTCAATTTGTGTACCAAGCATGCCTTTACCTGGACCAGGAGGCCCTTTAGACAGTCACTCACACTTTGGTCACCCTATACATGAACGAATGTGCTATACATGGGGCTGCCCTTGAAAACCACTTGGAACCTGCAGCTGGTCCAGAATGTGCCTACACAGGCAATTATAGGTATACTTCATTAGATCCATGTAACACCTTTGCTCTGTGAGCTGCATTGGTTACCAGTAGGTTTTCAGGTACAATTCAATATGCTGGTTATTAACAGTAATGCCCTTCATGGCATTCAGTTTGGTTATCTAATGACCTGTCTTTTGTGGCTTCTGCCCAGGTAGTGTAATTGGGCAGACTTGGCATGTCCTGTCCATTAAACAGTGCCACCTGATGGGACCTAAGAAGCATCTGATGCAGCACCTAGAGCACCATTCACCTGAGATACATCTGACTCCCACCCTGGATATGTCTACAAGAGCCTTGAAAGCCTGGCTATTTTCCCAGGTCTTGGGTTAGAGTAGGTGGTGCACTTGTTTGTTTGTTTTACAATATTTGCTTTTTTTTTCTTCTGGCATTTGGTTTTTTTATTTGCATTTTATGATTGTTTTTACTGTATACCATCCAGAGTCATTGTAATGCTGAGCAGTCTTACATATTTTTAAAGAAATTACATATACACATTTTTGATTACATACCACCATGTTGGTATTAACTCATAATGACCATATAGATAAATTTTCTCCAGGGATAATCTGTCCCTAACCTGGTCATTCAGATCTTCCAATGGCTCAACCATTGCCACTTTGAGCATCTCCACCTTGCTGCTGGTCATCCTCTTCTTCTCTTTTCTTCCACCTTGCCCATTATCAGAGCCTTCTCGAGAGAACTAGGTCTTTGCATAATGTGGCTGAAGTAGGATAATGTGCACCTGGTCGTTTTTGCGTTGAGTGAGAACTCTGGGTTGATTCGTTCAATGATCCATTGGTTTGTTTTCTTGGATTTCCATGGTATTTTCAGGAGTCTTCTCTAATACTGAAGTTCAAAAGCAACTATACTCTGTCTTTATCTGTCTTCTTCCATAAAGTGTCTCAAGGAATACCATTGCCTACATCATTATCCTCATCCTCATCCTCATCTTCATTATCATATCTGTATGTTTCCTGACTCACAAAGACCCTATAGGTAAAGACCCATCACAACATTTGAAGAGCTTTTCCAAGGCCTTCATGGTTACTCTAACAAGGGCTGGTCTGCAACATATTTCTTGACTGCTTGTTCCTTTTCTGTTGATGATTAATCCTAAAGGGCAGAAGCTATATACATGCATATATTTTGTTGTTGTCTATTCGTTTAGTCGCTTCCGACTCTTTGTGACTTCATGGACCAGCCCACACCAGAGCTTCCTGTCAGTTGTCAACACCCCCAGCTCCCCCAGGGACGAGTCCATCACCTCTAGAATATCATCTATCCATCTTGCCTTTGGTTGGCCCCTCTTCCTTTTGCCTTCCACTTTCCCTAGCATCAGCATCTTCTCCAGGGTGTCCTGTCTTCTCATTATGTGGCCAAAGTATTTCAGTTTTGCCTTTAATACCATTCCCTCAAGTGAGCAGTCTGGCTTTATTTCCTGAAGTATGGATTGGTTTGATCTTCTTGCAGTCCAAGGCACTCTCAGAATTTTCCTCCAACACCAGAGTTCCAAAGCATCTATCTTCCTTCTTTCAGCCTGCCTTATGGTCCAGCTCTCATAGCCATTTGTTACTACTGGGAATACCATTGCTTAAACTATGTGGACCTTTGTTGTCAGCGTGATGTCTCTGCTCTTAACTATTTTATTGAGATTTGTCATTGCTCTTCTCCCAAGGATTAAATGTCTTCTGATTTCCTGACTGCAGTCAGCATCTGCAGTAATCTTTGCACACATGCATATATGCATACATACAAATAGCAGTTCAACAGCTACTGCTTTTTCTTGCTCACATTTTCTAATTAGCTTATCTCAAAAAAAGGGGGGGGGAGAAGACAGGTCAGACTAGAACAGTATCATATATATTATTGCCAAAATAACTACAAGGACATGGACATGGACATGGAGTCACTAGGGGCAAAGCTTGATGTGAGAGTTTATATCAGTACCACACATCACAATCAATCATAGCTTATTGAATAATGAGTTAACCAAGTCAGTGTAATTTCTGAGGAGTTTTCAGTCATGACAGTGTTTTCATGTGTAGCTGGACAAGAAGAATGCATAAGCAGTGCTGACAAATACAGAGGGGAAAAAATGCTGTAACGCTCAATCTGCTGTTGTACCAGAAATGTATAGCAATATATAAATTTAGTTCCTTTTAATGTTATTACATGTATGTTATATTAACAATGCTTACTGGGAATTTGAGAATGTATAATGACTAAATATATCAGTCAGTAAGTTTATTCAGTCAATGACCAGTAAAAGTATAGAATATATAAAGCACAATAAATCAGATCAAAATGAGTAAGATAAAATACCAATATAGCAAACAGTCTCCATAGTAAAATACAGCATAAATTACTATAAAGGTATATAATAATAACTGTACAAATGTGAGTCTGAAATACTACAGTCTGTAAAATAGAAATACACATTACCTAAAACAAAATATCTAAAGGAATTACAAATTTGCATATTAAGATCTTAAATAAGAAATAAGTCAATAGTAATTAGCCCTGAAGTTGGTTATTTTTTATTTTCATCAGGGCAGCACAAAATCTGGCTATTGTTGATGTAAATGATGGGTTTTGTATCTTCTAAGATAAGGTTCACATAGAAATTATCTTTATATTGTCTATTTTTTTTTTTTTTTGGATATTTGAATACCAATTCCATTTTGTTGGTTAATGACTGCAATAAAGTTATTTCTCATTTCTCACATAGAAATTATCTGACCTTTCTGGGGATTTATTTATTAGGGACAGAATATCCCTGTAATGTATAGTGAAATAATACATGTGAAACAGTTTTGACTCTTTGTCACCACATGGGCAATTAATGGGATTTTAGAGTATCTGCCTTGCAACAAAGCAGATGGGAAGATATTGTGTCTGGCTTTGAAAATGCAATCCTCAGCCTGGAAAGGGTAAGGGTCTGTAACTATTTTGTGGTTCCCAAATGCCCTAGTTTATCCAATTTCTGCCACGTGGAGGCAGCTTGTTAACTTCAGCTTGGAACTCCATATGATTTATTCTTTGGGTGAGTAGTTGTTTAGCTTGATTGTATCCTAGACAGATTAGGAATGTGCAGAGCACCATATGGTATTAACTTCTGTTCTGCAGCCTCTCTCTTGCCAGGAAGAAGAGAAGTTATCTGTGAAAACTAAAGGAGTCAGTCCACCTGGAAAAAAACTGGATTTTCAGCCAGTAGCTTATTGTCATCTTCCAGGTCCTTACCTGGATTGTCTCAAATCTTAGCCAGACATTTGCAGTTCCATTGGGTGCAGTGAGAATTGATCTCTGATTTCAGCACATCCTTCTTTGTGTGAATTAAGGTTAGGTTAGGTGTTTTGAACACCTCAAGGTATTTAGAAGTAGTAACCAGCTCTATTTTGTGCCCTTCTACTTTACAGGATTGCTGCTTGGCCCTCTTGGCAAAAAACAGAATTTCAGATTTGTCAAAATAAGTACCAGTTGGTTTTGCCTACAGTACCAAAATATTGCCACCATTGCGTTTTTCAGTCCAACAGCATTTTATGCTATTAAGATAGAATCATCAGCATAGAGATGTATGGGAGTATTCCACCCTGCTATTTTGGGACCGTGAAGAGCCAGGTTGTGAAAGAGATCCACATAGAATTGATATATAAATTAAAGAGAGATACGCAAGAATACATCCCTGTTGTATTCCTTTCTGGATTCATATTACATTAGAGAGGGATCCCTGGGGATCCCTCTTAGGGTATATTGCATATAAAGTCTGCAGTAAGGTATATTGGCACTTCCCTTTTAGGGTATATTGGCATATAACATCTGCATCAAAACCAGAAGTTGTCTATTAATGATTGAATTCCCTAATTTTTCTCAGAGGATGTTTCTGGATATTGATACAAAGACTTGTTTAAAATCTAAAAAAGCCACAAAGATAGAGGATTCATTTCCATAAGTAAATTTTTGTATAAGATGGTATATTGTTAAATATGTCTATAGTCAAAATCCTGCTTGCTCCTCTTGGATTATGTTTTATGTCTCTATTCAGTCTTGGAGCTTGTAATTTAGATACTTAGCATGTAATTTGCTAATGGCACTAGGAGACAAATACGCCTGGAATTACAGAGATCATTCTTATTGCCCTTTTAAATAAATTGATATTATTCTTGCCAGTCCCTAATCCCCAAATCTGGAGGACATCAGGGTAGAGAAACATGTATTAAGTTTACTTGGATAAAACACCTGATACATGAAATAATCACAATGCAGAAGCAGAGCTGAATGCAGTTTCACATAGAGTTATGACTGCTAGTATAAATTGGCCCTGGCTGGGTTATGGCTTCTTAAAGTATGTGAGCAATGTTCTTTCCTTATTTGCCCTGAGGACTATTGGAATGTACATATCCGTCTCAAATATGAGTGCTGTAATTTGAGCTAATTTTGGAAGCTTGGATTATTTTGGATCTTCTACTCTTGCAAGCACCTATCATTCTACCAAGTATTTGCAACTACTATACCAAATGACACGATGACAGATTTCACTTGGTTGAGTTTCGTGCATTTTCCCCAATAAACAAACCCAATAAACTAAACTTATTATGGGATTTAAATTACTTTTGACAGTAACTTTGCAGATACAGTTGTGAGCCAAATTTATTTTTCCAATTTTTACACAAATCAGTTATCCGCCCCACTCCCCGACCCACTTCATTTTTTGTTGTTTTACCCAGAGTGTGGTATCATGCTATTACATTTTTTATTTATTTGTTTATCGCCCACATTTATATGGTTGCCCATCTCATACAAGGTGACTAACCGTGATTCAAAATGAAGAGATTATATTGTCTATCACACATTGTGCTGATTCAGCAATAAATAATGGCTAAACAGAATATTTTTTAATTCTCTTGATTTGTTTTGGTTTGTTATTTTTATTTGTAAATATTATTTGTGGTGATTGAAATAATCCTGGAAATTGTTCCATGCTACAGCATATCCACTAAAATCTTGAACACATTTAGCACAAACCTAGATCTTCCAATTTCATCATGCAAATCTCAGCATCTAACCCAAATATACTTATCAGGTAAGATGATAATGGAATCATAAATAGCTCAATTCACAATCAGCATAGTGAAATAAGATGAAGAGAAATATAGGTAAATTACATTACAATTCTATAGAATTTTATTGGACATTTTCATATGGGGCTCATCTTTATATTGTTTCCTTTCCCTTTACTGCATGTCTTTTTATTATCCTTGACATTCTTACTCGCAGTTGATCTCAATGCATTGAACACATCAGTGAGATTGATGTATACAGTCCTTTTAATGGGTATTTTAAAAACACCATGAGTTCAGTTGGAGAAAACAATATCCTGTTGTTATGATGGTAGAAAGCATCTGGCATTTAATGTACTTTTCTGTGGCTATTAAAACATTTGGGTTTTTTAATAAGAATTTTATTAGATTTAAGACAAAGATAAAAACTACAAAAAAAAACTACTAAAAGAAAAAATAAAACACTAAAGAAGAATAAAAACACAAGATATATATATATTTTAAATTACAAGAAGAGGTGACTTCTGACTTTTAACAGCAGGGGTATACAACAAATTTTCCATAATCAATCTCTTACTCTACATTAAACCAAAATCACATTATTTCTATAAAGCGTTCCACTGGCACATTATAAAAATCACTAAATACAGTTGCTCCATCCCCTAACATTAAATATATATATATATATGTGTGTGTGTGTGTGTGTGTGAGAGAGAGAGAGAGAGCGAGAGAGAGAGAACTGTATTTACACACCCCTCCTAATCAACTCCCCCTAAAGATAACATTTATTTAATTATTTCCTTCCTACTACTATTCTATACAATTCTGTATAGAATACAGAACTATTCTATACTATAATAAAAAGCAAATTAAAAGGCACATAAATTGCCTGTTACTTGTTCCTGGACTTCTGGAAGAACCTAAAAACCTGGTTCTGCCACCTCACTTGGGGTGGGAGGGCCACCAGTTCATCTTGGGGGTGGCTAGTATCATAGATCTACTATGAACATGTGAACATGTGGCTACTTGGTCATTATACAGATTACTCAGGAGTCAGACAAGATGACTTGGTGTCCCCATATCACCAAGAACTTGCCATAATTTGTTATGGTCCACACAGTCAAAGGCGTTAGAATAGTCAATGAAACAGAAATAGATACTTTTCTGAAACTCCCTGGCTTTTTCCATTATCCAGCGGATATTGGCAATTTGGTCCCTAGTTCCTCTGCCTTTTCTAAACCCAGCTTATACATCTGGCAATTCTCACTCCATGAATTGCTGAAATCTCCCTTGAAGGATCTTGAGCACTACCTTAGTGGCATGTGAAATAAGTGCTACTGTTCAATAGTTTGAACATTCTTTAGTGTTTCCCTTTTTTGGTATGGGGATATAAGTTGATTTTTTCCAATCTGATGGCCATTCATTTTTAAGAGTAGCCCACATTAAAATGTGGCTTTTAAAAAAACTGTCACCCAACTCATTTTCTATTCTTTCCATAACACACAACTTTTGTTCATTTTATATTTTAATTCTGAAATTCCAGAAATACAAAATATTAGTATATTCCAAACATACATATTATTCTTTTATTTCCCTTTTTTATACTGAAATTGAGTAAAAACAAAATAACACTGTATTGCTGATTGTAAAATCATAAGCAACATATGTAGAATCCAATATCATGAATGGTAAGCTCTACTTGTGATAAACCTTCAACGGCTTCCTGCCCTGTTGATCCTGCCCTTATATACTTTCAGAGTACTTCTGAAAAGGTCAGAGATCTTCCAAAGCAGATTGTAGGGCAAAGAGAAAGGTGAATGGAAAATATGATTATAGTGTACTGGCAAGTAGATTTATTTCTGCTCTGGAAAAGACAAAAGGTTATTTAACTCTAACCATGAAAAGTGAACAGCATATTAGAAATAATGTTCAAATATATAGCTGGTGTGTTTGAAATAGTAGAATTTTGGTATGAAAAATGAAAGGATATGCACGGGTATGTGAAACATCTGTGCATATCTTCAGAATAACTCATATGTTTAGAATAAGGCCCCTTATGGACTTTTTGCGTAAAACAGAAAAAATGAACTTATGATCTATGGTTTTAACAATTAGATAGATTATAGAAACAAGAGAATCACGATATAACTTTAGAGAAAGAGGTAAATCTAAAATTCCACTTGTAACTGCTGTAAAGAAGATTGGAAGCCACTTCTTTGTATCTTTTTTCTTTCTTTTCTATTTTTCTTCTACCTTTTTCTTTTTCTATTTTTGCACTTTAGCTTTTTCTTTTATTTCTACCTTTTCTCTTTTCTTCTACCTTTTTCTTTTCTTTTTTCGTTCTTACTATTTTAGTTTGTATTCATTTTTACTCTTGTTTTTTAACACTTTCAGTAAAACTATTTATAAAATAGATGTTTAGAATAAGGGACAGAAGAAGCAGAATGAGAGTCACAGCTGACACCAAAGTCATTCTTCCTCCAAATACCTGGTAGGAGCTTAGCTACACCTTCTGAGAGTTACACTTTTGATTTGCCCTGTCTAAATCTATTATCCCTGCTTAGAGGGGAGGAAAAAACAGAAATAAGAAAAAGTAGATAAGACAAAGTTTGCTGCCAAAAAGGTAATAATTTCACCTGGATATTCCATAAAATTGTAGTAATGAGCCACATATCTTGATACATCTTTTGATAAAGCATTATCATGACAAATCATTTTTTCTGCTTCTACTGCAGAAGTTCTTTTTTTAGCTTCTGATGAAGATTGGAGTTACCAGAGCTCTAATAATGTAAGCTAAACTATTCAGCACATGTACTTAATCTAAGCCAAGTGGGATAGTGTTAAATATGGATACCTTTTCACAGGCATGCAAAATGAAACAGAAATAATTTAGTCCACTTTTCTATTCCACAGAATACTGTTTAGTAAACTCACACAGTAATACTGTAGTAGAAATCTGCAAAGATAATATTTTGACTCCAAGTTCTTACATAGCAGAAAACGGAAGGAGTCTGTGCTACTTCATAGCAAACGTAATCCTTTGTTGTGACTTTCTGTGCAGCGTGGAATATATTCAGAAAACGACAGTGACACTTCTTAAGATCTGGCTATAGATGGACATCCTGCTTTCTAGTACTCACTACCCTTGATGTTAAGGTAGACTTACCTGAGGATCAGCTATTCTCCTCAAATATAAAAAAGAATAGGAGTAGATATAGCTCAACTTTTTCATTGGCATTGAGGTTTCTTCTCCAAGTGATTCTTCAGTTTTGGGGTTCAGCAAGTTAAAATTGGCTTAGGTAATGTGAGATTCTTTGATATCTGGTATCGAATTCTGTTAAATTCTATTATGTATTTCCTGCAAAAAGCAATTTCCATTATTATACTTGACAGTTAGCATTATATTGCAGATATTTTCAGCATCAGAGATTTAGATTTATTGTTACTATGTGTTTTCCATATTTTCATGTAAGGATTTTAGACCTACAGAGATCTGTGAACTTTTTTTTTTTGTTTGTATGTTCAAATGAGATATAGCCATCTGGACTTTATTTTTATTTATACTATTAATAATATGTAATTTTATAATATATTTTATATATTTATTGTTTTATTGAGGATTTTGTTGTAAACTGCCCAGAGTCCCTCCAGTGGGAGGAGATGAGACTGAGAGGCAGTGACAGATTTGATAAATAAAATAAAAATAAATAAATAAAAGCATACATTTGCTTGTTGCTTAGTTTTATGTATTTATTTACTCCAACTTACTACTTACTAGGCAGATAAATATCTAAATATTCTATATTGATATCCATATGTATAATACGAAACCAAGATATATACACATTTCAGGAACAAAGTTAAATGTTTTTGAGAAATCTAAAATCAAAGGATATAGAATTTTAAAAAGCAACAAGCAATTCCATAAATGCTCTCTTAGGACACCTTATTATCAAATAATTTATAGACTGACTATGTAAAGTAGTTCAATTATACTACTTCAGAATAGTCTTTATTCATTCTTAGTCCTGAACAATCAGTCTATGAATCTTTGATATTAAAATATGACATTTGCTAGGTGAGCTTAAATTTCTTTTTTGATACTTTAAATTATAAAATTCCCATTTGAGAATACTTGCTTCAAAATATCTAAATGAATTATACAGGAAGTTTGTAAGAATCTTTCTAGCAGTGTCAGTGTTGTTGTAGGCATTATGACCAATTTCAGTCATGGAACAATAATCAGTATTTGAATCTTCTGTTCAAAATGGCTGTCATTAAGTGCACAATATATAAAGAAATAATTCTAATGTAAAAGCTAAAGAAACACATTTCATATTGTCATGATATGCACAAAGCTGGAATAGCAAGATGGTGGTGAGAGTGGGGGATGTGTAATGTGGGCTTCATATGAACAGAAGGATTTGTATGTGATAGAAAGCATTTTGTAAGTTGAAGAGGGTTTTTATATGTTTTTGAGTTGAGGAGTATGTTGGTTGGTTGGCTTGTGCTCCTACCTGGTCTTTTTTTACATGTTTTTCATTCTGCCAGACTGCATCCTTCACTCTCCTTAGGCTGTTTGCTGCATGGGAGCAAGGTTGCGTGGGGCCATTTTCCCTGAGATTTCTTATGCTGGCAGGAACAGAATTCAGGCCGCTCTGGAGGAGGAGAAGAGTTGCTGGATGGTTGCAGCTCCGGCCAATGGTCAGGCAGATATTGTAGAAGCACTGGATATCATTGTCAGAGGTCCAGGCAAAGGTGGTGGTGAGAGAGATGTTTTGCTTGCCAGGACCTTTTTGCTGATGTGTCTTCTAAGAGGCATATTGGTGCCTGAGGCAACAGCAGTGGCAATAACATCAGTGGCATGACATCTACCTGGATTACATCAGGGACAGTCAGCACAACTTGGTATTTTCCATAGCCTCTGAACTGGGCTTCACAGAACTTGGAAGATCATGTTGTTGTCTCTCAGTTGGAGAGGCATGTTTGGCTATATTGGGAGAGAGTAGCAGCAGAGGAAAGCTGGTGCTTGAGGACTGCCATGGACTCTCCTATGGAAGCCATTTTGCCTTCTTATTGACAGCACAGGCCAAAAATGGCCAGGGTGGTGGCCATTTCTTGGTTGGTTCATCTTAGTTGGTGTACAGATGCCACCTAGTGGAGATTTGGTGATGGTTGGTGGAGCTATGCTTTAGATAGTGGGTTTTTTTTTCCCCCAGAAGAACTTGAATGCCTCCCAGGAGATTGCTGTGAGGGGAATTGGGGTGTTGGTGTGGAAGGTGTTAACACCTAGCCAGCCTGATGAGAGCAGCTGGTGGGGGCATTGTTGAGTGTTGGCAGAAAAGGGTAGGCTTTTGGGTCTCTCTGTGGTACTGAGACCTTTGCTGATGTGCCCAGGGGACTCTCTGCCCATGAGATGGTTGTTTGTTGTGTGATGTGGGGATCCCCTGTTTTGGGAACTGAAGGGCATGGGTTAGGGGGCTTTGGGGGATGGAGCTGAATATCATGTTGGTGATATATACAGGAAAATATGGCAGAAGACTGGAGCAGTCCATTTGCAGGGAAGGCAGACCCAATGTCTTGTACTGGTTCCATGTTCCAGCCCCCAGGACTCAGCACCATTGCCTGGTCAGCAGATTTTCAGGTGCCAAGGCTTTCCACTGCTTCTGCTACATGCTAAGTCAGCTTGTAATAAGGCCTCCCTCATCTGTGTCACAGATGAGAGGGCTGACCTTGTGTGTATTACTGAGACTGGCTGGATTGAAAGGGGGTTCTCGTCTTGAAAATTTGCCCAACTGAGTTTTGGATGTGGCATCAGACAAGACCCCAGGGCCAGGGTAGGGATGTAGAAGTTGTCATCAGGAGGTCTCTTATGATTTTCAGGGGCACTGCCCTGCAGGTTGCCAGATTTGAGACCCTCTTCCTTAAATTAGGCTCTAGGGATCAGTTGGGATTGTTGCTATTGTACCAGCCTTCCTGCTGCAATGCAGCCTCCTGCCTGAGTTCCTTGACATTGTGCCAGGGTTGACAGTGGAATTCCCCAGGCTTATGGTCCTGGGAGATTTCAATCTGCCTTCCCTGGGAGAGGGGTCTGAGGTGGCTCAGGAGTTCATGACCACTATGACAGCCATGTACCTATACCAGGTCATCCAGGGTCCAACGCAGCACAGTGGTCACACACCTTATCTGGTTTTCTTGTTGCAGCAATGGCAATGTGTTCTGAAATTAGAAGAATTTCAGAACACATTTTAGCTGTAGCTCCCCATCATGGTCAGGTCATGCCCTGGTTGCCATGAGATACCACTGGCCCCTGCTGCAGGGAGGTGGTATTTATTAGATCGTCCACTGTTGGTGACCCTGATGGGTTCCAGAGGGAACTGGGTGTTATCCCTGATGTTCTGCTCCATGCTTCGGCTGTTTGGTGTTTTCTTGTGTAACAGGTGGGCCAAAGGTGCAGTGAGATCTGTGAAGCCTGGTATGAAATTCCTATAATAATTGGCAAAGCCAAGCAAACATTGAATATCTTTAGTTCTTTGTGGTGGTTGCCATGTCATTTTTACCTTATCAGAATCCATGGTGATGCCATCTGGACAAATGCGGTGGTCCAAGAAATCAGTGGTGCTTTTAAAAAAAAAATTCACATTTCACAAGTTTGGCAAAAAGATGATGCTTTCTAAGGCATTATAACACAGTCCTGACATGTTTCTCATGGTCAGAGAGGGTTGGAGAGAAAATAAGGATGTCATCCAGGTAAATAATAACATATTGGTCAAGAAGTTCTGGAAAAACATCGTTCATAAAATGCTGCAAGATGCTGGGAGTGTTGGATAGGCCAAAAGGCATTACTGTATATTCAATGTGGCCATATTCAGTGCAGAATGCAGCCTTCCATTCATCACTCCTGCAGATATGCACCGGGTTATAAGTTCCTTGGTGGTCAGGTTTGATAAAAACTTTGGCACATGTAACATCTCCAAGAGCTGTGAAATGAGAGGCAGGCACATGGTTCTTGATGGTGATCTGGTTCAGCCTTTGGGAGACAATACATAATTGCGCTCCCATGATTTCTTCTTGACAAACAAGACAGGAGCAGCTGCGGAAGAAGACTTTATGAAACCCCACTTCTGACTTTTTTTTCAATAAAGTTCCACAAAGCTGCTATCTCTGGCTCTGAAGGTGGGTAAAGAAGGCCAGTAGAACAATCACATGGTTGGTGTGGAGGCAATTGGTCTGCTTCCTTTTCGCTAAACACATAAGCAAACTCTGTATACTTGCAGGAAAGATCTGAGAGTGGCTCCTTCATTCCTTTAGCTGCAAGGGTTTCAGGAGCTGTATTGACATGTGGCTTACAGCCTGGGTATCCAAAGGTGATAACCACACACAATTGGACCACACAATGTGAGTGTCATGTGTTTGTAGCCACTCCAGTCCCAATAGAATGGGGAAGTGGGGTGCAGAGGCTAAATAGAATTCAACCCCTTTGCAGTGGGTCCCCAACTGCATCTGTAGTTTCTTTGTTGCCCAGATCACAGGTCTAGATAGCAAAGCCTATCCATCAATGGTTTTCACAACCAGGGGTGGTTGAATGGGATGCCTGGGAATTCTCTGGTTCTCAGCAAAGTTAATGTCCATCAAATTGGCAGTAGCTCCTTGGTCCAAACCTGGCCCAGGTTTGAAGGCAGGCTTCCCTGGTAGTTTCAGTACAACAGAGACTACTATGTGCTTGTATGGGGTAGTGCATGGTATTTGGGTTTGAGTTGCAAAGGCTTGTCCCTGATTTAGTAGTCTATTTAAAGTGGATAAGTTCCATTTCCCAAAGTAGCTGAATTTGGTCTCTTGGCAGGGCATGTTGTAGCTAGGTGTCCCTAGACCCCACAGTACAAACCAAGACCCTCTCTGTGCCTTAGTGCCTTTCCCATATCAGTCAGTCGAGGGCAAACACCCCTGACCTGCATGGGTTCTTCTGGAGATGTCAGTTCACAGACAGGCATTGGCAGGGAAACTGCAGGCTTGACAACAGGCTTGTGGACTTGGGATCTAGCCTTCCTCTGCTGTAAGTGCCCATCAATCCAAAGGTGCAACTGCATTAATTCCTGCAAGTGCCTGGATATTTAGTTCTAGCCAGTTCATCTAAAATTACATCTGCCAAACCTTCTTGAAATTAATCTAAAAGCGCTGCTTCGTTCTAAACCAAATCTTGAGAAATTAACTTAAATGCACTTACATATTCAGCCACTGAGCAGCACCCTTGGTCAAGCTCTCAAATGTGGCGATTTGTTGTTTGAGCTTTTATGGGATCAGAATACAAGGCTTGGAGTTGACAACTGAATTTGGCAACGTTGTCCAGCAGAGGGCTCTGTTATGTTAGCAGTTGTGTGGCCCATCTAGCAGCAGCTCCAGACAATAGACTTTTCACAAAACCCTCTCTGAACCCATCAGAAAGGAAATCCTCAGTCTGCAAGCTCATAAAAGATAGCATTGCACCCCAAAAGGTAAGAAATTGAGACAGCATCCCATCAAACTTTTTGGGGCATGCTACAGGGCATTTTGGGGATTGTTTTCTCTAGTATGTGTATGTGTGCACTCACATTTCCTTGCTGCTTGTTTATTTGCTTCACAAACTTCTCACAAAGTTTGCAACAATCTCTGTGTGGCCTGAAACAGGACAGTTTGTTGCCAACCCATTAAATCCCAGTTGCCTCGGGGATGAAATTCTGCTACCAGCCATGCTGCAGCCAGAAGACAAAGAAACAAGCATAGATCAACTTTCTGCTGAAAACACCAAACTGATTCAGCAGGTCATGTTACTCACAGCTCAGCTGCAAGCACTTCAAGCTCAGCAGTTGCTGCTCTTCTTAAATAGAAGCAACCCTGGTGTTGCTGCTCATTTGGACAGGTGAGGTGCCTTTTTTTTTGCCAAGAGCCTTGCAGAGTGCCTTTGCTTTGCTCTGCTTTCTGCATGGTGAGCCCTTTTACTGGGAGGAGGTGGCAGCTCAGATACCTCATCTTCAGAGATTGGCAGCAGCTGTGTCTCCTGGTTACTGGGCAGTGCAGTCTTCTCTGCCTTCAACTCCTCAGGCAGCAGTTAGTCCAGCAACTCTGGAACTGGCTGCTCATTGTCAGTCTCCTTGTCAGAGTCCAAGCTGGCCACAACACGCTGAGGCCTTGGTTGTCGCTTACAATGATAAGGCGGCTGAGGCTTTGGATCAGATCATGCCTATGCAACCTCTCTCCTCCTGTGGATCCCATTGTTCTCGGTGGTTTTAAGGAGCAGCTGAGGCAGATGAATGGAAGAAGCAACATCTGGAGGTCTGCGAGGGATGAACTCAATTGAATATGGCTGAGAGCTGCTATTAAGGCCTACCTACTATGTGATGGGCTACAGGGTTCAGTACCCTCTCCACTTGTATTTAACATCTACTTGAAGCCACTGGATAAGATTATTTGTCACCATGGAGTGAGGTATCATCAGTATGCTGATGATACCCAATTATACATTTCTACCCCTGGTGAACTAAGTGATACTGTTGATGTCTTGTCCTAGTGTCTGGTGGCTGTGGGGTCTAGATAGGGAATAACAGGCTTCAGCTGAACCCTGGCAAGATTGAGTGGCTCTGGGTTTTTGGGTCTTCTGGATCCTTGACACTGGATGGGGTAGCACTACCTCATACAGACCAGGTGCACAAACTGGGGGTCCTTCTAACTCACAACTCCTGCTCAAGGAGCAGGTGGCAATCATGGCTAAGAGGGCCTTTGCACAGCTTTGTGTGGTGTACTAGTTGTGTCCTTTCCTGGATCACAGGGCTCTACTAACCAGTCACTCATACCCTGGTCACCTCCAGAGTAGATTACTGTAATGTGCTCTACATGGGGCTACCCTTGAAGATTATCCAGAAGCTTCAACTGGTGCAAAATGCAGCTGCACAGACAGTTATGTGTGCCCCTAGGGTTGCACATGTTACATCTCTGTTCTGTGAGCTGCATTGGCTGCTGGTTTGCTTCCAGATACAATTTAAGGTACTGTTTTTGACCTTTAAAGCCCTACATAGCATGGGGCCAGGCTATTTGAGGGACCACCTCTTCCTGATTATATCTACCCATCCCATCAGGTCCAGCAGGAGGGGTATGTCTGCTAAAGAGTTCCATCTGATGGGACCCAGACAGCATGCCTTTTCTGCTGTGCCTCTGGAATATTATTCCTCCCCACCATCATAGTGATGATGATGATGCTATCTGTTCAATCATGTCCATTTATTGGTGATTCTATGGACCAGCTCTCTCCACATTTTCTGAACTTGTATGGCTTCTTTCAGTTGTTTTATGCTCTGGTTTTATAATATACAATATAATATATAAATATAATATTTAATAGTTTTATAATATGTAATAGTATTGAGCATAGTATATAGGTAATAGTATAGACTATAGTATAGAGGAAACATTGTAATAGTAATAGAATATAGGATAGAGGTAATGAGATGTGTGTGTGTATTTTTAAGTTTCACACTTCACTTTATATCTTTGTTTTGAAAAATAAAATATCTCCCCAACCCTTATAGGGAGATATAAAGTAACCACCTGGTCCAGAGTCCAGTGCTTTTGTGTTTCTCTTGAGTCTGAATCAATCTAATTGGGTGTTTTTTTAAGAAAAAAAAAACCTGTGACACGATGCCAAAGCATGAAGGCTTTATACATTAAAACCATCACCTTGAATTGGGTCCAGAAGCCTATTGTTAATTATTGCAGAATAATAGTGACAAGCCTATCCCTTGCCATTTCTAGTTGGGTACTTGCATTGTACCCTAATTGCAGGTTCCAAGTCATTTTCAGGGGCAACCACATTGTAGCAGTCTAAACACAGTGCAATAAAGGCATGTGTCACAGTTGTAAGACCTTGCTGGTGCACAAAGACCCACTGTAACACAGGGATTAAATCAGGTAATAAACCAAGAAAGTATTTCAGAACTAGTATGCAAATTAAGTGTAGACCTTATTGTTGCCACAGTAATATAAGGAATTCATACAATTGATAAATTAAATTTTTGTTCCTGGCACAAGAGAGGTTATGCCACAATGCATGAGAAAGGACCTGTAAGAAATGTGGTGTACCAACCATTCTTCAGAGAATGACTGGAACGTACACAGTAGATCATTAATGGAAATAAACCTGTCAAGATTATATATGGCCATTCCCTCACAGAAAAGGTTAATCTGGTTGGAGAAACCATAGTCAACGTGCTTAAATTGTTGTTTTGTTGTTGTTTATTCGTTTAGTCGCTTCCGACTCTTCGTGACTTCATGGACCAGCCCACGCCAGAGCTTCCTGTCAGTCGTCAACACCCTCAGCTCCCCCAGGGACGAGTCCGTCACCTCTAGAATATCATCCATCCATCTTGCCCTTGGTCGGCCCCTCTTCCTTTTGCCTTCCACTCTCCCTAGCATCAGCATCTTCTCCAGGGTGTCCTGTCTTCTCATGATGTGGCCAAAGTATTTCAGTTTTGCCTTTAATATCATTCCCTCAAGTGAGCAGTCTGGCTTTATTTCCTGGAGGATGGACTGGTTGGATCTTCTTGCAGTCCAAGGCACTCTCAGAATTTTCCTCCAACACCACAGTTCAAAAGCATTGATCTTCCTTCTCTCAGCCTTCCTTATGGTCCAGCTCTCGCAGCCATATGTTACTATGGGGAACACCATTGCTTTAACTATGCGGGCCTTTGTTGTCAGTGTGATGTCTCTGCTCTTAACTATTTTATCGAGATTTGTCATTGCTTTTCTTCCAAGGATTAAGCGTCTTCTGATTTCCTGACTGCAGTCAGCATCTGCAGTAATCTTTGCACCTAGGAATACAAAGTCTTTCACTGCTTCTACATTTTCTCCCTCTATTTGCCAGTTATCAATCAAGCTGGTTGCCATAATCTTGGTTTTTTTGAGGTTTAGCTGCAAACCAGCTTTTGCACTTTCTTCTTTCACCTTCATCATAAGGCTCCTCAGTTCCTCTTCACTTTCAGCCATCAAAGTGGTATCATCTGCATATCTGAGATTGTTAATGTTTCTTCCAGAGATTTTAACTCCAGCCTTGGATTCCTCAAGGCCAGCTTGTCGCATGATGTGTTCTGCATACAAGTTGAATAGGTAGGGTGAGAGTATACAGCCCTGCCGTACTCCTTTCCCAATCTTAAACCAGTCTGTTGTTCCGTGGTCTGTTCTTACTGTTGCTACTTGGTCGTTATACAGATTCTTCAGGAGGCATACAAGATGACTTGGTATCCCCATACCACTAAGAACTTGCCACAATTTGTTATGGTCCACACAGTCAAAGGCTTTAGAATAGTCAATAAAACAGAAATAGATGTTTTTCTGAAACTCCCTGGCTTTTTCCATTATCCATCGGATATTGGCAATTTGGTCTCTAGTTCCTCTGCCTTTTCTAAACCCAGCTTGTACATCTGGCAATTCTCGCTCCATGAACTGCTGAAGTCTCCCTTGCAGGATCTTGAGCATTACCTTACTGGCATGTGAAATGAGTGCCACTGTTCGATAGTTTGAACATTCTTTAGTGTTCCCCTTTTTTGGTATGGGGATATAAGTTGATTTTTTCCAGTCTGATGGCCATTCTTGTGTTTTCCAAATTTGCTGGCATATAGCATGCATTACCTTGACAGCATCATCTTGCAAGATTTTGAACAGTTCAGCTGGGATGCCGTCGTCTCCTGTTGCCTTGTTATTAGCAATGCTTCTTAAGGCCCACTCAACCTCACTCTTCAGGATGTGTGCTTAAATTAGGTACAGCTAAAACATTTGAAGAGTAGCCCAGTTTATGTTTCCTTATATTTTCTAAGCAGCTACAGCCTGCTGATAGAATTGATATGTGTGGGAGGCATCTAAAAAAGACAATTTAAAAGCTACAGTGAGGATCAAAAGAAGGAAGTGGTTTGCAGAAGGTCAGTGCACCTAAACATATCAAAGGTAATTGTCAAGGGTCCTTATATTTGCTGACAAAGCAATTTTATTCTGTTGTTTCTTAAGAGTATTGATGAGTTGCTGAGAGAATGGAATAAAGTGCTACAGACAGGAAATATATATATATATATATTGGTAGAGGTAGCTACAAAGATTTTAATGCAGATTCAGCAATAGATAGGTACAAGGACTGTGATTTGGACATATTTGGCAGTTAATTAATTAGACTGAGTGATAAGAAACATATTTTCTTTAAAAAGGCTGACTTCAGTGCCATGGACCTTTGGAAAAGTGGTCCTTAGAAAAAGATACAGAGTTCTGTATATTAAAGTAACAAGTTATTTCTGAAAATCTGAAATAACCCATCATACCTTCCAATTCAGGATGTGAGAACTTACTTTCTTGAACTGAATCTCCATCTGAGGCACTGCCCAAACCTAAAGAGCTGAAGAAGCAGAAAATAAAAAAAAATCCAGACAATATCCGGGCAAAGTGGTACCCTGAGAAACAGAATTCATTTTAAGTTCTATTTCAGGATAAGCCCTACTTAAGTGTAACAGCTTTGTATAGTTTCTCTAATGTCCTGCAGTTGAACATAAGGTTAGGTGGTGCTCTAAAAGCTCAGGCATAAAGGCCTTTACCTCCAAATTTCTGATTGAACTTTATTTTATATCTTTCTTATTGTTCAACATAGATAAAAGCTTGTTGAAGTCTGTGAAATCTACAAGGGTGTAATTTTAGGCACTTATCTGGAAAATAATTACATAGGACTGGCTTTGTTGTTAGTTTGGAAACATTGGATTATATGGATCGTACTGTATCTATTGTTTTTATTAAGCATGTGAATCTGGTTTGGGGTGAGATCATCAGGTACCCATCACCATCCCAGACAAGGCCAGAGGTAATGTAGAAATCTTGTGAAGGATGGGAGAGAGAGGAAAAAGCTAAAACTGTATCAATGAAGACTGGAGTGCTGTTTGTCTAGAAACAACCTGCTGCTCAGTTTGTTGGTCCCAAATTAGGTATTAGCTAGGTTTTGTCTGGTGCAATTCCCAATAACACAGGACATGAGAATTCTTCAGCAACTACTCATTTATTTCAGACAGTCTGTAATGAAGGAGGACCTCTCTTCAAGGCAGAGAGGCCCCAAATTCAGGCAAAGCAACAACTTATATAGGGTTTTACAGCAGGAAATAAAGGTATCAAAATTTCCTATTGGCTAGCTTTTCTTGCACCTACGCAAAAGGCTTACATACTACATGCTATCTCATAATATCCCTTAGCATGTTGTATGTTTTTCTAAAGTCTCCACCCCTGGGCGTGTTTCTTAGTATTGTAATGAGACCTTAGGTTACAATTAGGTCAAATGGTGGTCTGGTTGCTTTGGTGATTAATGATTCTTGATTACTTAGAAGCTCAGTTTCCAAGTAAAGCAGCATTATTGGGACACGTGGGACTTTCCATCCTGTCAGGTGCAATGTACAATAATACTGCAGAACATTTTGGGGCTTTTTCACCAAAGGTACACTCACCCAGGCGTATCGTTTCTCTCTCTATCAGGTTTACCACATCCTCTAGAAGCTTTGCTGGTATGCATTCATTATTGCTTTGCTTTGCTTTGCATATTTCTTAAGCCTTGATGTCCTAAATAATCCTGGACTAGCCATAAGCCATAAATGCCTTGTTCCCCAAAAGGGCAACAGGTCCACTTGCAATTGTTCCTAGCCTGTCCCAGGAGATAGATTTGCTTAGCCAACTAAGATTAGGTCTGGCGTTCAGGCTCAGTTCTGACAAGCTGAACACTCTCATTCCGACTGACCCCTGTCCCAGACCATCTAGCAGAATTGTCAGCGTTCCGAGCCCCTAGTGGGCCCTTCAACTTGACTCTACTTAATTCTTCAGTGAAGTAGCATTATACCTGGAGGAACTAATTTGAAGCTTGGGGGTTACTCAAGGCTCATGCCTACCGAGTTGGGTTTCACTTTACATACGTATCTTTAAAATGTTGCTTTTGTATTATGGAATATGACTGTGTATTGGAAATATTAATATTAAAATAAAATATTAGGAATGCATACTTTTCTTCATGCATTGTTTCAGTAATAACTTTTGATTATCTGCTTTGAAAAGGGAGATTTGATCTGGTTGGAATTCTGTTGGAATAAACATGGTTATTTTCACGGTAAAAGCAGCATGCAAAAAAATCAGTTCCATGCTTCAAATCTAAAATCAAATATTCTGCATTGTGTGCTAAAGCTCAGGGTTCTCCCTATTATTTGTACTAATAAGAGATCACTTACACTGCAAATTTGTAAATATAATTTCTTCTAAACACCTGTAAATTGATAATAAATAAATGGTCTAGGCACCTTTGAATAAATGTATAGTGTGTGAATCCCACTCCCCACAAGAAAACCCTTTGTTTCCTTATTCTTTGCAGTATTCTAATACTCTTCATGTGTCTTTCCCTGAGAAATATAATGTTTTATGTAGGAAGGCAATGACACCCTGTGGTGTCATGATGCTTTTTATAGATGCTTCACTTTATAAGACTGGAACCTAACTTCAAGGTCTTTAAGAACAAGATTGTCTGACAATTGTGACGTATGGAGCACTTATAACTGGGAGCACTGTAAAGTATTATCATTGTCCAAGGATAAAGTACAGGGTGTGATTATTTTTGGCTCTACCCACCAGAGTTTAATCATGCTGCCTTGAATGTTGTGAGAATTGATTGTAATAATTACAACCAATTTCAGTCATGTTAAGAAGCTGCATAAATTATTTCACAGGAGTTTGAATGCTACAAATTTTGAATGGTATTGAAATGAATTCAAAAACAGTCAATTATTACTTCCAAAAACACGCTTGAGACACAGCTGTTCCAAAATGCTAGCAAAAAAATAAAAAAAGGCATGGGGAAAAGAAGAGGAGAGAATGATCTGCTTAAATTTATAGCATTCTGTATTGAAAAGCTTTCCCAAAGAGTATAACATTCTTGGCAGTTAGACACATGGCAGTTAGACAGACACAGACAACACAGAGAGGTTTTGTTTTGATTTTTAATATGTACAATGAACTACTTAAAAATATAGGACAAGATACAAGCTTTTAAAATGGTAACCCACAATTTTGACATGAAGCACTTTTAGGTGCAGAAATAATTGC
Organism: Candoia aspera; assembly: GCF_035149785.1. Classification (NCBI taxonomy): domain Eukaryota; kingdom Metazoa; phylum Chordata; class Lepidosauria; order Squamata; family Candoiidae; genus Candoia; species Candoia aspera. The sequence goes on along the minus strand of NC_086157.1, from coordinate 53,111,076 downwards.
TTTTTCTTTCTTCCTTGTATTGGGTATCAAAGAAAATTAAGTGGCTGTGGAATAAAAGGTCATTGCAATTGATGCTGTTTAATGTTTCTCTACTATAACAGTTCTTCCAATCCAATATGAGATATCATTGAAGAATAGTTAGTCATTTGGGTCTGAAGGCTTCTTAAAAAGTCTGTGGACTGATATTCGCTGCCAGTGGTATGTGGCAGGGAAAATGAAGTTGGGAAAATGAAAACCATGGTAATTATCAGAGGCCACAGGTGGCCACCAAGTTATTACTGCTTCTGTCAGCTTGCATATGTCTTTGCTCTTGTGGACTTGGAAATGTTCTGTATTCTTCTAGCTTCTGCTCAGAGACCAGCCAGCAGCTGTCCATTCATTAGATAGTAAACTCTCTTTTAGCTTCCTCCTGCTCTTCCTCCCCCAATTCAGCCATATTTTCATCTGTTCTTTGAAACAGCAATGCTTACTGAACAATGTCATACTTATCCAGTTCATCTAAACTGACTGATTCATCACACGCATGCATGCACACAAAAGGAGATTGTGATTAAATATCATCTGAAAACTTATCCACAATAATAGTTCAGTAAGTAGCTCACCATACATATTCATGATTTCTAAAAACAACTATTGACAAGGTTTCAAACATGTAGACAGATTGTTAAACCAAAATGAAAAAGTCATACAATCCCTATAGATTTCATTTATTGTATAGTAACTGGATTATCTAAGCATGATATAAGTAACTATGTTATTAATGTTGTAGTAATTTAAATTATTTAAGTAATCAATGTTTTATTAAGTTGTACATATTAAATAAATAATGTACATATTATAAATATATGTTACTAAAAACTTCATTATACATGCCCAATAGAGATATTTAAGAAAGAATGAGAATTTACAGTTTAATAAACAAAAGACTACCACCCATTGTTACAGTGGAATTCTTAGTATTTCCTTTCACTATTAAAGTAACACATCAAAGTCTAAATAGGCTCTAAAAATAATGTATGCCTAATTAAAAATGTCTTAAACCAATTTTGTAAAACAAAATATAGTGTATCTATGTTTATTAATAAAAATGTATTAAAGAGTATGCTCCTAGTAAACATACCTCTTGGTCCTAGTCCTAAAGCTTGCTGTGATAGGATGGCAGGCAGATATCATTGGTTGACTGAAGTATGTGCAAACATGTTGGTTGAATAGAATCAACTCACAATAAATATTTTAAAGGTTGAGTGGTAGTGGTAATCTACAATTCTTTTAAAGTCATTCAAAGTTTTGACCCCGTATTACATAAGTAGTCTTCTGCCCCAAGTTGCATTAGAAATGTGACAACTCAGAAAATGAGAGGCCTGCAAAACCATATCATATTGCTTGTAGTTGCTGTTCAAATAAATAAACAGTACAGAATCAACTATTTGAGCATACTGGAAGTAGCTCTTTGATCCTACCCAGTATTATATTTATTGAAATTTAAGCACAAAGGTTTTATTTTAATGTAAGAACACTATTTGATGACTATCAGAACTCTGTACTTAGAGGAGAGATGTTGTTTGACACTAATAACATTTTGATTTTGTTTGTGGAACTCAACTTCAGTCTCATATCTTACTAAAATTTAAACAGGGACTCTTGTGTTGGTGTTTTAGGTTTTTATAATAGGATTTTGCTACTCTTATCTTTCTACCTATTTCATCTGCTGTTTTATGTTTTTCTACTTGTTTCCTACATTTTTACAGACCCCACATATCCAAAAGAGTAATATGACTATCCTACTGTGCGATAAGTAACCTCAGTTTATGTTCCATCATATTTTCCTTTTCTGCATGTCATAGGCAAAATTTCTATCATATTCTTTTTTTCTTTTAACTCATGTGTTAAAAGAAAATATACAGTTTTCCATCCCATGGTAACTTAGTGGTACCACTCTGCATGGGATATTGGTCCCTTTTACATTCCATGCTAGATGCTTCTTGGAGCTCTTGGGAAACTTAGGGAGAAGTTGAAAAAAAGGAGGAGGTTTCTAGGGAATGTTAGCCCACCCCACACCTTCTTATATGGCCTTCCTTTTCCATGGATGCAACAATCTGCTTCTTCCTCATTATGTTCTGTAGATATCACCCTTTCCCTCCTTCCAATTTTGCTGACCCACTCAGCATTCCATGTGCCTTTCAGCTGAGAAGAAGAAGGAGCCCTGCCTTGTAGTCCAGTGTAAGAGTCCCATGCAAACTACCACTGCAGAAGAACCATTTTAGCTCCATTGCAAAGCAGGTGAAGGCCAAGCGGACCCATCCCTTAAAGAAGCTGTACTCTGAGCCTCATCCTCCAATTATTAAATTTTTACTTTTTTTTCAGCACAACAATAAGACTGACTTTGTAGTAGGAGAAAGCAAATGTACTTTCTCTGAGTATGTGAAAGCCAAGATGGTTTCTCTTCAGTGACCCAAAACAGATGAACTGCTAAGGGATACTTGGCAGTATTATTCCTGATTGACAAAGCTGGGTCTATGTGAAGCTAGTGAGACATCCTGAAAAATCAAGGCCAGCACTGGATAATAATATGCTGGATACTGCTGGCCAGTGGGTGGAAACTAGGTGGTTATTCATCTGACAAATACTAAGACAGTCATAGTCCACTAGGCTGTTCTATTCCATAGCAAGGAGAGCCTACTGATGGCTGGTGGTGAAGGACTTGTGTTCTCAACAGGGGTCTTTAGTCTCATGGCATACTGACTTTTGAGAGGGACACAAATGGTGTACTGCTCCTCTGCAGCTCCTTGGCAAGGCTAAGTCATCACAGCTGGGAGTTGACTTCTGCCACAGACAGCAAAGCAACCCTTCTTCCCCTTGCTGTCCTGAACTGCTCATAGCCAACCAGCCAGCTCTCTCCATGCAAGAGCAGTGTTTCAAAGAGGTTAAAGAGAAAGCATGCATGCACAGAAGCATGCTTAGCCACTAGGCTTGTGCATGCCTACTTGGTGACTTCAAGAAACAGTTTCATTCTGCCTGGAAAAATGTAGCTTGTCTGGGTACAGCAGGAGTGAGTTCTCACGGTGATTCAAATTTCTGTGGGCAAGCCCCACAAAATATGTATCCTTTCTCAAAGTTGTTCATGATCTCTTATGAGCCACATCCACAATCTGAGAACCCATAGTTTAACTTCTGCATTAACTCTTTATTTGAACAACGTATTAGCCAGGTTCCCCATTCTCCTAAGTGGAAACACAGTTGGCAGTCATAGTTTTACTATATGTACAGTAGATTTTGTGGCAGTCTGCTCCAGGACTGAGATATGTCTGTGGTAAGCATTGCAGACCCTTTTCAATTAGAATATTTTAATCCAATAACTACCATAAAATAAAACTTTGGTCTTGTTAAAAGGTTGTAAAAATATTATTAGTCCATTAATGGAGTCAAAATATTTGGAATTTTATTTGTAAAGAACCAGCTTCTGTAAAAAGCATGCTAAGTGCGTAGGCCAAAGTGTCCATTGTTAATCTTTGTATAATATTGGGCCTGTTTTGCTCCAGTGGTACTCAGTTTATTTCTGTGGCCTTAAATCATTTTGAGGCACAAACCTTAGTGCAATTATTATGTATACGAAGCTCAATTTGGCTTTGATAGCAGCTTTGAAATGAATTGAATCAGAATTCTTAAAAACATTCTTTTAACTCCCTAACTATATTCCCAGTGTTATTTTCCAGCTTGAGGCTGGAATTCTCAAGATAGAGGGAAGGATCTGGATCACAGTCTTTAACTCTGAACTAAAAATGAATTTAACCCTCTTGTGTTTGGCTCTCAAAACCCTGCAGACTATTATTAGTCATCTTGAAATCATTTTTGGAGCTGTGCTCCAAGGGGCAGTCTTGGCATTAGAGTTAGAGAGTGCTATAGCCAGTATAGCCGCCCAGAGTCACTAGTTGGAGATGGGCGGCAATATAAATTGAATAAATAAATAAATAAAATGAAATTAAGCGAAATATATCGATCACCAGCTGGATATGACATTAACTCTAAGTTAATATCATTTGAACAGAATCTGTTGTTTCTAAAACTAGCAGATTATTTATTTAATACATCCACCTCAAATTATAGATGGGCCATCATGATGGGCAAGGTACAATGCCTTATCCATGACAGTTCTATTTGGGAAACATAGGAAAAATTAATAATGTAAGAGAATTTTTCCTTGTAGCTTTGGGGAGGAGAATATGTCCTCCTAAGCTGTTTAATTTATGAAGATATATGACAGGCTCTCATTGTCCTGCTTCTATGGTCCTTCCAATGTTACCAAGATGTATCACCTTTTGCTTGTCAGTTCCAACCTTTATCTCTTTCTCTATATAAAGGTGACTAAACTTTGTGTAGTGGCATTTAAGATTAGAGAAGAAAAATATATTGATCTTGCTTAATAGGCAAAGATAGCTTTCCTAATTCCTTTTAACTGTGAAACTGAGGTAATTTTGTTTTATGATTTAGATTTGAAGTTATGTTTATTCTAATTTGTATCATGTTGAGTATAATATCTGTGTGTTGTATGTTTATGCTGTGATCATTGTCCAAAATAAAGTGGTAACATAGATAGACATAGATAAACTATTGGGTAAAATGTGCTTAAGTCCCGTCTTACATCTTTTCTGTATCCTCACCTGCCACTCATTAGCAGAGTGCCTGTGCATAGTGACAGCACTATGTACATTATAGATTCATCCAGTTTTCTTTTGTTCATTCCCTGTAGAATGGCAGTGCAGTGTAGTCTGAAGGGGAAAAATATTGTATGTAAACACAGTAATGAAATAGCTGATAAATACATTAACTGCAAACTAAAAAAAAATCAAACTCCATCTGTTTAATATTTCATGTATGTCTAATGGACCTACACTCAGCATTCTATTTTTAATTTGTGCACATTAAATTTCTTATGCTAGTAAGAACTCTCCCTAATTGGGATCAAGGTCTTCCATCTAGCAGGAGGAAGATAAATAACCCTGGAATATTCACCCTTCCTTCTTAAGGTCTCAGGACACACTCCGGGTTTCTTCTGAAGAGTTCCCAAATTCTTCAGAGTAGATTGACAGGAGAAGAACATTCAGAAAGATATAGGGAAGGAAAGTGAACCTCCTTTTCTGTTCTACCAGAAGAAAAGCCTTGTTAGATCAAATGCCTTTGTCAGATCGGGAAACCATTCTGATTAACGATATCTTTGTTGCTTAGGTCATAGAACTGGACGGGAGATCAGAAATCTAGTGCAACCTATTGTAAAGCATTTTAGACTGATGGTTATCCACAAGGTAGATCAGACCAAGAAATAGACTCCTTGAAGCCTAAAGCTAATTTTATTAAGATCAGTTACAGTAACATAATTTTGCAAGTCGGATTAATCTTCCATTCCTCCCTCTTTTATATTCATGTGAATTTTATATTTGTGTGAAAGATGTCTGAGACACTTTTTTAATCCTCCCTTATCATTTGGACTTAAGCAATGTTTCCCTTCTCATCTTCCCTCTCTCTGTCCAGGTCATCCTCTTTACTTTATACACAACCTCTGTTTGAAGTCCTCTGGTGAGAGGGAACATACCACTATGTGGGGCAACCTTCTATATTGGTTGACACTGCTTACCATCCTAGTATCTAACCAGGAAAATCATCCTAATATATAACCTGAGCCATATCTTCAGTGTGAAAGGTATAAGGCTGCATAACTAAGCAAACTGAAAAGGAAGTAGGTTCATTGAAGTCAGCATGGCTTACTTGTTAGCAGGTGTTTATTATTGCTTATTGCTATTTTAGGCATACTACTCTGGGATATTTGAAAAAACTAACCATGATATCACAGCACAAGCTTTGCCCCTTATGTACTTAAATGACAGGCCACAACGCAACTACAAAAGGGGTGGAATTTTCATTATGAGATCACAACGTGTTTTACCATTCTCCCCCTCTGTCCTCCCAAGATTGACCATACTGTTACTACAGGATTAAAAAAAAAAAAAAAGCAAAACCACAACAGTGGTTACCTGTCCCCAGTCATATTATTTTGCCTACTATGGATCCGCTACTGAGAAAGAGAGATGAATTATGCCTACTGCTAATAATTTTCAAATAATGGCCAAATGTCTTTTCTGGCCCCTTTTTTATCAACCTGGGAGTCAGGTTTCCAGATTGGTAGAGACTGTGGTCTCATGCTGATGCTATTAAACACTATATTTATATGTAATAAAACCATCTTAATCCATTGTTTAATCCTTCATGAAAAGGAGTTGTTGTTCAGTCCTTAAGTCATGCCTGACTCTTTGTGACCCCTCGGACCATAGCACGCCAGGCCTTCCTGTCCTCCACTGTCTCTTGGAGTTTACTCATGTTCATGCTCATTGCATCGGTGATGCTATCTAACCATCTCGTCAGGTGTTGTTGTTTATTCGTTCAGTCACTTCCGACTCTTCGTGACTTCATGGACCAACCCATGCCAGAGCTTCCTGTCGGTCGTCAACACCACCAGCTCCCCCAGGGAGGAGTCTGTCACCTCTAGAATATCATCTATCCATCTTGCCCTTGGTCGGCCCCTCTTCCTTTTGCCCTCCTAGCATTAGCATCTTCTCCAGGATGTTCTGTCTTCTCATTATGTAGTCAAAGTATTTCAGTTTTGCCTTTAATATCATTTCCTCCAGTGAGCAGTCTGGCTTTATTTCCTGGAGGATGGACTGGTTTGATCTTCTGGCAGTCCGAGGCATTCTCAGAATTTTCCTCCAACACCACAGTTCAAAAGCATCGATCTTCCTTCTCTCAGCCTTCCTTATGGTCCAGCTCTTGCAGCCATATGTTACTACAGTGAACACCATTGCTTTAACTATGCGGACCTTTGTTGTCAGCGTGATGTCTCTGCTCTTCACTATTTTATCGAGATTTGTCATTGCTCTTCTCCCAAGGATTAAGCATCTTCTGATTTCCGGACTGCAGTCAGCATCTGCAGTAATCTTCGCACCTAGAAATACAAAGTCTTTCACTGCTTCTACATTTTCTCCCTCTATTTGCCAGTTATCAATCAAGCTGGTTGCCATACTCTTGGTTTTTTTGAGGTTTAGCTGCAAGCCAGCTTTTGCACTTTCTTCTTTCACCTTCATCATAAGGCTCCTCAGTTCCTCTTCGCTTTGAGCCATCAAAGTGGTATCATCTGCATATCTGAGATTGTTAGTGTTTCTTCCAGCAATTTTAACTCCAGCCTTAGATTCCTCAAGCCCAGAATGTCACATGATGTGTTCTGCATACAAGTTGAATAGGTAGGGTGAGAAGATACAGCCCTGCCGTACTCCTTTCCCAATCTTAAACCAGTCCGTTGTTCTGTGGTCTGTTCTTACCGTTGCTACTTGATTGTTATACAGATTCCTCAGGAGGCATACAAGATGACTTGGTATCCCCATACTGCTAAGAGCTTGCCACAATTTGTTATGGTCCACAGAGTCAAAGGCTTTAGAATAGTCAATAAAACAGAAATAGATGTTTTTCTGAAACTCCCTGGCTTTTTCCATTATCCAGCGGATATTGGCAATTTGGTCCCTAGTTCCTCTGCCTTTTCTAAACCCAGCTTGTACATCTGGCAATTCTCGCTCCATGAATTGTTGAAGTCTCCCTTGCAGGGTCTTGAGCATTACCTTACTGGCATGTGAAATGAGTGCCACTGTTCGATAGTTTGAACATTCTTTAGTGTTTCCCTTTTTTGGTATGGGGATATAAGATGATGTTTTCCAATCGGATGGCCATTCTTGTGTTTTCCAAATTTGCTGGCATATAGCATGCATTACCTTGACAGCATCATCTCGCAAGATTTTGAACAGTTCAGCTGGGATGCCGTCGTCTCCTGCTGCCTTGTTATTAGCAATGCTTCTTAAGGCCCATTCAACCTCACTCTTCAGGATGTCTGGCTCTAGCTCACTGACCACACCATCAAAGCTGTCCCCGATATTGTTATCCTTCCTATACAGGTCTTCCATATATTCTTGCCACCTTTGCTTGATCTCTTCTTCTTCTATTAAGTCCTTGCCATCTTTGTTTTTGACGATACCCATTTTTGCCTGGAATTTACCTCCGATGTTTCTCATTTTCTGGAAGAGGTCTCTTGTCCTTCTTATTCTATTGTCTTCTTCCACTTCTGTGCATTGCTTGTTTAAAAATAATTCCATATCTCTTCTGGCTAGCCTCTGGAATTTTGCATTTAATTGGGCATATCTCCCCCTATCACTGTTGCCTTTTGCTTTCCTTCTTTCTTGGGCTACTTCTAGTGTCTCAGCAGGCATTTTGCCTTCTTGGTTTTCTCTTTCTTTGGGATGTATTTTGTTGCCGCCTTCTGAACAATGTTGTGAACTTCTGTCCAGAGTTCTTCCAGGACCCTATCTACTAAGTCCAGTCCCTTAAATGTATTCTTCACCTCCACTGCATATTCCTTAGGAATATTAGTGAGCTCATATCTAGCTGATCTGTGGGTCTTCCCTAATCTCTTTAGTCTGATCCTGTCCTAACAGTCAGGAACCACACTGAGACGAGGAATAAGTCTCTAGTTTTTTATTACTGCTACATTAATCAGAAAATCCTAACAAACTGAAGAACCGTGGGAAGACCCAGACAGATAAACCCCAAAAGTCAAGGTGGGTCTGTTCTGTGTCTCTTTGAATGGATGCTCAACTCCTCACTACTACACATGCGTTTTCCCCCCTGGATAGGAGCCCCCTCCTGCTCACCATCAGTGTTCATGACAGATCCTAAATTGTGCAATAAGAAGTTCGTGATTTGAACTACAGTCAGCTCCAGGTCTTGTTTTTACCGACTCTATAGATGTCCGCCACCTTTGGTTGCAAAGGATGTAGTCAATCTGATTTCGGTGTTGTCCATCTGGGGAAGTCTCATCAGGTAGACTAAAGTTATTGATAGATGACAAAGGAACAGTGCTCCTTATTTAGATATGCCAACCTGGATTTCTGTTATTGTGTTTGGGAATGACCTTGAGGGATGAGAGGAAGAGATGCTGCCTAGGGAATGATCAGATAAAAGCGGGAGGAACTCACAAGTGCTTAATTGTCAGAGAAAGAAACTTACGAAGGATCCACATTAATTGATCAGGCTGTAAAAAGAGATGGCGGGAGATTTGTACTTTTGGATATAACAATATTCCGTTAATGTAGCCTTAAAATAAAGTCAAATTAGCTCATGTGGTTTCCTGTCTGGTTACCTGGGAGGGCTAAAAATGTCAGATACTGCATTAGCCTCAACCCCAAAGTATCAGGTGAGGAATGGTCTTTACCACTGGAAGACCCTGATAGTTGCCAGAAGCTGTGTTCTGCAGTAGTTGGATGAGAGAGTCTATATGTTGAGTTACACTGGATGGACAAGCTAGGGATACTACTGTTGCTACACAGCAGCAAACTTGCAGAGATGCTTGATCATACGTTGGATTGGTGATTAATATATCCAAGATGTTAATGTTATGTGATTTTAATTTGCTTTTAGGGTAGGTAGCATCTTGGGGTTTCATGGCTGCAGTGACAATCATGGACTTTTCCAGGTCATCATGGGCACAACATACGAGGGAGGCTTCACACTGGATAAGGTTTATACCTCAGAGCAGTTGAGCTGTGATCTAGTGGTGTGAAAAAAATAATGTAGTTCTCAGTCATGGACAGGTTACTTTCTGCACTATGTGATAACCATGACTCTCCACAGGGTAGTTGGATCCCTTCAGATGGTTCATCCCAGACATCTGCTGGATCCATTCTGGTTGACCTTTGGAAGGAGTATGTGTAACAGTGAGTAGTTTGAAACATGGCAAATAAGAAATAGAAGAACATTTTAGTCTTAACTCTTAAATGAGGTCTCAGTCTCTCAGTTTGAAACCTATCATACAAACATTAAGCATCTCAGAGAAACTCTACCTTCATTCATACATTCATAAATGAGGAGCAGACTTCTTAGTTTCCAAGATTCTGTAATATAACCCCTTCTTCCTGGCACTAAACCTGATCATTGAGACTCTGTGTGAATCTTGCTTCTTCAGTCATTCCCTGTTATTTGGGATCTGACAAGTTGAAGGATCTGGATAGGCTTGCCTCTGAGTGGCTTTTCTTTGTGCCCCAAAGAGGAGACTCCTTGGTTTGCTCAGGGCTCCAAGCACTATGCCAAGGCCATAGTGATTGACATGCACAAAGTTGCCAGGGGCAGCAATATTCTTCATTTGCAGTAAACGTTTTATTTTCTTAAAAAAGAATTAGAAGGCTCTCCTGAGAACCTGGAGAGCCAATTGGCTGAATAAGAGAAATTGATTCAGAATAAAAATGATACCATGTTCTGGCACCTTTTTTCTCCTGTGAGAAAACCCAGATCTGGAGTGAATAATCTAGTATCCTCAGAGACTTGGGATGCCTATTATCATACTCTACTTCAAACAATAGATATTTACCCAACAACCTCTAACTTCTTAACTGACCAGCTCCAAGTTTCTAAGTCAAATAAATTGAAATTTGCCTAACTCAAAAATAGCAGTTAGACTGGTGGAGGGGAGGCAGAGACACCTGATCTTTCTAGAGATGCTAAAATTAAATCCTAAATGGTGAGCCTCTGCCTTGTCCTAAATTAACCTATATCAATATTACCACTACTACTACTACTACTACTACTATTTGATTTTATCCCACACTTTTTTTGGTTCCTATCTATGAAAAGGCATTAAGACTAACCTGTCTAATTACCACTAATCAACTTACTATTTTTAATCAGTTGTTTTATGCAAAATATTTTATCAAAGATCACTGACTAGATGAACTAAGAAAAGATCTTAGTTATGGAAGAAGCCAGCTTCAGACCAGGCTTCTCAATAGCAATCAATGTATCATTTCCCACTATCTGTGAAGTAACTAGTCTATCAAGAGACTCCCTTTATGTCACTTTTATAGACTTCAAGGTGGCACTTGATTCAATTCCTAGCCAGAGGTTATGGCAAAAACTGGCAGCTTCCTCCATTCACTGCTGCATTCTCCAGCTAATAATAATACTGCAATACATGTTAGATATATGAACAGAGAATTGACCGCACCTGTTCCAGCCTCCAAGGGAGTCAAACAGGGACATATCCTGCTCTCTCCCTAATATTTAATTTCTTTATTAACATCATACAAGCTCTCACTAGAGCTGAATTCCACCTTTTTTTTACTTTTCACAATTTTGAGAAATCCAGGAGCAGTTCTGTAGAATATGAGGTGAAATCTTGTATAGGTAGTCTTCACTTAACAACTGCCCTATTTAGTGACCATTCAAAATTACGACAGCACTGAAAAAGTAACTTTATGACTAGTCCTCACACTTATGACCATAACAGCATTCCCACAATCATGTGATCGAGATTCAGGCACCTCGCAACCAGCAGGCGTTTACGACTGTTGCAGCATCCCAAGGCCACGTGATCGCCATTTGTGTGCTTCACAGCCAGCTTCCAACAAGCAGAGTCAACAGACAAGCCAACAGTAAAATCATTAAGTTGCAGTCATGTGATGTCTCACTTAATGACTGCGGATCATTTGAGTAGCGACCACAGCAGAAATGAGGTCATAAGCCCATTGTGGTCGTATGATATCTTGCATGATAGGCATGAATAGATTACCAAAAGAAAAATTTGAGTGCCTATAGGGGAAAAAAACAAAAAACAAAAACAGAAGTCTTTCCACCATGAAAGAAAATGGGGAATTTGAAGAATATTATTGCCATGGCTACTTATCCTGCAACAAGTTTCTGAAGACATTTGTCTATCTCAGCATGGCCTAATTTGCCCACTTCCATATAAACATTTCCATCTCTCTTCTTTTATGTCCAACTAGAATCTTTCAACTACTCAGATTATTTCTTCAACCCTTCAGTTATTTCACCTTTCCAAAGTCCAAGTACATTACCAGTAATCAAAGAACGTTAACATTCTTTAAGGCACTTGACCCATGGAACACTCATTCTGAACCATGATACCCAACTTCAAAACAGTATTGTACTTTAACAGTTTTCTGCTTTTAATCTAATTACTTTAAAACTAAAACATAAATTGGAAACGGGAAAAGAGAATTTGAAAGAACATTTTATTCTAGTACAATATGTTAGATATGCTATTAAGATAATTAGACAAATGCATTTGATTTGATAAATCATTCTGCAAAACAGAAGCAGTTTAACCTTCACATGTTTAATTGAATAGTACTATGCATAAAAATGAATATAACTATCATAGTTAAATTAAAGATTAATTTCTCTTCAGTAACATGTAATTAATTACATATTAAAGATAACATCAAGAAAAGTAGAGGAAAAGAGAGAGGTTCAGAATGTGTAATTCCCACTGTCAGAAAAGAAAACAATAAAGGGGACCGATGTTAATATTACTGTATATGATTAAATTCCAAATGAGTTTGTATATTGCTCTCACAGTAACATAAAAATTCCACATTCAAGGCCCAATTATCAGTTATCCACATTGGGGATTCCAGCTATTATATTTAAACAAACCATGTATGTAATAAACAAGATGAAGTCTATTGATTAAGGTTTTTATTTTTATTTTGGTTTTGGTCTTTTTTAGTTTAAAAGACCTGTGACTATTTGTGAAGAGTAAGCTGTTGCTTTCATTCTTTGCTATGGGAATTTTTAAAGTATTTAAAACAAACTTTTAAAGCCTTTGGACATTTTTTCAGTAAGTTGTATGATAAATAGCACAAAGGATAGGATGAGAAACAAAGGAGGAAAGGGTTTGTTTAGGATTCCAGTTGTTTCTAGTGCGAGGACACTTCAAAAGAACATTTTGACTGGCTCTGTATTGATTCAAGCATGAACAACAACAAATCTTCAATTTTTTGCAGGACCCTAGGGGCAATTTTTCCTCAATTTAGAGAATTTTGTATGGGGATGTTAGGAAGTAAAATATCTTTGTTACATCTGACTTGACATTGTTATTGAATTTCAATGATACAATTTCAATTCCAATTTTAGCAATACAAACTTATGGGTTGTAGCAAGAGGTTTTGGGCTGTCCAAACCTGGCTTATAATGAACAAAGCAACATCCCCAGATTGCTTATAAGGTCATAAGCTGATAGCCTTCCTTTGGCCCTAACCAATTTGTGTTTTTATGTGATTCAAGGAATTCAATATGGCTATTTAAAAAGAAGAGAAATGTTTCATGTTCCACTCACTCTGAAAATGCAAAGAAGTGTTTAAGACATTTTCTATTTTAATTCAAAATAAATTGTTGGAGTTAACCACAAATAATAACTACAATAATAACAAAACAACTATGTATTCCAAGGGCTTTTCAATTACAGTGAAACCTGAATTTTTCATAAGGTATTTCAGCACTAATTTTCTCCCTCCAAAATCGAGTAGAATGTGTTTCTTTCCTAACCTATTTTGTTGTCAGTTTGCTCCTATTTAAACTATTTTATAGAACATAGAAAAAATTCTTTTTTGCCAATAATTTTATTAAAGATTATGTTATACAAATAAAACATATACAACTACAAAATAGAAAAATACATTAAAAAATTAAAATTAAAAAAGTGCACAAAAAGAAAAAAGAGCAAAAGAAACCTCCCCCTTCATCCCCAGCAAGTAGAATCAACATGAACAACTTACCACTATCTCTTAAAATATAGAACATAGAAAAAATTCTAATCCTTGTAATCCAGTGAAGCTTTTTGAAAACAATATATATTTATTTGCAGAACATTATTATGTTACTGTCTTTAGTGCAGAAAATGCATTCATCTTAGTTGTATAAAAAATGTAACCCTAAGAGTTCTTGATTATCACATTACTAAGATTGTGGTCACACATCATAGAGTTAACAAATTGGAAGGGACCATTTAGGCCATGGAGTCACAATAGGAATCCAAATCAAAGCATCAACAGTAGATTTAGGTCCTGCTAGAAGAGATGCTCTGAAGGAGATATTATGTAGCATGGTAGTATATTCTACTGCAAAAGTGCACTTAACTGTCTTGATCTCAGTCTTCTTTTTTCATTGTTGAATATTCCAGCTCCTTCAATCTCTATAAGGACTTAATTTTTAGTTACCGAATAATCCTTGTAGCTCTTTTCTGAATCTGTTTCAGGTGTCTGAGTCTTTAAGAAATGCAGTGCCTAGAACCGGACACTATAATTGAATGTGTGGGGAGGAGGCAGTGTTTTCTGACCAACACAGAATAAAATTCAACAATTGTTTATTGTGATTTGGAACCTTATGTAACATAAAATTGTGTTGGCAGTTTTGCTGCTACATCACACAGTTGTCTGATTCTGTTTGTGATCAGCTACTTAGGTTTCTGCTTGGTCACAGGTTTCTTTCTCAAACACTTTTCTCAGTAGAGAAAATAATGTTCAGATAATGATTTTGCAACTAAATTATGTATCTGAAAAAGGAACCTGCTTGATAAGGGCATCTCTTTTTTTTGCTTATTATTTTTAAAGGAATTGCACATATAAATGTATCATTTTTCTTAATTTCACATTTTAAAACAGTGAACAAATAGAGGATAATAAAAATAGACTCTTCTGGGAATCTAAAAAGAGCTTATAAAATCCCACAGAATGCATACCAATGGCACAATCTCTTTGCTGAAAATGTTTTTGATGATTTTTTAAAAATATATAATTAAACAACTGATAAAAGTTATAAAAAGAAAAGAAAAAGAAATCATATAACTCTGGTACTTTTACAGTCCTTTTACTAAAACTGACTAAAGCTCTGATGCACTCAAAGGAACATACTTTCCTTATTTTTCTTTGGTCTCATGGCATCAGTATCAACACATCCTTAATGAAAAACCCTACCTCATTAGCTAAAATATACAACACTTTCTCAGTTACACCACTTGTTTAAAAAAAAAAGTTATGATTGGTCATGTACTCAAACCCTTTTCCAGGGATGGGAGACCTAACTGCATGGTCCTCCTCCTGTCTGTAGATCCAAATATTTTTTTGTAAACAAATTGAAATCATGGTTGACCTTTGGAATAGAAATAGCTATAACGATTGATATGATACTTTTGCACATACTCTCTCTGGAAGAAGACCTAAATAATTTATTGGTGGTGTGATATTCTGGCAACAAGGAAACAACAGAGAAGCTTACTGATGTGCCAATAACAGGGAACTCATTTGGAATATCAGTGAATGCACTCTGAAGCTTAGTAACACAACCTATTCTAAGAATCTATCCGTTTTATATTATTTAGTTTATAAAACTGAAATAAGGACTAGAATAATAATAATTGTAATATAATTTATTAAATGTATATGCTGCTCAACACTCAGAAACTCTGGGTAATTTACAAATTGTTAAAACATTTAAAAACAATACAAAAAAAAAAGAATAGACATGGCAAAGAAAACAACCTGAACAAAGAAAAGAAAAAGGGGCATAAAATGTCCTTGCCAAAGGCCTGGGCAAAGAGCCACTCTTCAGGGCCCTCCAAAATACCAATAGGGTATTTGAATCTCTAGGGGAACCTCATTCCAGAGAGCAGAGAGCTGTTACAGAGAAGGTGTGCTTCTTGGGTCCTGATAGAATTGTTTAATTGATGGACTCTGGAGTCTGCCAATCCTGCCAGATCAAACTGGCTAGGCAAAAACTATGGGAGACAGTCTACTTGACCAGTTTATGAGAAACTATATATATCAAGGTGCTTTGATTTAACAGCAGTACAAATAAATGTACCTTTTATACTTGATTGTTTAATTAAGAACATTACAATTGGTACAGCCCAAAGATGTGAACAGAATTCTTGGAAATATACCAATTACACACTTAACTTGCTTGTGGCAGGACTAAATGCCTCATTGTATAAGGAAGTGGTCTGTATATTTTTGAAATATATTCATATGAGAGATCATTCTTCAAATGTGCAGCTGAGTTGTTATATCAGCTCTTCCATAATCTATTCTTGGACAAATGCTTGAGCTTAGAATTCAGGACTAGATGCTTTGGGGAGCAGGAGGCTGCTTGTATTCTTACTGCTGTTTGTGTTTGTATGCATGTGTGAAAGAAAGACTATTGAGGAGATTCCCGCAGAGAGAGAAGGACTGAGAGAAAGAAGACCTGAAAAAAAAAAAGCCTGAGAAAACCACAGAAACTAACAAAAAGTAGAATTGATTGGAAGTAACTGTACAAAATATTAAAGATGAAAGTTAAACCAACTCGTAATTTCATTACAAAATTAGGCAGAAAGCTGGTGGACTGATGGCACAAATGAATATCTACATTATGGCTTCCAGAATGGCAATAACTGATTTACATGGTTTCTAGTTGAATCTGGCATAACTGTCATGTTCCCATTTCAATGTGCTGTTAACATTGTAACGTTTCACATGTCATCTTCTGTTCCGTGTTCCTTCACCCGGGGTTTTTCCATTCCTTCACCCTCCGTTGTTTTGAGGGCTTGGAATGTATGTTTGGGTTTGCGCTCCTGCTCAAGGTTACTTTCCCAGGCGCGTCTAACGGCTTCTAGCACCTGGGAGGGGGAGCGCCCTGACGAGGGATGGGGCGGAACTTGCTCACAGGCAAGGCTTTTAAGTTTGTATTTGGCGCGCTTTTGCTCATTCTCAGCTTTCTCTGTAATTGCATACTATTCCTTTAATAAATCAGTAATCTTTAAGCCCGAGCTTGTGAGACTGAGTATTTGGGATTAGGCAACCGTTACATAAAGCTGAGAATCATTTCATCCATTTTCCGCTAGCCCCATCCAATCGTTGGATAAGAGGGAACGCTAGCGATGACCGAACATCAGCTTCGCGCAAGTGATGGAAGCGAGGATGAGCGGGAGGCGGCAAGGATCCGGCCAGCTCTAACCTCGAGAGCGCAAAGAGCAGCACGTTGGGAGTTGCGGGATGTCCAATTAGATGAGCTGCTGATATCCATGCAGGAGAGCCTCAGGAGTGAACATAAAACTGTTATGGAAAGAGCACCGGGGAGGGGGTCTCCACAATTATCCTGGGAGCCCGAAGTCCCCTTGTCACCGAGGGTGGTGGTAACCAACCAACCCCTGGAAGAGCCGGTCACTCCAGCTCGTATGAGGGCATTAGAGGATAAAATGGATCTAACAGTGACAATCCTTAAGGATCTACCCAGAGATGCAGAGCCCACCCCGGAGGATTGGGAGGAAGAGCCGTCACAGTACCCCAGGCATAGTACCCTACCAACCAGGGGGAGAAGCAAGACTCGATCAGCCCGTCAGGCGGGGGGGCGAGAGGCAAGACCTCCTAGGGATCGGCCACCCATGGGGGCTCGGCGTACGCTGACATTCGCGGAACCGCCACAGCCAGCTGAGCCGGCAAGAAACTTCCCACCATTTGGAGTGAAGTTCGATGGGGATCCCACTACGCTCTCCTTCTTTATCACGAATGCCAAGCATTATATGGAAGATTGGGGCCGGAACTTTCGGTCAGAACATGGCAAAATCAATTTCATTGCCAACAAACTGAGAGGAAGGGCAGCTGATTGGTATGTACAACTGTGCCAGGCTGAGGCAACTGAGTTAGAGGACTTCGATGACTTTTTGTGGGCACTTAAACAGCATTTCGAAGACCCTCTAGCCCAAGAAACAGCTAAAAATGCCCTGAGGAAACTCTACCAAGGGTCCCTCTCAGTTGCCAATTATGCGTTGGAATTTAAAGCTTTGTCAGGGAAAGTGGAAGACTGGTCTGAGCCAACCTTAATTGAAATGTTTAAGCAGGGGCTAGAACCAAAAATCCCTCGCTGGGCACTAGGAAGAGATGATCCCAAAACGCTGTACGGGTGGATTCAGTTGGCGGGCAGCGCAGAAAATGCCCTGCAAACCTATGCCCATACCAAAGAGCTTAGACAATCGCGTCTTGCTAGAGGAGCGTGCACATCTGGACTTGCCAGCCGCCCCAAACCGAAAACCTGGGAAGAAGAAAGGGAACGACGATTCTCCAAAGGTCAGTGCCTGAGATGTGGGAAAGAAGGGCATCGAGCCACGTCGTGCCCGAGACGCCGTCCAGAGGAACGACAGACGAAACCTACAGTAAAGTCGCCTGCTCCTGCTCCACCGCGGAAACTGAAAGCGGCCGTCGCAGAACTGGACCCCCCAGAACTACCCTTCGGAGAAGAGGAAGAAGAGTTGCAATTCGAGCAGCCGGCGGGAAAAGCCTACCACCTGCCCTGAAGGGCGCCCTAGGGCAGGTGGAAGAAACCGGGCGTAACCACGATTCGGTGAGTGGAAATTTCCCCACACTGACTGTTAAAGTTAAACTGAGCTCAAAAACCAAAACTGTGGAAGTTTGGGCCATGCTAGACTCGGGCTGCTCCCGTTCCCTTATGCACCCTGATGTCGTAGCGGCTCTGGAACTGCCCACGTTTCCTTTGCCAAGACCTATGATCTTCACCCAATTGGATGGAACTATGGCGGGAGGGAAAGCAGTCAATCATTCCACGGGACTGGTCGCCTTGCAGATGGGCTCCCATCAGGAAAAGCTGCCATTTGTGGTAGCTCCAGTGGGGGGTCCTCTGGTTATCTTGGGGATGCCTTGGTTTGTGCAACAAAACCTTTTTATCAACTGGCTACATAGAACTGTGACTTTTGCAGATGGATTTTACAAAGTACCCGAAAAAGACCTACTGGAAGACATGGAGGGTGGAGGGGTAGCGTATACTACTGTGCAAACGCTTCAACCTCTTGAGGGACTACCCAATCAGTATCAGGATTTTGCTGAGGTATTTGGGGAAAAGGAAGCAGATCGCTTGCCACCCCACCGAAAAACGGACTGTGCCATTGAATTTTTACCAAACGTAAAATTGCCTCACCCAAAAATATACCCCATGTCTCCCAAAGAGCTCACTACGCTGAGGGAGTTCATTGACAAAAACCTGGCTAGGGGTTTCATTGAGCCTGCTAATTCCCCGGTAGGAGCCCCTGTCCTATTCAGGCCAAAAAAGGATGGGTCATTAAGGCTTTGTACCGATTTCCGCGGGCTCAATGCAGTCTCAATATTAAATAAATATCCTTTGCCCCTGATCAAAGATATGTTATCACATCTGGCCAGAGGCAAAATCTTCTCAAAACTGGATTTAAGAGAAGCCTATTTTTGTATTCGCATAAGGGAAGGGGATGAGTGGAAAACAGCATTTAACTGTCCTCTTGGGGCTTTCCAATACAAAGTCTTACCCTTTGGTTTATCCGGAGCACCTGGGGTCTTTATGCAACTAATCAATGAGGTCTTGCATGACCACCTATTTAAGGGGGTACTGGTATACTTGGATGATGTATTGATTTATACTGAAACCATGTCAGAACATATCCACTTGGTGCGTCAGGTACTGGCTAAATTGAAAAAAGCAGAGTTGTACGCTAAACTGTCAAAATGTGCCTTTCATCAGTCACAAATTGATTACCTCGGCTATCGAATTTCAGCTAAGGGCATTGAAATGGACCCTGCAAAAGTAGAAGCTATTGTGGCATGGGAGCCTCCCCGTACCAGGAGACAATTACAAAGTTTCCTTGGATTCGCTAATTTTTATCGGGCATTCGCCCAAAATTTTGCTGAAATTGCCCTCCCGCTTACTGAACTGTTAAAAACCAAAGGACAGGGGGATACGCGACGTTCAAAGAACCCAGGCGCGCTCCTTAAATGGACTCCTGCCTGTCAACAAGCGTTCGAAGCGCTCAAACAAATCTTTACCACAGAGCCAATTTTACAGCATCCAGACCCCTCTAAATCCTTCGTTGTACAAGTCGATGCTTCTGATTTCTCCATAGGAGCAATCTTGTTACAATCTGACCACTCTGGCGCCTTGAAACCCTGTGCTTACCTCTCTCGCAAATTCACTGAAACCGAGAGGAGATGGCACGTTTGGGAAAAAGAGGATTTTGCTGTAAAAACGGCTTTAGAAACGTGGCGACACCTATTGGAAGGCACTTCCAACCCTTTTGAAGTCTGGACTGACCATAAAAACCTGGAAGCTCTAAGCACCAGTCGAAAACTCAGTCCCAAACAGCTGCGCTGGGCTGAGTTTTTCAGCCGCTTCGACTTCACCCTTAAGTTCATACCAGGCAAGAAAAACTTTTTAGCTGATGCACTCTCCCGCAGACCCCAAGATGCTGGCCCAGGGCCAATGGTCCAAGGCACCGTCTGGACCGACAAACAATTGAGTTTGGCAGCGGTGACTCGCAGCCAGACCTGAGTGCAATCAACGCAACCTCCAGCCGCTCTGCCTTCCAGCCGCTCGCCGCGCTTGTCAATTCCATCCGATTTGCAACAACAGTTGCTTTTCCACCTTAAAACAGATACTTGGTTACAAACCAATAGAAACAGTTTAACCTTCACTGACGATCTTGCCTGGCACAACGATCGCCTCTATGTACCCGATGCTATGTGAAAAACCATACTCCAGCGCTGCCACGATGACAAGCTGGCTGGACATTTTGGCTATGTAAAAACTCTGCACCTTGTTCACCGGCAATTCTGGTGGCCAACTTTACTCAAAGACCTGAAGGCATATGTTACTGCTTGCCCTGTATGTGCGGCGATAAAGTGCAAAACAGGCAAACCCCAAGGTCTCCTTCAACCCGTCGCCACCCCATCTGTCCCCTGGCAGGACATTTCCATGGACTTTATCGTTGCTCTACCCCCTAGTCAACGCAAAACTGTCATTTGGGTGGTCAAAGACTTTTTCTCCAAACAAGCCCACTTCATCCCATGCGCTTCTATCCCCACCGCACAACAGCTGGCACGCCTCTTCCTCATCCACGTGTACCGCCTCCACGGTATCCCCGCCCGTTTGGTGAGTGACAGAGGCACACAATTTACGTCACAATTCTGGCGGGCATTTTTAAAACTTTTAGGCACCAAACAGTCACTTTCCACCGCGTGGCATCCTGAAACGGACGGATCTACAGAGGCGGTTAATTCTACACTGGAACAATATCTCAGGGCTTTTGTTAACTACCAACAGGACAATTGGGTCGACCTACTCCCATTTGCAGAGGTCGCCTACAACAATGCCGTTCATCAAACCACTGGTCAAGTTCCTTTTAAAACAGTTTTTGGACGTGATTTTGTTCCTATTCCTGAACTTCCCCATCCACAACCGCTGCCAGCTTCCCTTACTGACTGGGCGGACTCTCTCAAGCAATCATGGCTTAATATTCAAGAAGCTCTCCTCCATGCCCAGGCTACTTATAAACGCCATGCCGATGCAAAGCGTTCCCCAGAACCATCTTTTACTGTCGGAGATAAAGTCTACTTGTCAACTAAGTTTATCAAATCCCCACAACCCTCCAAGAAACTTGGTCCTAAATTTGTCGGACCTTTCCCAATTATCGCCCAAATTAACCCTGTTACGTTTAAACTTGATTTGCCTCACAACCTTAAACGTTTACATCCTGTTTTCCATTGTAGTTTACTCAAGCCCTACCTGCCGTCGGACCGCTGGCATCCCCAACCCATTCCACCACCTCCACTCATGATCGACAACCAGCAACACTTCGAGGTGACATCCATCCTCGACTCCCGACGCCAGCGCTCTGCTTTACAGTACCTCGTCCGCTGGAAACATTTCCCTCATCCTGAATGGGTTGCTGCTCCAGACGTACTTTCCCCTCGTCTGGTAGCCCAATTTCACTCTGCCTATCCTGACAAACCTGCTCCATAGTCTTTCTTTAGGGGGGCAATATGTCATGTTCCCATTTCAATGTGCTGTTAACATTGTAACGTTTCACATGTCATCTTCTGTTCCGTGTTCCTTCACCCGGGGTTTTTCCATTCCTTCACCCTCCGTTGTTTTGAGGGCTTGGAATGTATGTTTGGGTTTGCGCTCCTGCTCAAGGTTACTTTCCCAGGCGCGTCTAACGGCTTCTAGCACCTGGGAGGGGGAGCGCCCTGACGAGGGACGGGGCGGAACTTGCTCACAGGCAAGGCTTTTAAGTTTGTATTTGGCGCGCTTTTGCTCATTCTCAGCTTTCTCTGTATTTGCATACTATTCCTTTAATAAATCAGTTATCTTTAAGCCCGAGCTTGTGAGACTGAGTATTTGGGATTAGGCAACCGTTACAATAACACAGTTTTGAATCATGTAAAGGTACACATGCTACAGTATACTTCTACTAATATATGCAACCTGACCCTACAATTGCTAAGAAAAGTCATATTTATTATTTATCAGAAAAGATGATTTGCACAATCTCTTGTGAGATATACCAATTTCAATGAACTTCTCTTTCTATATTCATATGATTGGTAGAACAGAAGGTTTAATTTCTTCTTTATCAGTGTATTCTCTCATTTGTTGTACTGTATCTTTTTAACCACATTTCTATTCTTTTAAACGCTTTCTTGTGGATTTTTACCAGTCCTCCTTGCATCATGTAAAGATAAACAACCTCATCTACCAGCCACCTCAGCAAAAGCAATGGAAGTGCTTGTGGTTTGCTCTTTATTGAACTGAAAGGATATTGTATTATTGCAGGTTTATTTATTGTGATAGGATGCTAAAGCCTCTGTTGCTCTCTGTGAATCATAGGATTAGTTCCAACAGTGAGAAAGTTATTTCAGATGATTTTCTTTCCTATGTAGGAGCTTCCTGGTAAAGATATTTCACACATCAATTCCTTCCTTCATTTGTATTGTCTTTCACCTTGCTGTTAAATCTTAAATCTACTTGTTGGCCACATTCTTTTTTTATATATTATTTACCACATCTGCAATAAAAAAACAAGCTTGTTAAAAGCTGCAAATATGTCACAAAAATAAAGCAAGCAGGGACAGATGCATGCTTTATATGTATATGGTCTTTCATTGCATCTCTGGTATCACCAGGAAATAGACTTCAGGAAACAAGTCTGGATGTCTTTACTGTCCTGTTCTAAATATATATGAGACTCATAGAGAACATCTCTGAAGAAGAGTTAAGGGCACATTCTCTGCTAAGAAGTAAGCAAGCACAGCAGGCCTTCTCAGAGTCATCTGAGTGACTCCTGCAGGCTGAAGTTCTGTCCTGTTAAGGTAATAAGAGAAAGTTGTCTCAGCAATACAATAAAAACAGCTGAAGCCTTGGGTAGACAACCAATGACAGCTCCATCATGTATGTGAAGCTGGTTGAACCATTAAAGAGTCTTGCCTAATTTTACAGCATCAGATGCCTGTGAAGCTAAAGAAATTGAGGTTCATAGTGAGAGGATGATGGCAAGAGCATGTTTCATAGCTATGAGAGGCCTGAATCCAGAGCAGACTGGCCTATCTTTAAAAAAGCAGGATATGTTTCATCATCTTTGTAATCTGTATCCTGAAAAGTAATTTCAGGCCAGGCAGGAAATTTGATGTAGTGGCTAATTGGTTATTTGGCACCAGTTTGGTATAGTGCGAGAGTGCTGGGCTAGAAATCTAAGACTATTAGTTCTAATTTCCCATTAGGCATAAATGCCCATTAGAGTCCACTGGAGTGGGGAGATGATGATGATGATGATGATGATGATGATGATGATGACGACAGTGATGATGGTGATAGCCAGCTGGGTGACTTTGGGTCAGTCACTTTCACTCTCAGCTGAACTCACAGGTTTGTAGTTGTAGGGAAAATAGGAGGTTGGAGCATTAAAATAGGAGGTTGAAGCCCTAATGACCCAAAAATAGTAAACAATTTAGGAATCCTAAAGGCTGCTCAGTCTGTATGGGACCCACTGCCATCAGCAGATCACTATATGGTTACAAGATTCAGGTAGAAAATTGAAGAATGCATCCTGTGGAGAGGCTTCTGATGCACCCATACATTTGGTTTGCCTGAAGCACAGGAACAGTTACAATGAATTTTAAAGTGCCCTGCTTTAATGTTTTATTTATATACATTAACATGTATTATATAAATCAAGTATTTTAATGCTAAGTTTTACTTAATACTTACATTATAAAAGTTATAATGAAAAAACCCACATCGTTTTAGCTATTGCATTGAAGGTGTCTCTAGATTCTGTGCATGCCTACAGTTTAAAATAACATTACATGCATTAGTTTGTTTCTCCTAAATCTTCTCACATGTTAATGCATACTTTCCAAGAATCTTGAAAATGCAACATAATTATTTTTCTCTTTCTAAACCTTTTCTACTAAAGACTTACTGATTGTTGATCTGTAGAAGACATTCAATCTGTTTCTGAAAGGTGACTTAATTACCTCACCACCAGACAAATAACAAGCTCTTATTATTAGAATCTGTGCTGGCAGAATTGGGAACCTTGTGTAATATTTAGGCGATCATTAAGATTGTGTGTTAAGGATCTCTCTCTCTCTCTCTCTCTGTATGTATGTATGTATGTATGTACACACACACACACACACACACACTGTATATATTCATTCTTTTAAGATTGACTTGTAACATAGTTGTCATTAAATGTTCTGGTGAAGATGCTTCCTCCCTGAGCTTTTTATTTTTTCTGTAATGTTAACTTCCCCTATGATGATTTATACGTTATCAGATTAAACCAGAAGTTTATTTTTTTTTAAAAAGGAAACATATTAATTTAAGGTTTAAGTGGCTGTCATACACATACGTCCTTAACCATGGAACAAAACATTTCAGGAGGATGCTGTTTCAACAGAAAAATGGTCAAGAGCCAGTGCTGTCCATGAGGGGGATGTCAAGCAGGGCCAAAATGATGAAAGCAATGTTAAACCATTGCTTTTGTCATTTTGAGCGAAACAGAAAGCTTCCGCAGCTTCCTGTGGCAGAAGCATATTCTCTGCTGTGCGTGCCTTGTGTCATGCCTATCCTGTTTGTTTGATTTTTTTTTTAGAAAAAATGATAGCAGTATTTTATACCATAAGTGGATTAGTAGCAATTTACAAGGCACTAACATGTCTTATGAGATGTCAGCAACAGAAGGAAAGAGAGCCCAAAAGCACATACTAGTAGTGTTTTGATTTCAAAGTATCATGGGCTTCTACAGGGAGGATCAAGTGACAAAACATGCATCACAACATCAAAGTGCAAATTCTGTCCCTTATGTGCTTCTGTGTGACATGGTGTTGCAAATGTAAAATGGTAAATCTTCCTTTCTAATGTCACATTGCAAATTTCATCATTTTGGCCTGATTGCGGTTAGTTGGCTAGGTTAGGTATGGACGACTACAGTATGAAAATTATCCCAAATGTTTATTGATATTTATATCTGAAGCAACTGGACAAATAATGAAGTCAACATAACCAGATGAGAATCCAAAACATTCTGCAGGGACAGATTAGGAATTAGGTGGTAGGATTCCAAGCAGTAGGGTAGAAAGCATAAAAAGAGAAAAGCTTGCTTTACTGTTGGGCTGCTTTTAAGTGAAAGCTTTCATGCTCTAGTCCAGGGTACCTCAGCCTTGGCAACTCTAAGCTGTACGGACTTCAACTCCCAGAATTCTGGGAGTTGAAGCCCGCACAGCTTAGAGTTGCCAAGGTTGAGGAACCCTGGACTAGTTCTGTAGAATCTCATCCAGAAATACTAGCCTCCCTCATAACAAGACAAGCTCTTGCAAACCACCACTTCTTTGTGTTGCCATTATTTGGCTTTGTTCCCATAGAGGCATTATTTATTTTCCTGAGAATATAGCACAGTCTTACTTCCATGTCAGTGTCTGATGTCCCACTAGCTTCTATGAGGGAAATCCTGATGTCCTTCTCACCCACTGAAACTGGTCCTTAGGCTTAGAGGATTTCTTTTCCAATGCTGCCATAGAAGGCAATTCGTCATACTCCATTCTGGTATCAGCAGCGATAAGACTATATTCATTGCCTGATGCTTTGAGTAAGAATGTTAGAAGAGACATAACAAAAATATTGCCGAAGCAAAGATCATCTGGCTCTAGGAGAATAGAAAACTAGCTAGTACCCATTTGTGAAATATTTTAAGTTCATAAGCTGAAAAGCAGAACAAAAATGAAACACCCTGTACTGCAGAACACAGAGCAATAATTCATGAGAATTATACTGTTTGTTCTGTCATTGTAATCCACCCCATTTGTGGGAGGAGAATTTTATGCCAGTATTTTTCATAAACTTTAACAAAAAATAAAATATTTTAATATTTAATTGAAAAGCTAGTTTTCTTTTAAAGAATTCCATTCTATGTTGGCAACAGATACAATGTTCCATTAACAGTTTAGCATACAGTCTAATAAACTTTATTTTGTTTTAGTTTCATGTTCATCCGATCGAAGATCTCTTCAAAGATTTTCAAGATGGTCGAAAGCTGCTGGAGCTCCTGGAAGGTCTTACAGGCCAAAAACTTGTATGTATATATCTATATACTGCAGCAGATAACTTTGCAGTGCTGACATGTAAACCAGGGTTCCTAAATCTAGGCAATTCTAAGCTGTGTGGACTTCAACTCCCAGAATTCTGGGAGTTGAAGTCCGCACAGCTTAGAGTTGCCAAGGGTGAGGAACCCTGGTGTAAAAAGTCTATTTTAAAATTAGCATTTGTGGACCTGGTATCTGTACATATTTTATAATATTTTATAAATATATAAAGTGTATAGTGCAACTTGTGTAAGTTGTGTAAATTGCTGATTTTTTTTAAGGAATACTTTTAGCTTAAATGACATCCTCTTCTTTTTCCTAGCAAATGTCCCTAAAGATTGCACAAATTGACCTAACCCCACTGCATGGAAAGATGCAGCGACAGCATTTTCCCTTACTGCCCTTTTATTAATATATTTCATTGTACAGTGAACAAAAAACATGGAAATATGAATTAAAATATGACTAAGTATAATAAACCAAGTATTCTAGGTAAAATTGGCACAAAAATGGTGATTTCTGATTTCAGATTAACTGCAGTAAAAAAAAAATACAGTATCACAGGGTTCCTCAACCTTAGCAACTTTAAGATGTGTGGACTTCTGGGAGTTGAAGTCCTCACATCTTAAAGTTGCTAAGGTTGAGGAACCCTGCAGTATCAGATAGTCAATATATAGAATTGGATGATGAACTTTATACAATATTCTTAGTCTCATTTCAAAGTTCAAACTGATTTCAACTGCCTCTAGTGAACTCTGCTGTTATAGCTAAATGTATGCATGTTCAAAAATAAAGGTGAACAGTTACTGTCAGCATGATTATCTGTTACATTTCTCATTTATTTCATAACTTTTAAAATTGGCCATTAATTCTACCACCAGCCTTTTTTTTCCCACTACCATTTGTCTCTTGGACCATTTCAGAATAAGTATCTTGTCTTATATGCCATTAAAATGCATAAAATACTAGGAAAGAGATTTCAGAGATAAAAATATTTATAGAATTTTAAATATAATTAAGATGAATATACATTTGAAAAATACAGTATTCTTTTTGGTTTTCCTAGAAGAATATGCAAATACATATGCATATTTTATTCACATAATATAGGCAGAATTCTCCCTGTCAAATCATAGTTTGCATAAGTATAAAACTGTGGAAATACAGTTTTCGTCCATATTTTTCCCTCCTCAGTCAGTCATTTTTATGTAAGGAACTGACAAAACTGTTAGTATTATTCAAATTTGTAATGGAAGGAATGAAACTGATTTCAATTTCTTGTTCCCCTGATTCAGTATAGTCACTGATAAATGCAATAGTGAAAATATATTACTAAAATAAGTATTTATGTTCCTTAAGCTCTTGTTGGCTGTTACAAGATACTGTAAGCTTTCTGTCATAAAAAAAATCATGGACTTAATGTGTTTTTTTTTTAAATGAAAATAGCTATTTATACTTATAGGGGAAAGAGAAGGGCTCCACTAGAGTTCATGCCTTGAACAACGTCAATAAAGCACTACAAGTCTTGCAGAAAAATAATGTAAGTAATAATTTGCATGCATTCATAGTGCACACAAAGTTTTAAAAAATACAAGGCTGTTTCTGAAATGTTTCCACATTTCCACGTTTCACAATGGATAAGATTCAGTGTAATCACATGGTACATGGGACATCAAATGTATGGCCTACAATTGCCATATGTTCAATAAAATGGTCTTAAAAACCGTTTGTTTGTTTATATTTATAAACATAATATATATTTATGTTTCTGTGTTGCCTATACTTACCATAAAAAGAGTTACTTTTTAATCATTCAGGTTTAATAATGTACCAAAATGCGTGAGGCATTGTGGAAGTATGTCAGAAAGCAACTGCAGTTTCGAAGAGGTTAATGGGACAATTTTTTATCTGTAACCATCTCAACATACAGTAGTGTTTCAAATACCTCTTTGGTAGACTGTGGGGAATGTGTTATTCATAAACAGGAGAGGACACAGATATTAGACTTTGATGTTGAACTTTCTATTTATAAAAAGAGAAAACTGAAAAATCCAGAATGATATTGTAAGATTGGAAAAAAGAAAAGAACTGAAATAAAAGTCAAGCCCGATAATATTCTTTATCCTTGAGACCAATATTCCTCTTCATACCAGCATCATAGAAGATATGTTCACTCTGGTAACAAGTTAGATTCTACCTAACTAGTGGTGCATAGAAATAACTATAACATGAATGTATCAGCCCTGTCAGTTTTGTGTTGACAAGCTCTAGAACTGGGGATGGAGTAAAGCATTAATAAAAAGACTCAGGAAGGATTTTGCATGATACATGTAGTAAATGGCCCCTTAGAGGGATAAATAAATGGTCTCTAATGGAGAAATGGGAATTTGTAATGATAGGTAAGAGAGGCAGGAACTCCTATAGAAATATTGATTAGAGACTAGGCAATACACAGAGATCATATAAGAAAATAATCTGGTTAGAATAAATAATATAGCCACTGAAATGAAGTATTTGCAAAAATATCACTCAGGTATACAGGATGATAAAGTAAAGAAATGTGGAAACATGTGCCTGTTAAGGAAATGTTTGGGGCAAAATTGGATGCGTGATGTTTGAGTTTTAAAAGCTAATTAGATGGAGGACTCTAATAAAGGAGAACCTGCATATTTTATGAACTGACGCATGTAGAAATATATCAACTCATACAATCCCGCTACTTCATAGACAAATATGAGGTATCATAGATGAACTATTCAAATAAAAATATGGTCAATTTTAAATGTCACTATGTTTCCTTTTTCTGGATTGAGAACTGATGTAAAATAATATCTAAGAAAACTTTACAATGGATAAGATATACTAAATAAATATTTTATATTAATCACTCCAAAAATTAGTGGAATGCCTATATGTTTCTGTTTTCCTCATTCCATATCTTTCCTAAGTTTTCAGCCTATAATTACGGGATAATTTTCAAGAAAATATATATTATGAAAGGAGCTATACATCTAGTTGTTTCTGCAAGCTCTCTTTCACTGTTCTACCAAAGCATTTTATTAAAGAGTATTTAATCATTTAAGTTTATTTTGTAGTATAATGTTATATCCTTGCCAATTTCATTTTTCTTAATGACTTCAACTGTTTGCATTCTGTCAACAAATTGTCAAATATTTGTTAGATATTTATTCATCTCTACAAGCTAAATGGTAGATAAATATGCAAACACAAGTATAATACCCTGAATGGATACATTTAAAAAATATCACTTTTACAAGTCTGATTATATTAATTCAGCAATTATTTTCTTTGCCATTGTCCTGGAAATGTAAACCCATTTACTTCTATTTTATTACTGTTGGTTTGCAAAATAAAAGCATTTTCTTTGCTTAATTTGCATCTTTTGTTCTGTTTTCTCTTGTTCTAACAGGTAGATCTGGTAAATATTGGCAGTATAGATATTGTGGATGGAAATCATAAACTGACCCTTGGATTGGTCTGGAATATAATTCTCCACTGGCAGGTATCAGTTGATTGTTTTTGGAGGAGCTGTGGGATATACGGCTAACAAAGGACACTGAAGTGGCTGTTTTTCTATTTATTTGTTAGATTTACATAGTTGTCCACCTTACGTCCATGACTCTGGGTGGCTTACAAAGTTCAAAATACAAAATACAAACACAAAAACAGTACCCCCCCAAAAAACAACCAAAAACATAACAAGAATCATTAAAATGTTAAAACTATAAAAACTATGAAGCCATGTAGGGCTTTATAGGTCATGACCAGCACCTTAAATTGAACCCAGAAGCAAACTGGTAGCCAACACAGCTCACACAGCAGAAGTGTAATGTGTGCGTATCAGTTTATGGAAATCATAAACTGACCCTGGGATTGGTCTGGATACCACTGGCAGGTATCAATTGCTTGTTTTTGGAATAGCTGTAGGATGTAATCAAAGGACACTAAAGTAGCTGTTGAATATAGACCTGCAGCAGAATGTTGATGAAACAACTATTTGGGGTCTATTCTGTTATAGTAAGGAATAATACAAACATGGAAAATATAAGTTTGTTTTTTTTATTACTATTATTGATTCCAATTTGAGAATTGCTGCAATAGGAGGTGCAAAAAATGCAGTTCACCAAAGTCTCAGAAAAGTTCAGACAATTTCTGGAAGTTATTACCGGTTATTATTGTTATTTTTAATGTGCCTGATAAATTATTAAATATATGGCAAATAATCAAATGTATGGGAAGAAATAATTTTAATTGAAATTCATTATCCTGGCTGTGCCTGTTTCACTATCCTGTTATCACTTGTTTCAGGGCTCTGACTCCCAACATGTCACTCAGAGGAAAAGTGTATTACTTTTCCAAAAGAGTTCTATACCACTGCTAAACCAAGGAAAAATCCATGAAAATAATAACAGAATTATCATGTTGCCTTTTTAAGACTATACTTCATACATCTGACAATCCTCAATATCTTACATTCTAACTAATGTGATAGTTTTAGGAGCCGCAAGATTAATAAATATGGCTGCTTCTCTAGAAACAAATCTTGGTGTTTCCTTTATGTCCCTCTCTATCTATCCATCATATGAATAGCCCTTAGATGTAAAAAATAGATGCAGGATTATTTTTATGTTATAACATTATGTTCCTTGATGTATTAAATCCAAACTTTATGTTCCACGAATAAAAAAAGTAAATCCTCATGATCACTTTATAGATCCTGAGTGAGGGAGGCAATATTGATCAATAGTTTCTTCCCAGCAATACTCTCCAGAGCATTCAAGGCTCCAAATCTTGAATACATTTTTTAAAGTCATATGAATATTATTGTTGAAGATAAAATTAGTCCAAGTTGCCCCATTACTGGATCTATCTCTATAATTACATTGATATTCTATTGATCAAATGTATTGAAATTAAAGATTTCTACAACTGTATGAATCCAGACTGAATTTTAGTGGCTGGCACCAAATATGTAGGAATAGATTATTTATTGCAGTTTGGCAGACTCTCAGTTGAGAGTATTAGGCCCTTTGGATAACTGGGCTGAAAAAAAAAACTTACTATGAACAAAACTAAAATGAAGTTGAAAAAGCTGAGCTGGATTTACAAAAAGGAAGTGGGTTGTTCTCATAAACAAATTTAGCTAATGATGACATTCTATCTTATAACCTAGGTCAAAAATGTAATGAAAAACATCATGGCTGGACTGCAACAAACAAACAGTGAAAAGATCTTGTTGAGCTGGGTTCGTCAGTCAACTCAGAACTATCCACAGGTCAATGTTTTTAATTTCACCAATAGCTGGTCTGATGGTTTGGCTTTCAATGCACTCATACACAGTCACAGGTAGGAAACGTATTACAAATTCAGTAGTAAAAAATGCAGTTTTTTAAATGTCTGTCTCTTTTTCTCTCTTCATATGGTGTGTGTGTTTGTGTCTGTGTATGCATACACTGTTAAAATACAAAGCATCCATCATAAAAGCCCTGCTCATAACAGAAATGAAGAAAAACTGGATTTTTTAAACAGCAATTGCTGTACCACAGAATTTATTCACTTTTATGGAAACTTCTGAATACTGATCATTTAGTAGAAAATGCACAGTCCCTGTTAGGGTCTACCTGTGTGGATTATAGTTAGAGAGGGATTAACTTCAATCTTTAAGAAGGATATATAGGACCATTGAACAGTATATGTGTGACTGATTCAATTTCAGTATCTGAACATATGCGTAAAAGCTTTTGGTGGAAAATATTACTACATTTCTCCATCAACGCTATCAACTGCAGGGCATCTAGACACACTAGATGTAAGTGTTCTAATGTGGAAAGGCACAAAAATATGATACAGTATTAGGATATATACATAAACATATACAGTGTAATAGTGCTATAAGATTAACAGCTCTATCCCCCTGCATTATCAAGATCTGCTTGACTTTACCCCAGGCTTTTGGATGGACAAAATGTGTTTTTTTTTTCCATGGTGAAGTGGAATCTATCAGTAGAAACTGGATCAAGGCCTCATCCTGTATACTTGTTTGAGATAGATATGTACTTTACCCAGCAGAGCTTCAAACAGACCTTCACAGAGACACATCTGAGCTCTAACTGTTTGCAATTGGGCAGGATCTGGGGATAGATCTCAGATATGGAGATTGAATAGTTTCTAGCATGGATGTATCCTTGTACACAGAGCTCTGTGTTCCATGCAACAGAAGGCTTAGGGCTTTGACTATAAGTGAATTGATTGGTGAAGGCATGTGGTATTCTCCTTTATGGCATATGTATCTGATTATTGCATTAGAAACTTTTTGCACACATAACTTAAGATCTGATTATTGAAACCTATTTCTGAGGACTGAAAATAAATGCCTAGATATTTGAAGGCTTATGCCTTCTTAATTTGAATTTAATTAATTTTCCTTGTATGAAAAGTTTAAATAAAAAAGTAAAATAGAAATAGAAAACTTTAAGCATTTTCCTCATGCCATCATTCTGTGATATCTGTCCAGTGAAACTTTAACTCTTCCCCCTCCCTTGGCAATCAGCTTATACTTTATTAAACTGGGAAAGGATGCCCATTCTTTGCTCAGGCACGTTATTAGTACAAGTCTAAGTTAAGAAATTTTTGGATGCAAAAAAATAAGGAAGCCATGGTTTCTTCTTGAACAGCAGAGCTTCTTTCACAGAATGGCATAACAATATCATTTCAAACCAATTGCTTGTTCTTATTCTCCTGCATTCTTTTTGCTCCTGAAATATACTTGTCTCTGATCCATTAAAATATAATAGTTTTAACTGTGAAATAAGGGTGGGAGAAATGAATTGTTCAAGCTGCTTTAGAAACAGAGAAATGTACCTGACCATTTAACTACCACCCCTTTGTTTATATATAACATCAACAAGCACTAGCTGATTGTTTGCAAGGCAGTTAATAACAGTGTGGTGTTTTAATTACAACATTCATAGCAGCAACACAGCAAGACTTAATTTAGTATTTAGGTATTTGAAACTGGCAAGACTGACCTTAAGCTTTGCCTGAGAGAAGCTTCTAATTTTATGTGGCATCTTACATAATATACATCTAATCTGAGCACATTGCAGGAATTTTTTTTTAATTTTTTGGTTAGTGGAACAGTGCTTCTCCAAGCAACCTCTTTCAGAAAGACTCCTAAAAGTCATTATAAACCTAGGATCAGCACTCAGAATTGCTCCATATTGAAGGGTGGTGGTGGTGGGGGGGGTGGTGGGGGTGGTGGTGATGATGATGATGATGATGATTCTGACTCAATAATTCCAATGGAATCTTGAACCCAAATTTTGAGAATTGTTGGATCTTCTCTCAATTCTCAGGAGGGAGCGAAGAATCAAGAACCCCATATAATTATAGCCTTAATGTCCTAAAAGGTTGAATCCATTTAAATAGTACATGAGTAAATGTGTCAATTAATATTACTTATTTATTGTTTATTAATCAGATTTAAATAGCTGCCCATCTCACAAGAAGTGATTCTAGGCAGTATACAATAATCAATAAATATCTTTGTTACTATCCCACAGCTATAAAGTCTCCCTTATTGTGGAATTCCTAACTCTTACTGAATCAAATATTTAAATTATACATCTAGATTATTCATTTATATAATGTAATGTTTCTATTGTCCAGAATTGAGATCAAATTCAGTGCTATTCATGCAATATGACTTGGAAAGAGTATTGTATATCACTGATTCATTCAAGGTATTTTTTTCCTTGTCTTTTTTTTATTTTGGTAGCCTTTTCTTATAATGTCAGGACTCACATAACATATTAAGCAATAGTGAGGTT
Organism: Candoia aspera; assembly: GCF_035149785.1. Classification (NCBI taxonomy): domain Eukaryota; kingdom Metazoa; phylum Chordata; class Lepidosauria; order Squamata; family Candoiidae; genus Candoia; species Candoia aspera. The sequence continues at coordinate 53,076,911 of NC_086157.1, read as the reverse complement.
TGTTTGGACTTACCTTGGTACATGAATCAATTAATTGGGGTATAGAAAGATCATAATAGTATATACCCACCCTGTATAGTCCTTGCAGGCCAAGTTTTGCAAATCAGCTGAATTCACATGCAACACTAAGCCAAGATTTATAACAGTAGTTTACTGAACGAGCAATAGTGTTTGGTTCACTAAAAAGCTGATAAATATGTCTACATAGCATTGTCAGCCTGTTACCTTTACATCTAGAATAATTACTGGGACGTAACAAGTAGCTTATTATATACTGATCTTAGAAACTATTAGTAACTAGATAATTATACTTCTGAATCATCAGTATAGAATCTCACTAGCATATGCTGTCCTTATAATCACAGTTTCTAAGAATTGTTTATTTTCCCAGTTGAAGTTTGATAAATCAGTTTGGAAAGATTACACATATATGCCTTAGCCAACCAGCATAAAACTATCACAAAAGAGCAACTATATTTTACTTTTCAGGATATTAGTGAATATCATATAGCTTTGGATGGAAAAGTATCTTTTCATCAATTCAATGAGGTTCTATCGTTCATTCAACTATACCAAGTAGTTTATATTGTTTAAATACGGAAATAGCAATAATAACAGGCACTTCAATCAAAAGCTAAGTTTAAAGCAAACATCTTGCTCCTCTTACAAGAAGTTGTTCTAAGGGTTGCCCTAAGGGGTACTAACTTTCAAATGCAAAACTGTTCACATTTTAACATGCCAGCACACTTACTTGGAATAAATTAGGTTATATTGTAAATTAGAATGACACAACCTCATTCATTTTTTGATTGATTCTATAGACAAAAATCATTTGGGATACATTTTGACTAGAAAGCACATTGTGATTAGCCTAATTAATTTATGTTTCTTTAATACTGCATGATAATGAAAGCACATTTATCAGATATTTTAACACTAGTCTCCAAAATTCTATTGATAAATCCCATGGATTTAAAGAAGAATTTATTTTTTTATATAGTAATTTTATTAAAAATTATTACAACAGTAAAAAGTAATACAAACTGAAAAAATAGAAGAATAAAAAGAAAGAGTAGAAGGTGCAGAAAAGAAATAAAAATGGGAAAACAGATAGATAAATAGAAAAGAAAGAAAAAATAATACAGTAAAGAAAAAGAAAAGTCATATATAAAGAGGTGACTTCCCACCTCCATCACAAGTACAAACAATTTTTGTAACTTATCACCTTCTCTTAAAACACAACAAATGATCTCTTCTTTCCATATATCACCTCTTATCTATAAATAAATCCATAAAGCATCATCTTCATTTCAGTCCTGAGGTCAGCAAAAGTCCATTAAGAGTTATCAGAGATAACAACATATCTAATTTAAGCTCTTGCAGCCATATGTTACTACGGGGAACACCATTGCTTTCACTATGCGGACCGTTGTTGTCAGTGTGATGTCTCTGCTCTTAACTATTTTATCAAGATTTGTCATTGCTCTTCTCCCAAGGATTAAGCGTCTTCTGATTTCCTGACTGCAGTCAGCATCTGCAATAATCTTTGCACCTAGAAATATAAAGTCTTTCACTGCTTCTACATTTTCTCCCTCTATTTGCCAGTTATCAATCAGGCTGGTTGCCATAATCTTTTTTTTTTTTTTTTGAGGTTTAGCTGCAAGCCATCTTTTGCACTTTCTTCTTTCATCTTCATCATAAGGCTCCTCAGTTCCTCTTCGCTTTCAGCCATCAAAGTGGTATCATCTGCATATCTGAGATTGTTAATGTTTCTTCCAGCGATTTTAACTCCAGCCTTGGATTCCCCAAGCCCAGCATGTCGCATGATGTGTTCTGCATACAAATTGAATAGGTAGGGTGAGAGTATACAGCCCTGCCATACTCCTTTCCCAATCTTAAACCAGTCCGTTGTTCCGTGGTCTGTTCTTACTGTTGCTACTTGGTCGTTATACAGATTCTTCAGGAGGCAGACAAGATGACTTGGTTTCCCCATACCACTAAGAACTTGCCACAATTTGTTATGGTCCACACAGTCAAAGGCTTTAGAATAGTCAATAAAACAGAAATAGATGTTTTTCTGAAACTCCCTGGCTTTTTCCATTATCCAGCGGATATTGGCAATTTGGTCCCTAGTTCCTCTGCCTTTTCTAAACCCAGCTTGTACATCTGGCAATTCTCGCTCCATGAATTGCTGAAGTCTCCCTTGCAGGATCTTGAGCATTACCTTACTGGCATGTGAAATGAGTGCCACTGTTCGATAGTTTGAACATTCTTTAGTGTTTCCCTTTTTTGGTATGGGGATATAAGTTGATTTTTACCAGTCTGATGGCCATTCTTGTGTTTTCCAAATTTTCTGGCATATAGCATGCATTACCTTGACAGCATCATCTTGCAAGATTTCGAACAGTTCATCTGGGATGCCATTGTCTCCTGCTGCCTTGTTATTAGCAATGCTTCTTAAGGCCCATTCAACCTCACTCTTCAGGATGTCTGGCTCTAGCTCACTGACCACACCATCAAAGCTATCCCCAATATTGTTATCCTTCCTATACAGGTCTTTTGTATATTCTTGCCACCTTTTCTTGATCTCTTCTTCTTCTGTTAGGTCCTTGCCATCTTTGTTCTTGATCATGCCCATTTCTGCCTGGAATTTACCTCCGATGTTTCTAATTTTCTGGAAGAGGTCTCTTGTCCTTCCTATTCTAGTGTCTTCTTCCACTTCTGCGCATTGCTTGTTTAAAAATAATTCCGTATCTCTTCTGGCTAGCCTCTGGAATTTTGCATTTAATTGGGCATATCTCCCCCTATCACGGTTGCCTTTTGCTTTCCTTCTTTCTTGGGCTACTTCTAGTGTCTCAGCAGACAGCCATTTTGCCTTCTTGGTTTTCTCTTTCTTTGGGATGTATTTTGTTGCCGCCTCCTGAACAATGTTGCGAACTTCTGTCCAGAGTTCTTCTGGGACCCTATCTACTAAGTCCAGTCCCTTAAATGTATTCTTCACCTCCACTGCATATTCCTTAGGAATATTAGTGAGCTCATATCTAGCTGATCTGTGGGTCTTCCCTAATCTCTTTAGTCTGATCCTCAATTGTGCAATAAGAAGTTCGTGATCTGAACTACAGTCAGCTCCAGGTCTTATTTTTACCGACTCTATAGATGTCTGCCACCTTTGGCTGCAAAGGATGTAGTCAATCTGATTTCGGTGTTGTCCATCTGGTGAAGTCCATGTATAATGCCATCTCTTAGGTTGTTGGAAGAGAGTGTTTGTTATGCAGAGTGAGTTGTCTTGGCAAAATTCTATCACAAAATTCTAACACTAAATTTAAATAAGGATATTTCATGCTTCCGATTTATAATGCAGATTGTTAATACAACTTAATGTGTACATATTCACAAACCATATTTTCAGTGCATTCCTGTTTATAGGTTCTCCTCTTTTCTCCAAAGCTGGTTCCAATCAGTATTGTTAGTAGGAGAGAGGTCTGGCTTTAGGGCCCTGCTTTGTGGGATGTCCTTTTCCTATTTAACATCTTTATCATGGGGTCAATGTATATTCCTGTCCTGGGCCCTCCAAGCAATGCTATAGAAATGCTTTCCCAGTATTTGGAGTATGTTGTTATGGGGATTGCGAAGAAGGAAGGAGCCCTCTTCTTGGGGAAAAATGCATACATAGTGTGGAAAGCCTTTGGCTTCCAGCCAAGAAAATCAGAAAGGAACCACCCAAGTGTTCTGGAGTTTTTCCTTTGGAGTTGGGTAGTTTGATTTCAGTTTGACAGGATTCCGTCTATAGGGTAGAACAATAAATACTAGAGTTCAATTTCTGTCTCAGCGTGTGTCATGTTCATCGTTTCAATGTGTTTGTACATCGTAACAGTTCGCATGTCAGAGTGTTGACGCGCGTTCCTGGCTGGGAGGGTGCTGCTGATAAACCTTGTACTGAAAGCTGTATCTCTCTGTGTCATGCAGGAATGTGTTTGGGTTATCTTTTTAATGTCAAGGTCTTTTTGCCCGTTGATCAGCAGAGCTCGTTAGGAGCTCCTGGGAATGTGGGGTTGTGATGATTGAAGGGGGTGGGTGGGACGCTGTTTGTAACGGGGCTATTTAGTTTGACTTTAGGCGCATTTTTCTCATTCTCAGCTTTCTTTCTGTTTGCACTCTATTCTAAATAAAATCAGAACTTAAACTTTGATTTTGAGTCTGAGCATTTTATTTGGGTTCAGGCAATCATTACATAAAGCTGAGAATCATTTAAAGAAAAACCTCGCTATTCTCTACCAAGAAATTTTTCTTGCGAAAGAAAAAGTTAGCGATGGCAGAATCAAGGAAAGAGTCCATGGGGTTTAGGGAAGCAACCAGACAGTTCCTTGAGTCGGCATTTCCAAGCAGGGACCTGAGCCCCCTCCCATCTCACCTCACACCCTATACGAGAGAGTCCAGTTCCAGCCCGGAGTTGGGGGACCCGATGGAAGAGGGAGAGATGGAACAGCCCGTAACCACTGGTACCCCTCCCCCGGAGATGATGTGGGATACAATGGGAGACCCCCGGCCAGGGACGTCTCACACCTCATGGAGGCTTCGGTACCCCCTGACTCTCAAGAGGGAATCCACCACAGTGACAGCAAGCCGACAACCTGAGGCACCAAGGCTGGATGAGTCGATCACACCTGAGAGGATAAGAGTCATCGAATCGAAGATCGAATCTATTGAATATATGCTAAGATCCATTTCATCAGCTGTGGGGGCCCCGGTAGGAGCAGTGGGGAGTCCAGGTGCCAATCTACCCCCCAACATCCCCTGTCCCCCACCGCAAGCACCCAGAGGGCGAGGACAGCCACGGGATTCATCCCCACCGCAGCGTGGTCCCACACCTGCATCAGGGGGGACACCTGTTTGTCCAGTGGTTGGAGCTGCACCGGCTGGGGGGGTTGCCAAAGACTTTCCCGTTAAATTTGACAGTGACCCTACAAAGTTGTCCTTCTTCCTTACCAACGCTACAAGATATATGGAGCAATTCGAACATTGCTTCACATCTGAGAAGGCGAAAATCACGGCGGTGGCCACGAAGCTGAAAGGCAGAGCTGCTGACTGGTATGTACAGTTAACTGAGGCGAAAGCCCCGGCACTTGGCACTTTTGACACTTTTTTGGCCACTTTGAGATGGAACTTTGAAGATCCCATTGCTAAGGCTAGGGCTAAGGAAGCTCTTAAGGAGCTCGTTCAGGGGCAGAAGTTAGTTGCTGACTATGCCCTGGAATTCAAAGTATTGGCGGGTAAAGTGCCTGAATGGTCTGAAGCTACCCTGGTGGACAGATTTAAGGATGGGCTCAATCAAGAGGTGTTGAAATGGGCGCTTGGCAGGGATGATCTGGACTCACTTCATGATTGGATCTGTCTTGCCGGTAAGGCTGAACATGCCCAGCGTACCTATATGCAAGCCAGAAGAGGCGACAAGCCTCCCTCAGGTAGAAAGGGCCCGAGACAGGGATCCGCCACGGCGTGGGATGATGAAAAGCAGCGCCGTTTTGCCCGTGGGCAATGCATCAAATGTGGCAAGACCGGTCACCGGGCTGCGGAATGCCAGAAGGGCAAAACTGCTGAACGTCCATCGAAAGCACCGCAGAAGACACCTAACCCTCCCCGTCGGCTGGCGGGGGCCAAGGCATCAGCGGAGGAGGAGGAAGATGTCTACCTCATGGGAGACGCTCTTACTGCCCTCGAGCAACTGGTGGGAAACGACTTCCATCTGTCTTAAACAGCGCCGTTAGACAGGTGGTGGAGAATGGGCACAAAACCAACATGGTGAGTGCCGACTGCCCCATCCTAGCTGTAAAGATCAAGTTGGGCTCCCGCTCCAGAACTGTCGAAGTCTGGGCTTTGATCAACTCGGGGTGTTCCAGATGTTTAATCCACCCCGACTTAGTGGCTGAGTTGGAGCTGCCTTGTTTTCCCCTTTCGCAGCCACTGGTTTTTCAACAGTTGGATGGTTCCACGGTGGGGGGGGGCAGCCACCCAGTTCACGGGGGACGTAACATTGCAGATGGGGAGTCACATGGAAGTCCTGAAATTCATTGTCACACCAGTGGGTAACCGACTTGTGGTGCTGGGTATCCCCTGGCTGACTAGCCATAACCCATACATCAACTGGAAAAACCGTACTATTACGTTTGACAATGGGTTTTACCAGGCTCCTGTGCCGGGGAAGTCCATCACTGTGGGGGTGGGGCAGGCTGAAATTGTCAATCCCCAGCCTCCCAGTCTGCCCGTGGAAGGTCTGCCTGCCAGATACCAAGACTTTGTGGATGTCTTCGGGGAAGTGGAAGTGGACCAATTACTCCCCCATTTCTTTAAGGGGGTCTTAGTTTATTTGGATGATGTCCTCATCTATACCAAAACGGAGAAGGAACACGAGCGGCTTGTCAGACAAGTCCTGACCAAGCTCAGGAAAGCTAAGCTTTATGCAAAGCTTTCTAAATGTGAATGTCATAAGTCTCAACTAGATTACTTGGAGTACAGGGTCTCTGATAAGGGTATTGAAATGGATCCTGCAAAAGTTCAGGCCATTCTCAACTGGGAACGCCCTCGAACTCAACATAAGCTTCAGAGTTTTCTGGGGTTCGCCAACTTTTACTGGTCCTTTGTCCAGGGCTTCGCAGAGATTGTGCTGCCCCTCACCAATTTGTTGTGCGCCAAAGGGGTTGGGGAGACACGCAGAGTAACCCAGGGGCCGTGCTCAGCTGGACTCCTGCCTGTCAGGCTGCTTTTGATAAGTTAAAATCTCTGTTTACGGCTGAGCCCATTTTGTCCCACCCTGACCCTGAACGACCCTTTGTGGTCCAGGTTGATGCATCTGCTTTTTCTATTGGAGCAATTTTGTTGCAAAAGGATTCCTGCGGGCTCTTAAAGCCTTGAGCCTATCTCTCCCATAAGTTTTCTGAAATGGAGCGGCGCTGGCATGTTTGTTATATGTGGGACCACTTCTCCCTAGTGGTTTCTGCCTGTCCCACCTGATCTGTCAGAGTGGGCCTGCTCTGAGTATTCTTGGTGACACAATGTTACCTGGTGGGCCCCAGGAAGTGGGCCATCTCTATCATGGTGGGTGCCCTATGGAATCGCCACCATCCTCAAACATCCAGATGTCCCCAACTCTATCAGCCTTTTGAAAGGCCATGAAGACCTAACTATTCCCCCAGGTATTGGGTATGGGATGTTAATGATGGAAGTTATGGCATTGAGGTATATGATGGGAGACTATAGAGATTGCACTTGACCTTGACTTGTTTTGTTTTTGTTTGATTTTAATGGAAAGTTTTGGATTTACCTGTTTTTGCTTGTTTGCCACCCAGACTCTCCTTTGCTAGATGAGCACCATATAAATTCATTCATTTATAAAATTTATAGGCTGTCTGACTGCCAATTATTCTGAGCAGCATGCAATTAAAAAATAAAAAAGACAAGAGACGAAATAATGGCCCCTCCCCCAAAATTAATAGCAATAACAACAATAGTAATATTCTCTATTCAGCAGGGGAACAGTCTTCAGTCTTCCAGTACTTGGCAGAATAGCCAGGTCTTTAATAGCTTCCAGAATCTCATCAGGGTTCGAGCCATCCGGATCTGCAATCTCCATTAAATGCATAGAGCAATCTGCACTAAATTCCATTACTGGTATACTTCTGAGAAAGCTGTTTCCGAAAAGGTGCAGCAATAAGATTATTCACTCCATTCTTCCTAAGAAAACAATGCCAACTGATCTCAGAGGAAAAGATAATTGTGCAGATTAAATAATGAGGAATGCTACTTTGAAAATGCTTGCTGTGAATGACAGTCACATTGAACTACTATTTCTAAGATCATTTTATAATACAAAAATATACATAATTCTTGTGGTTATATAGTAGTAAAGGTAAAGGTTTTCCCTGCACAGTTGTGTACGACTCTAGGGGGCGGTGCTCATCTCTGTTTCTTAGCTGAAGAGCCAGAGCTGTCTGAAGATGCTTCTGCAGTCATGTGGCTGGCATGACAGGGACAGAATGCTGTTACCTTCCCACCGAAGCAGTACCTATTTATCTACTCGCATTTGCATGCTTTTGATTTGCTAGGTTGGCAAGAGATGGGGCAAGTGCGGGAGCTCACTCCGTCACATGGCGCTCGTGTCTCAAACCACCAAACTTGCAACCTTCCGATCGACAAGCCTTGCATCTTAACCACTGAGCCATCGCGCCCCCCTTTATATAGGAGTACTCCTTACTTATTGTGATTCCTTCTTATCCTCTCATCTACACTAGCACATTGCTGCCTTGGACTCCAGACTTGCACCATTACTTTTACGTTGCTAACAAAATTTGGTCCAGTGAAAGTGTTATGTTCATTTTAGACTGATGCCTGTTTACTTAGAGAACAGAGATGTTTATTGTTAGGTCATTATCAGACCTGTTGGATAACTATAACTGACTTATTTGTATTCTTACCCACACTGTGTATCTGTCTCTATGTCTTTGAAGCTGCTGAACTTTTCTAGCCATTTTACAGAAATTGCACATTCTTCTACGAACAGGAATTATCAAATATAATACCTTAACTGATAAATCCTTTAATATCCTGACATGCTAGCATAAACCTTTATAAGTTGATTTATGCTGAAAATTAATTTGGTAACATTATGCTTTACAACCTATCAGGCATTTATCATGTACTGGGACCGAGAAGCTGAAAAAAACAGCAACAAAGATGAATAGATTCTATTTTTTTCTCTATCTTTAAACAAAAACACACCAACACATTAACCTTAGCCTGCTGTAATAGTTTCCCTTCAGCAGTCCTTGATGATAGTTATGAAAACATTTCACTCAAAGAAAGACCCTGCAATGCAGGGAATGTATGTTAGAAACTCTGGTCCATGGCCTTCTGTGTTGTTGCCTGTATAAGAAATGCCCACAGAAAACAAAACAAATCTGAGAAGCTCCAGATAATTCTTATGTAAAATATCTACATGTAGATAAACAAACTAAAATCATGTTACCAGCAAAATGCCAGACATGGTGTTGTTATAACTCAGAACACAAATTTATCTAAAAAACAATGTGTAGATGACTACAATTATGTGGAATTTAAAAATGAAAGTTCTAATTGGAAATAAACTGATTTATAGATGGACTAATAAAGTTGCATTTAAGTATTTTAACCTGTTAATATTTTAGTAATTCATCAAACCAATATTTTATTGTAAAGTAGCACATTGATTAAAACCTCTAGTTACTTAGTATTTTATTAACAAAGTAGCTTTACTCCTTTCTAATTTAGTTTCAAATATTTCATATTTTAGAATGTTTGCATTCAAATGTCAGGTTTATTTGAGTATTTTAGAGTTAGGGGTAGGCTAATGTCTGTGTTTATAGTGTATTTTATTTGTTCCATTTCATTTCATGTCATTTTTCTGTTTCAATTTATTCAGATGAAAAAGTATTTTTACCTCAACTCTGTAAATTCTCTTTTAAAATTGTATACAATCAGATCATGACTCTAGTAAAAGTGTTTAATTTTTGAAGAAACAGAGTTGCTGGGAGTCAGGCAGCAGATAGATAGACAGACAGACAGACAGACAGACAGATAGGTTGGCGTATAGTACAGTTCTTAGGGTTTTGAAAGAAGGCTGATTCACAGCATGATGTGTCAAACTTAAAAATAATCCATTTTCTATTTGCAAAACAAATGATTGAGGAAGAGTTCTGGCAAATCTAAATCCCTGTATGTATGTATGTATGTATGTATGTGTATATATATTATATATAGTTGGTATTATACATGAAATTCCTACATTTTCACAGGAAAGTATATGATATCACACGCGAGATAGTACCTAATTCTGGTGTGATTATTCATGAATTTTGCATATGCATAAATCAATGAACAAACAAGCCAGCCAGCACCACTTTACCTAGTATTGTGACTGAAAGACTGAAATGGTATAGTTTCCTGGGACAGAGTGACATTAAGTACTTTGCAGATATAGCCAACGTAAATTAAACATCCTGTTTCTCAGTAGAACTTTCTATCTCCACCCATGTCTTTTATCTATATGTGCCTGATATCTAAGGGAGAATGGACAATATGTAACTTGTATCAAGAAAAAGGAATGGGCTGGATGAAATAAAGAAGGCACACTCAGGCGTCCCATCCCCACTGCTTGTGTATGTATGCCATAAGGCAAAGTAACCGAAGAAGGCTCTATTAAGCCTAAAATGATTCTCTGTATGCTGGCATTATACTGCTCCACCATGAACTGTTTTGTGCACAAATGTCTTTAATATGATTAAAGTTATTCTGTAGCCTTGAAAAATGATTTACATTCTAATGGATTGTTCTTAGAAAAATATAGTCGCAAATTAATAGAATTATTTATACCACAACAGTAACTAACAGTAGACAATTCCATATTTATTCCTCTAAAATAGGATTTCTTCCTGCCTATAAACTATTTAAACCTAAAGCGTGTAATGGATATCATCTGGGTTTTTGTTTGATGCTTAATTTTTTATTAGATAATAAAAATGTGTATAAGATACTGCTCTTGTTATCTTGTTATCTCAAGCATTTGGAATACAGATTCTGAACATATACAAATATACAACTCTGAAAGTAACTTTGTGCTTCTTTCTTTTCCCCAGGCCAGATCTCTTCAATTGGGATGATGTGGTTTATCAACAGTCAGCTGTGCAGCGATTAGACCATGCATTCAACATCGCTAAACGGCACCTGGGAATTGAGAAACTCCTTGATCCTGAAGGTTTGTGCAAATAAGATTCTCTGTAAAGATATTTTTTTCCACACAGATTATTAGAAAAAGCTTTATATTTTTAAGTAGAATTTAGATAGAATTTACACCTTCATTTTCAATGTTGTATCATACAGATAGATTTTTATTTAGTTCAGTGAGCCTTCAGAATTCATTTCACTCTTTATTATCCAGGATAATAAACTTTCAAAAGCTCAAAGGACGTGGACTAGCATTTATAAAGTTTTATTAAATCAGTGGATCTCAACTCTAAATGAAGTTACACAGGTTGGGTTATGCTAGGGAAATTAAGGACTTCCCCTCTTGGGTTGCCAAGGCTGTAAACCCTACATGTCTCTTTCGTGGTGATGGTGGGGAATCAGCTGAGCCTAGCCTTGGGGAAGAGTGTTTTCACAGCTTTAGTCTGTTTCAATCCCACATCTCTCCCTCACAATGTCTGAACATATAGTCCTTTTTATAAATTACCTAATGCCTTTTCAACTGGCTTGTAGTATCCACTATGTGTTTCAAACGATATTCCCAGTAACTTCCAGGGAGCACAGCCAGTGATCAGGGCCTGTGGGACTTCTATAAAATACATGGAAATGCCAGGTTGGGGAAGGTAAGTTTACAAGAACCCTAAATATATATAGAATTTGTAAATATAAAATTTGACAGAAAGAAATATAGAGAGAAAATATGAAAGTCACACACAGATTGCATTTAGCTACTCAGAACATAGCAGTCTGAACAAATATCAGAACAAATTTAAACTTAATTGAAGAGTCTTCCTAAGGCAAAACATTTGTTCTGATTCAAGGAACTGGAAATTACATGCAGCCTTGCAAAATGCTTTTCAGAGCCAGAGGAAAGCATGTGTTTTAGCATGGAGCTAAGCAGGATATGCCTAAACACTTCCGACGACTGAGCTGGCATTGTCCACGGAAGATAATAGTACCGTCATTTCTCCCTGGTGCTCTTCCTTCCTTCCCCATTAAATGTTATCTTTATCTTTCAAATACTTAATGATGGCATAGAAAGCTATTGCTAAAAGCAATATAATATTGCTAGGTTACATTTCTTTAAATACCATACAGTAGTTCAATAGTAATTATTCCCAGATTAAAAGACTATTTGGTAGTAATTGTTTTCAGATTAAAAGAATATTTAATCATTTACTAATCATTTATCTTTTTGTCAGAAGAGCACAGAACAATGTTCTTCAGTTTAATAGAACTTGCCTGAGTTAACTTTGTTCAGTGCTGTAAAAGCATGGACTTTTGAATTTAAGTCGTAACTTTAACATACTATACAGTGCAGTGTATTAAATTGTTAAGATTAACCTTTAGGAATGTACTAGATGTAAGTTCAGTAATTAATCCTTAATATTATTTTTCCTTAAGGCAGATGAGTTAAGGCATTGTTTATTACATTGTGCAAGAGCTTCAGTTTCAGTTCCAGAAGGAGTTTTGAAGCAAGTGGAGACACATTCGTAGCATTTTTCACCCACCTTGTTTTTTTTGTCCAGAGTTATTGGCACTCAGAGAGTGCCAATAACTCTCTGAGTGGCAATATCCCAAGTGTAGATGCTTTAAAGAACTGCAAATAGCAGCATGTCTCTCTCTGCCTGCTACTTTTGCATTGCTTGCTGTGATTGCTCTAAAAATAACATTACAAATTATGTTATTTCTAATTATGAAAATTTGAGCAGCCATACACACAGTTGTAGTGTGGCATTCATAGCATTTATTTACCATATTTACTAAACCCATTGCACATATTCTGAGGCTAAGCCTAAACTGATGAACTATAATCCATATAGGAATGATTTTCAATTCAGGTAATTCAATTAATTTTATTTATTTCTCAGATGTTATAAATTTGCTAGAGGTTTCTGCTCAATGATTATTATGGTGATAGCCATACATATGGGATATTGCAGCTTTGAATAAGAGGAATAAATGAGTAAAACGATGCATTAAAAAATGGGGAAAGGGAAAGAGGGTGCTAAAAAAGGGAGAGCATGTAATACATCTGAAAGACGGTGCTCTGATCTTATCGAGTAGACTTAATGAATACATGTAGGAAAATTAAAGCTTAGGTTTATTTATGTAAAAAAATGTAATGTTTATTTAAAAATGAACATATTCTTACAAAAATGTATGTCAGAAAACTTGAATTGATACCATCTAGAGGTCCATCATCGCCACTCTAGCATGACAAGTTTCTTGACGTTTGTGGCTCCTGCTACGTTCTAACTGCTGCCAAATGTCATGGCTTTCCAAGACAGTCATTGGGCCTGGTACTTCATCCGTAGCAATCTTGCCTCAGAATTCCTAGGCACTCTGGACAGCTACAGTACATAGCTATGTTTCATTTGTGGCCAGTGTTTTGGGCTTGGCTGGTGAAGTAGAGAACAAGGGTCAGCAAGGGACACAGAAAATAAGAGACTAGCAGTATATTTCCCACTGTGGCCTACCAGACTTAATTGACTCTCAAACTGCTTTGCCATGCTTCCCTCTCATCCTGGAGCCAGCAGGAAATCATGTCAGCCTAAATTTTCCTGCTTTTCCACAACACAGACTGACTGTGCACCTCCAATTTATAACAGTAACATTCAAATGCCTAGCATTTTCTTCTTCACAACTGTAATAACTGGCAACAGTTTGAGTCAATTATTTTACAAACCAATGATGGATAAACAGACATGTGGTTTCTGTTTATTATTGGTTTATTTATTATTTATCAGTGGACACTTGTGGCCCATGGGCTACATGAGCCCCCTCAATGCAAATTTTTCAGTACCTTCAGATACTAAAACATTCAGCAAAACCAATTCAGTTTTTTTCAATATTTTCAGCCATATCCTCCAGCAGTGTCAAATCATCACCAGTCATACCCTTTATGATCCTTAGAGGTGGCAAAAATGCAGTAACTGGATGCCATGAAAAGTATATTTAGCAGCCCATTGCTGCCAAAGAAGCCCACTGTTGCCTTAAAATATATGAGCCGATATGCCCCTACAGTGAGCCCAACAAGGCTGAATTCTAAGAACAAATTCCTCAGAATGAGGAACTACAGAAGCTGCTCTCTTCTTCCTGCTGCTGCTGCTGCAACAAGATCCAAATCTCTGTAGCGCATGGGTAGGGGTAGCCTATAAAAGCAAAACTAGTTGCAGTGGGAGCAGACACTGTGGAGATAATGGAAATCAGGCATTTTCCCCTCATCTAGGATTTGAAGCAAGAGTCCCACTCAGGAGAACCAGTCCTGATACATTGTTTCTTGATAATCACTTCTGGAATCATCACGGAAAAATATTAACCTAACGTTGGCTTTAAAGCAAGCACTACAGTATATATTGGGCCACTGAGAAATGGAGAGCTAGATTAGATAGGACTTTAATGTGATTCCTATTCCTATAGTTTTCAGATTCTTCTCTACCATTTGGGCCAACAGAATCCAAGGATACCATAAGACTTACTTACTTGGACTCGGTCTCCCTATGCTGTACAACACATTGGGCAACAAGTGTTCTCCAATGATTTTGATCAGCTGATATCACTGAATTGCATTTATTGTTTCAGTAGCGGTGAACAATTTTATTTTATTTATTTATTTACTTACCTAATTTATCCCCACCCATGTCCTCCCGTAGGAGGCCTCTGGGCGGTTTACAACAATCGATTAAAACCATCACAATAATACAAAAAGTAAAATACAGTAAAAAATACTATAAATAGAAATAAAAAATAAAGAATAAATTTATTATGTTGTTGGGCTGCTAGCCAGAAACCTAACCTTCCTGCTCCTCATCCATACTTGGGACCAGTAACAGCCTAAAATATGACTCATTATTTCATATTACTGGGTGAACAAGCAATATTGTAGAAATTAACTATAGTAAATTAGTATTGAGAAAATACTGTATATATGTAAACAAACCAATATCAATGTATACTTTATTTTGTGTGTTTGTGCTATGCATTCTTCGATTATTATTTTCAAGCTGTAGCTGAAAATATTCCATGAGTTAAAACTTGCTAGTTGACAGGATAATTTCTGGCTTAGAATATGTAAAGTTCCTTGCTAGGCATGAAGGAATTTAGGATTTACTTCTTACTGTTTGTTTGTTTGTAAATAGATCAAAATAGGTGCTCATTACATGGAAACAAATGGTTTTCATGGGTAATTGATGTAACTGGCGGTGGCTAAAGGGACATTTGTCATTTTGGGTATAATACAAACTAAGCACCTACAGAATATCAATTAACAATTTGACTTTACTCTTTGCCTTTGAGTGGCAGTTAAATGTATTGAGCAATCGTGGAATGTTTTTTTTTTATTAACTTTTAAAGATTTGGTTGTTGATTATGGTGCAATGAAGAAAAATAATTATTTTGCTCCACTGGAACAGTCTTTCTGCTTTTGTGAAATGTCCCTCTTCTCCAATGAATGTTTCAATTGCTTGCAAAATTTAAAGAAGACTTAATTTGAAAAAAAATGGAAATATATGGTTGGGACTGATACAGAATCCAAATAACAATAAATACACACAGGCAGTTATGTTATAATGACAGCTCAACGGTTTGCACATTTGCACTTAATTTCAAGGATGCATTTTGATATTTCATATTGTAAATAGCTTTCTTCCTTATCTTTATATAGCATTAAAATTATTAAATGAGGACATAGGGAAATATATAGCATAGAAAGACCTATTGAACAAACCGCATCAACTAAAAAAAAAAAGACTTTAAAATATTTTTTAGCAGGTATTACTATTTTGGACAAGAAACATATTAACCACTTGAGAATTAAACAGAGAACAGATAATATTTATAGATTTCCATAATTAATACTAATTCTTTAGTATCATTTACTAAATAAGTATATGTTCTATATAATATGTCTGTGCAGTAGAACTGTGAAAATGGCTAGATTTTGCTTCAACAAGAAACTTTGCACCATAGAACTGAAGTAATTTTCCATACAAAGGTGGAATAATGCCTGACTCAGTGAGGTGCATTATATCACCTTAAAACTTCAATCAGGTGTTTGAATAGCTTAGGAAGACTTCTGTTCATACCTTACAGCTTCAGGCCCTTAGAAGTCACTTATTACCCAAAAGAAAGATTCTCACGGTCTTCCTTGACCAGATTTTTGAAACAGAAATGAGAATTAGGTTACCAAAGTCTTGGTAATTGGATGTTTGTTTCAGGACCTTATTTATCTCAAGTGTGTTAGGCCAGAGCTTTCTTAATTCTTTTGCTGGCTACTGTATCCTTTTTCCCAATAGAATATGTGGGTGTTCTGCAGTTGTAATAAATTTTGCAAATTTTGAGAAATCCATTATAGACAGAACATTCTTCAGCAGTTCTCCCAGCTGACAGGAAGCATTAGAAGAGGCTTCTGAACATGCCCAGATATCTTTGGAGCTTTTTGAATTGCTAGAGATAATCTCAGAAGAAAACAAGTGAAGCTTTGGTCTTAGAAGTGAGAAATGGATACTTTAGCAGCCTTTAAACAGAAAGAAAAAAAATGTATCTGCTTAGAAGGTGCTTACTAGATTAATGTATGATAGATAAAAATGGATAAACTGCTTTTTAAGAAAGAAAAGAATTACCTTTTTTCATACTGAACATATTATTAATTTCAAATACATAGTTTACACCATAGTCACATTTTGAAGTGGTATACATTTTTAAAAGAAAAAAAATACAAAATGAAATAATAACATAAATATAAAATAGATTCAGAGGGCCTTTGGGAATCACTCACTCATAAATGCTACATCTTAGCAGGATGAAGTTAAATTTTCAGTTCTAATTATTTAAGGATTAAGTAAAGTGCTCTTATCAGTGTATCAGTGAGTTCACAGATATTGCTAGTTTACGAATCTCACTATTCTTGATCTTTGGCTGTCCTGTTTGTGTATGATGAGTGGTGTTAGCCCTTCAAATGCAGTCTTCTAATTCTCTTTCTTCCCTTCTCTTTCTCTTCCTCACTTCTTCCCTCAACCATTTTATATCATACCTTGTTCTGTTCTATATTCAAAACCAAATTACTCATTCTTTCAAGGTCCATATTCTTTTTTTAACACTTCTGTTGATTCTTCGATTACTTTCTAGGATGGGTTCTCTCTAGCTTCTAAGTTAACTTTATGTTTCTCCAGAAAAATAAAATTCAGTGGTGCAATAAATTAAGCCACAATACTTCCCTTTATAATAGAATTTCCAGATGAATTTCACTAGAACCATGCAAAATAGATAATACCTGTGTTAGACCTTGTCAGTAATCTTGAGCCTTTCTTTCCTGAGATTATCTGAATGATATCACATAACCATTTATTGATTTATTTATCAAATTTTTATCACCGCCCATCTCTCCCCCAAAGGAGGGACTTCTTTTAATGTAGCACTGGATCATCTAGTGATCCCCTTATATAGCGAGAACTTTCTATTATATTTATTTTTAAGTACATAATCAAAGGCTTTCAGCAATATTAATTAAATGTGCAAAAGGGTTAGCTAAAACATTTTATTCACTGAGATCAGCCTTGGGAAATCCAGCTGAATCTTATCATAAAGATAAAGGAGACCTTTCTGAAAAAGCTCTTGATCCTGCCTCTAGATATTATTTCCTTTTATGTGTCGACCTTTCCCTGGTATTGCTGTCTAAAGAATACATAGTTCTGCAATAGAAACATATCTGGGTATTTACCCAGGAGCTAAACCAGCTTTAGTTCCTAAGTGAGCAGTAAGTAAAGGACTTACCATTCCTAACATTTTTTTTTTCCTGGAAATTTGAGAATGTGTTGAAGTTTGAAATTGCAGTACCTGATCATGTCTTAGTTGGGCTGACTAAAATGTTTTATTCCCTAATAAAGTCATTGTTTTTCCAAGTTCCATTGGTGGGTTTGTTTGTTTGTTTGTTTATCAGATTTGTAAGGCTACCTGACTCTATGACAACTCTAGGTACAGGTTGACCTACTCCTAAGCCAGGGATCTTAGAAAGATTATGTATACTACAGCCACTAATTTCTTACTGCATGTGTTAAATTAGGTATTAGAGGTAAAACTGTTCTTTCCTTTTGAGTGATCTTAGCTAGCCCTTTCCTTCCTATCACTTCACTAATCCCAGTTGTTGTTTATTCGTTTAGTCCCTTCCGACTCTTCATGACTTCATGGACCAGCCCACGCCAGAGCTTCCTGTCGGTCGTCAACACCTCCAGCTCCCCCAGGGACGAGTCTGTCACCTCTAGAATATCATCCATCCATCTTGCCCTTGGTCGGCCCCTCTTCCTTTTGCCCTCCACTCTCCCTAGCATCAGCATCTTCTCCAGGGTGTCCTGTCTTCTCATTATGTGGCCAAAGTATTTCAGTTTTGCCTTTAATATCATTCCCTCAAGTGAGCAGTCTGGCTTTATTTCCTGGAGGATGGACTGGTTTGATCTTCTTGCAGTCCAAGGCACTCTCAGAATTTTCCTCCAACACCACAAAGCATCTATCTTCCTTCTCTCAGCCTTCCTTATGGTCCAGCTCTCGCAGCCATATGTTACTACGGGGAACACCATTGCTTTAACTATGCGGACCTGTGTGATGTCTCTGCTCTTAACTATTTTCCTGACTGCAGTCAGCATCTGCAGTAACCTTCGCACCTAGAAATACAAAGTCTTTCACTGCTTCTACATTTTCTCCCTCTATTTGCCAGTTATCAATCAAGCTGGTTGCCATAATCTTGTTTTTTTTGAGGTTTAGCTGCAAGCCAGCTTTTGCACTTTCTTCTTTCACCTTCATCATAAGGCTCCTCAGTTCCTCTTCGCTTTCAGCCATCAAAGTGATATCATCTGCATCAATCTAACGTTTACTTTCCTAGATTTCCTCTTGTTTTCTGAAATTTATCTTGTGGAAGTTTTCTTTTTCTATGTAAGAAGCAATTTTCTCCTTTCTCCTTTCCCCCCCTTAACTTTCTATATGAAATAAACTCTCAGAAGTGTCTAATGAAAACATATTTCCACATACCACTAATGCTGGGTTATGATCTGCACTGGCTTAGTTGAAAGTAACCAAATAACACGCTGTATTAATAAAGAAATATGCAGCTGATAATTTTGCTTTGGGCTACTAGAAAACTTAAAAACTGGATGTGCAAAAAGGTTCAAGATGGCTTTGACCCATCATGCTGGGGAATTCTGGGAGTTGCAGTCCACACATCTTAAAGTTACCAAGGTTGAGAAACACTGTTTTAGAGAATTCTGGGGTTATCCTGAGGTGAAACATATCAATTTCTAAACGCTCTATTTCAAATTCAGAATACTTCTGGAACATTCAAAGCAGCTCAGTCTGCAATAGAAAGAGCAGTTTTGCACTAAAATATGATCCTCCAAACAGTACCCATCAAAGAGTTTTGCACAGACCCTGAAACACATTTTGAAAAGTGTTTGGTTGTCACAACAATATTTGGTTGTCAGAACATTCACTAATTTGTCAGAAAGCATTGAAAAGTATTCTTTTATTTATATTCTTTTACATTATTTACATTATTTGTTCATAGCAACCATTTTTCTATTCAGTATAATAGCCAATTTGTGAATGGGGAAAGGTCCCCTGTGCAAGCACTGAGTCATGTCTGACCCTTTGGGGGGATGCCTCTTTCATGACATTTTCTTGGCAGACTATAGAGCGGGGTGGTTTGCCATTGCCTTCCCCAGTCACCTTTCCCAGCAAGCTGGGTACTCATTTCACCAACCTCGGAAGGATGGAAGGCTGAGTCGACCTGAGCCGGCTACCCGAGAATCCAGCTTCTGCTGGGATTGAACTCAGGTTGTGGGGAGAGTTTCAGTTGCAATACTGCCTCCTACCACTCTACGAGGCTCTAATAGCCAATTTACCATGAATTAAACCTTTACAAAAGTTACTGTAGCCTTGATCTCCTGCCATTCTTCATCCCTTTCATCTTACTAAATGCTTTAATATTGCCTATATTACTCATTTAACAGAAGAACTCATTTTCTTCTAATGTGATCCAAAAAGCTATTATATGGTCCATCTACTGCATCTACTCTTATAGTCCAAATAATTAATTTAATGCGGTATAAGGTGTTTGTTTGTTTTAATCTGAGTCATGCAGTTAAGCAGTTATCATGCTGTATTCCAATAATTATGCTTAATTTTATTGCTATTCTAATTTATATAAATAAATTCTGTAACATTTCACAATTCTTGTATTTTTCTTTATATAATAATTGTCCAGGTTTAATTTTGATATTATGGTATATAATATTGATATACTACTTTCATTCTGAGCTTTGAAGAACTTCTGTGTTCCCTGATTTTTACAGAAACACTGAAATAGGACATTAGATACATGGGTATCAGTGGCTGATATTATATGAAGAGTAACAGCTTGACATTTTACTGTGGTGCACCAAGTAGAAATGTTCATTTGTCTTACAATCCATGTATGTAATTTTGTCATTTGGGGGCATTTGTGTACATTTCAACTGACAGTTCTAGCATTGGCAATGTCTCTTTTGTCCTTTAAACATATTCTAGGCTATTTATTAGCCTAGAAAGAGTAACAATCAGATTACTTGAACTGCTTTTCTAATCCTCATAATTTCACTTTAATAAATTTACAATTATTCTCCTCTTAGACGTTCAGGGTCTCCTTTGGCTTCAGTATCTAGAATAACATTTGATGTTACTTAATAACCCCCAACATTTTATACATTTCATGCATTATTAAAAATTTCTATTTTAAATTCAATCAAGCCCTTTTTTATGAATACCTTTATTACTAAAGAAGAAGTTAGTTCATACAGTCATTAAACTCCTTCAGTTAAAGAATGGATGTTGACCAGGCTTATTACTGTGGGTGTCATGGCTCCTGTTGGTTTGCAAAATTATGTGAGTTGCAAATATATTGGACTAAAATTGCCAGAATTCCATAGCAATCTATTTGAAAGGTCCTAAGTTAGAGAAGGCTACCTTAATTCTTAATACATATATCACAGTCCACTCACTTCAAGAATTTTTAATTATAGGAGCTATACTTTGCAGATTTTAACATAATTATATGGAATGAAGTTGCAGTGAATTCAATCTAGTTTAAATCCAAATAGATATAGATATGCATAAAATTACACTGATATTGCATGGGTACACACACACACACATGTACATATCCCATTCATTAACCATTATCCATTCCATCAGGTTTACTGTCATTTAGAAATGTTATTAAGAAAGTAATGATGTGAATCTAACAACCACATAAAATTAATCCCTGATAATAAATATATTACGATGATGGCAATAATATTTGACATTACAGTTTCATTCTAGTAAAATGTTTTTTATTCCAGTAAAATATTTTTTATTCTAATAAGAGAACAGGTTTCTGTTTGTCAGAATCAGACAAGACTGCATAAGATTGCTGTGAGATGGCAGTAGGATTGGCTCCCCATGCCACTCCAAAGACTACACTTGCATAGTTCTTGTATTTTTGAGTGTCTTTATTTTAAATATGGAAACTTAATGGAAATGAGGGGAGTGGCAACTATTTAAAAATCTGTATATACTGTACATTTATGTGTAAGAGTGGGTGGATATGAGAAGATATGACAGAATGGGGATCAATATGTTACCGTTATTTTTTATTGTATTATTTCAATTTATATGGCCACCCACTAGTGGCTAACAAAAGGCTAAAAACAGCAAATAATTAAGCAAGGAAATTAAAAAATAGACCCACATTACTTGTCTAGTACCTGGGGAAAAGAGCCATGTCTTCAAATCATGTCAAAAGGCAGGCAGGGTCAAAGCCATCTGGATCTCAAGGGTAATGCTGTTTTTTGGACAGCTTCAGCAACAGAAAAGGCACATCTCCTGGAATATGTCATTACTTAGTAGATGGAATCTGGAGCATGCAGCCCTGTCAGATATTACCAGATAACAGAGGTAATTGGATATAGTCAGTCTGGCAAATGGCCAAGCTCTGGGCCATGAACAGCTTTTTAGGTGACCACTAGGACCTTGAATTGCAACCAGATACCCATTGGCAACCATTGCAGCTCATATAGCAATAGTGTTACATGCACATACCAAGTATCATAAGCACATATTATAACTACTGATTCTGGACCAGCTGTACTTCCCAAATGGACTTCAAGGACAACCCCCTCTAGAATGTATTGCAGTAATCCAGACAAGAAGTGACCAAGGCATGACTGACCATGAGTAGGGCCTCCTGATACAGGAATGGGCACAACTGGTGCACAAAATAGATTTTTGCAAAAACACTCTAAGCCATGGTTGCCAGAAGAAATCAGGTGCTGGAAGTCAAGGAGGGCAAATTGCTAAACTGAAATTGAAATGGTTATTGAAATAACAAACAAGCTGTTTATTTTCAGACACATTCTTCTTATGTATACCTTGGGCTGTATAAATTCTCTCTCCTTTATTCCTTTTAGATAATGCATTTTAAAGCTTAATGTGCCAAACTGAAACCAAAGTAAATTTAGGAGCATTTCACTGCATTTTAAACCAAATTTGGATTTATATTTTCTGCGAAGCTATGTCAGTTTTTCTGTGACTGTGCTGAACAAACCATCTGAGCCATAATGCTGAGCCATAAATACAATTTGTCAGCTTGGTGCCATCCCTGTTTTGCAGGACTATAGCTCTCAGAATTCTTGAAAATACAGCAATTATCCTTGATTTTTTGTTAATTTAAGCTATAACTGGGTTCAATAGATTTGTGCTTGCGTTAGGAAACGTATGTTTCAGCTGCTGGCACATTATATAGTTCACAAGTCTGTCATATATTTATCGGAGCCAAAATTGAGCTTATGCCTACACTTTCATTATTAATGATCCATTCAATTTAGCTGTAGTATTTACTGCAGCACAATTTCCATTTATTTTTAAGAATCTGACTGAAATGGTTGAAGGTTATGCTATGGTGTACTGTGTCATCAATTGTGCTTAAAGTCTTTTGAGTGTAGGAAAGTTTCAGAGCACTTCTGTCCAGTGATTTTGAAGCCAATTCAGGACATGCCTGATAGCACAGTATTGACTTTTTTTGCAGAGTTGATCTGATTTTATCTTACTCAGCAGCAACTGGACCTAAGCTGGATTTTTCCCCTTAGAATGCTGTGGTTAAATCTGTGAAATTTATGCTCTCACTTGTGAGATCTTTGTCCTCATCAAAACTTCGGGCTCCTAGACTCAAGCTGTTTTAACTGCTACCTTCTCATACCTACTGTAGACTCCAAATTTGAGCTGCAATTAATTTTCTGCTGATTGGTTTGTTTGTTTTGCACTATTTAAAAAGTATGAGAAGGGGAACTTATTAAAGAATACTTCCAAATCTGTTTTCATTGAATCACAAATTAGATTTTTTTTAAAGATTATTGTATATTACACATTTTTATAATGTTTATGTGTAATAATTCATTGCAAAGATTATTTTTCTTTTTTTTGTGACTTGTAAAATATAACAAGACATTCCACTGAGATAATATCAAAAATAAATAATTTGACTTTAAAATCTTGCATAGACATCATTAATTTATAACCTACCACATTATTCAAATTTATTTCACAGACATTATTTTCAACTTTTCTAGAATAACAAACAATGAATATTCATTTCATTGTATTTGAGATCAATTCATGCCATTTGTCTGATGTTGTTTGATCATGGGTTGGTGAAGGAAATAATTAATAAATGTATTAGACAAAACAAATCACTGTAAAATTTGGAAAGTTATCAGGCTATTTACCACTATCTGCTAAGTTGTAGATATATCAAGATTCTAATTTTGTTAATTCATATCTAATATGAAATAAATAAACTATCTTACAGATTATGAAATTTTGCTTTTAAAAGAATTCCTATCAGAGTGAATCCTGTCAAGCTAGAAGGCTAGGAGAAAATTTACTATTCCTAAATAAATAGTTATATATGTAGTGTACACTCTATTGATCAATTGATCAAACATCTATGATTAATTGATCACAGAATTCTGCCAGTGTTTTATTTAAGCAGTTTAAGTAGATTACAGTTTCAGAAAGCTTGAATGTTTATATTCATTAGAATTACATTTACATGTCCCTCTAACTTTCAAGATGTTTATCCTAATTAAATATCTCAAAACTTGTATTTGTTTTCAGATGTAAAGTGCATATTGATGAGAACTGCATTTTTTTTTCTTAGACTAAATCATCCAAATTCACATATTCACTAAGTGGTGAAACATTTGTGAAATGGAAAGAAAAAATAACATTTTTTTTTTTAAATGTCACATCAAAAAAACAAAAAATATGTTTGTAATTCCTTCCAAGCATTTACAATAACGAATAGTGTACAAAGCTGCACCCCACCCTCCATATGCTGGTCTACGAGCATAATAAAGATTTCACATTTGACAAAGTCTTGACAAAGTTCAGAAGAGTCATTGTTACATATAGGTTCAGGACAGCATGGCTGCAAACCCTAGTTATGGAGAACAGAGGCATGAAAGGGGCATCCCTCTTTCTGTTTGCAAATGCCCCAGGGCACTGTGATAAACAAAACACATTGTTAAGCTGGGCCTTGGTATGATCCTGCAGAGCTATTATGTTTTTACTTTCCTGTGGGCTTCAATGAAGAATGGAGCTTTTTCGATGAAGTCTTATAAATAGTCTAAATTTGTGTGTGTTTAATGTGTGTCTGCAGATGTTGCAACAACATATCCTGATAAAAAGTCCATCTTGATGTATGTGACATCACTTTTCCAAGTCCTGCCCCAGAAGGTTACTCTAGAAGCCATCCATGAAGTTGAAACATTGCCGCAGGAAGTAAAGCACATTAGGGAAGAGCGAATCCAACATCCACGTTTTTCCCAACAGGCGAGTTGTGAATTTTTTGTTGTTATTTGTGATTAGTGAACAGTAAATTCCTGCAGTTGTATGTATGTTTATGTGTTGTGCTTCTTTAAGTGGTAAAGATACTCCAATTATGGGACTGTGAAGCACTCTGAGCTTCTCTGTAGTTGTTATCAAAATCTGTCATGTGACAGTCAGTCTACAAGGATTATTACTGAAAAATAATTTGGCTGGAAATCTTAAGGGATTGGGAAGCAGCTGGAGAGGTTTTTATTATTTTTGTCCAGGTCTGATCACTTTTTCCCATAAGTCCAAATACTCTGGACCTAGCTTGCACCATTTTTGAATTACGGTTCTTGGCCTGGGAAAGGTTGCTCTCCATTGATGTGAAATCTTATTTTCATGGGTTATATTTTAACTGCTATGCATGTTAAAAACTGCTGTTTTTAAAATGTAGATTTTATTTTATTTTTGTGTTTCACATGGTGTATATGAAGCTTCAATAACATGCATTTCTGTATCAGAAACAGTAAGGTAGGTGTCAAGACACTTACTCTGATATTATTAAAACTTTGCCAACCCAAAGCTTCCAGGACTATAATAACTATTTACTAAAAGCTACTTGGTTTTTAAATTGCTTAAGTCTATTTCATTGTCTATTAGATTGTTTCATTTAATAATATGCACATATGAAAAAGCATGAACAATTGGAAACTGTTCATCAGTGAATCTTCTGGGGCAGTAATGATATATTAATTGTTTAATATGTTCAGGTCATGTTTGTATTCAGCTTTGATAATTTTTCATTTCATACACAAAGAAGTGTTCTTTTTAGCCAGCTCCAGCAGCTGCTGTGTCCTATTGTGTGTTTTAGAGCAGCTTCTTCTATAAGTTTGTATTCTGTTGATAACATGAACTTGAAAAGAAGTAGAACTTGAATAGTTAAATAAAGATCCAAAAACAAGCATCCTAGGACATGTGCTTGAGCATTAGCAGTTTATCTGCAAAGCTTTTCTGACAAAATAAGCAAAATTACCTACCAACCAATGCTTCATTGCTGTTTAAGATGGTCTTCACATATCCAAAGGAAGATAAATGTGGGACTGTCTAAGCCTTTTGTGAAAATAAAGCCTTTTCCAACATCAGTCAGTTGCAGTGATTTAGAAACTGCTAACTTTTAAGTAACTAATATTGCATATTATTAAGAACTAGTATTTGTAGGAGACAAACTTCACAACAAAATTAGCTAATCTCATAGAGAATTCTTTGTATTTAATTTGGTTTGTTATGGATCGTTACATACAACCATCATGATCAGCCATCCCACATAGTCTAATACTGTGGTTTGCATACTTCCAGAGGGCTTTTTGTAGTTTTAATAATGCTATGCTCATAGGTCCTTTATGAAACAGAATATAGAAAAGGCTGAAGAAGCACCACTTATCCTATCTGCAATCCTGCCAAGTCATTCCCCATCCCACAAAGGTTTATAAAGGAAAATGTCATATTGAAACAAAGACCTCTTTTATTTTGTATGAATACTCATTCTTGTACCTGCATTTCAGTTGATGAAACAGAGATATAAGCACATGAAATTCTTACATTTTGGCTGTGACAATGTCTCTTTGTAATTATTATCACTTTAATATATACAAAGAAATAATTCAAGACAATTATTCACAGACCATTTCTTGGTTTTAAAAATGGCCATTGTCTCAGGTTTACATTTTTATAGCAATTCTCAAACCATTTCTTTCTTTGGATGGGCATGCCATTACAAGTGAATTTCAGTCCTAGAGAGACTAACCATTCTTACAATTATATTGAGTGATGTAATTGGAAGTACCAGGGCCTTCAGTTGTTAATTACTGTAACTACTGTCTTTATGGGCCACCTGACCATTTTACACATTTGCAGAGTACTGAACGTATTTATTCAGAACCACTCTGGGTTCATGTTCTTTTGCTTTAAGTGCATTGAATCACAGAGGTCTTTACTGATGATAGGCATCATGGATAGTTACTGGTACTTCAATTTTTTTTCTTGTTTTTCATTAAACAATATCAGTATAATGAAAGTGTCTCTCTTCTTGCTGTTTAACCTTTGAGCATTTTTTAAGGTGGCTGCTGGCATTCTCCCCTGAAATATACTACATTTCATCCACTTATTACCCACATTCATCTGTGTATGTCTGCTTTTCTTCCTAATTTCTTCTCCTTAGATCAAAGTCAGTGTAGCACAGGGCCATGTGCGCACCCCTTCACCTATACCTCGTTTCAAAAGCTATGCGTACACACAAGCTGCTTATGTCATGTCCTCTGACCAAAAAGGGAGGATGTTCCCTCCGCAGGTCTGTCAGTATTATGGTTTGTTATGAATACTACTCTTCTTCTAATATGCCTGTGCTTGCTGTGGGAAATAAATGCACCCTTTTTGCTTGAGTCCATTTTAATTTTCAATGGTATTCTTGTTAAGGTTTTTTGTTTGTTGTTTGGGACAGCCAATCCTTTTTGCTATAAGTCTTGCCTTTTCTGGCACGGTTACACCTTCTTTTGAACATTAGATAGGTACTGGAAAATATTAAAAGCTTCAATAAAACAGTTAATTTTAAAGATATGAATTCATTCCTTCATTCTTTTAAAGTATAAATCTAAATTCAAAGATATAAATCACTACTATGAACATTGAAACATTTTTTCTTGAGTTTCTTAAACATTTCTCTTCACCATATTGAATCAGTGTAGAAATGAGAGAAATTTCATTCATTGTATGAGTTTGCATTTCTTGATCCTTAGACATTAGGTCAAGAAATATTTATTTATTCCATATTAACAGATCTCTCTCTTCATACTGTATATAGCTGTTTTCAAAAATATCCAGGTTATGAGACATTCCAAGACAGCCTGAGCCATGCTGTGGGATAGGAAATTACTGGCAAGTGAAACTTTAATTTTGCATACACTTACCAAGGTTTAACTTTGGACAAAGGCTGAAAACAGAAATTGTGATAGCTATATTTAGGACATGGTAATTTTAATCCCTTCAGCAAAGGATCATTACCTTGTCGTGGTGCTGGAGCTTGAGCACCTCAATGATGCCATGAGCTAAACTGTGAAGGGCCACCCAAGACGGGAAGGTCATGACAGAGAGGTCAGACTAAATGCGATCCCTGGGGAAGGTAATGGCAACCCACCCCAGTATTCTTGCCATGAAAACTAAATGGATCAGTACAACCAGAGATATACCATTGGAAGATGAGACCCCCAGGTCGGAAGATGGTCAAAATGCTACTGGGGAGGAACAGAGGATGAGTTCAACTAGCCCCAGACGTGATGACGCAGCTAGCTCAAAGCCGAAAGGACGGCTAGCGGCCAACGGTGCTGGTAGTGAATGGCGAATCTGATGTTCTAAGGATCAACACACCATTGGAACCTGGAATGTAAGATCTATGAGCCAGGGCAAATTGGATGTGGTTATTGGTGAGATGTCAAGATTAAAGATAGACATTCTGGGTGTCAGTGAACTGAAATGGACTGGAATGGGCCACTTCACATCAAATGACCACCAGATGGACAAGAGGACCACAGAAGAAATGGAGTAGCCTTCATAATTAATAGTAAAGTGGCTAAAGCAATGCTTGGATACAATCCAAAAAAATGATAGAATGATCTCAATTCGAATTCAGGGCAAGCCATCTATCATCACAGTGATCCAAATATACGCTCCAACCACAGATGCTGAAGAAGCTGAAGTAGAGCAGTTCTATGAGGAACTGCAGCACCTACTGGACAACATGCCTAAAAGAGATTTTATTTTCATCACGGGAGACTGGAATGCTAAGGTGGGCAGTCAAATGACACCTGGAATTACAGGTAAGCATGGCCTGGGAGAACAAAACAAAGCAGGACATAGGCTGATAGAATTTTGCCAAGACAACTCAATGTGCATAACAAACACTATCTTCCAGCAACCTAAGAGATGACTTTATACATGGACTTCCCCAGATGGACAACACCGAATTCAGATTGACTACATCCTTTGCAGCCAAAGGTGGCGGACATCTATACAGTCGGTAAAAACAAGACCTGGAGCTGACTGTAGTTGAGATCACGAACTTCTTCTTGCACAATTTAGGATCAGACTAAAGAGATTAGGGAAGACCCACAGATCAGCTAGATATGAGCTCACTAATATTCCTAAGGAATATGCAGTGGAGGTGAAGAATAGATTTAAGGGACTGGACTTAGTAGATAGGGTCCCGGAAGAACTATGGACAGAAGTCTGCAACATTGTTCAAGAGGCAGCAACAAAATACATCCCAAAGAAAGAGAAAACCAAGAAGGCAAAATGGCTGTCTGCTGAGACACTAGAAGTAGCCCAAGAAAGAAGGAAAGCAAAAGGCAACAGGGATAGGGGGAGATATGCCCACTTAAATGCAAAATTCCAGAGGTTAGCCAGAAGATATAAGGAATTATTTTTAAACAAGCAATGCGCGGAAGTGGAAGAAGACACTAGAATAGGAAGGACAAGAGACCTCTTCCAGAAAATTAGAAACATTGGAGGTAAATTCCAGGGAAAAATGGGTATGATCAAGAACAAAGATTGCAAGGACCTAACAAAAGAAGAAGAGATCAAGAAAAGGTGGCAAGAATATACAGAAGACCTGTATAGGAAGGATAACAATATTGGGGATAGCTTTGTCGGTGTGGTCAGTGAGCTAGAGCCAGGCATCCTGAAGAGTGAGGTTGAATGGGCCTTAAGAAGCATTGCTAATAACAAGGCAACAGGAGACGGCACCCCAGCTGAACTGTTCAAAATCTTGCGAGATGATGCTGTCAAGGTAATGCATGCTATATGCCAGCAAATTTGGAAAACGGAAGAATGGCCATCAGACTGGAAAGAATCAACTTATATCCCTATACCAAAAAAGGGAAACACTAAAGAATGTTCAAACTATCGAACAGTGGCACTCATTTCACATGCCAGTAAGGTAATGCTCAAGATCCTGCAAGGGAGATTTCAGCAATTAATGGAGCGAGAATTGCCAGATGTACAAGCTGGGTTTAGAAAAGGCAGAGGAAGTAGGGACCAAATTGCCAATATCCGCTGGATAATGGAAAAAGCCAGGGAGCTTCAGAAAAACATCTATTTCTGTTTTATTGACTATTCTAAAGCCTTTGACTGTGTGGACCATAACAAATTGTGGCAAGTTCTTCGTGGTATGGGGATACCAAGTCATCTTGTCTGCCTCCTGAAGAATCTGTATAATGACCAAGTAGCAACAGTAAGAACAGACCACGGAACAACGGACTGGCTTAAGATTGGGAAAGGAGTATGGCAGGGCTGTATACTCTCACCCTACCTATTCAAATTCATCATGCAACATGCTGGGCTTGAGGAATCCAAGGCTGGAATTAAAATCGCTGGAAGAAACATTAACAATCTCAGATATGCAGATGATACCTCTTTGATGGCTGAAAGCGAAGAGGAACTGAGGAGCCTTATGATGAAGATGAAAGAAGAAAGTGCAAAAGCTGGCTTGCAGCTAAACCTCAAAAAAACCAAGATTATGGCAACCAGCTTGATTGATAACTGGCAAATAGAGGGAGAAAACGTAGAAGCAGTGAAAGACTTTGTATTTCTAAGTGCGAAGATTACTGCAGATGCTGACTGCAGTCTGGAAATCAGAAGATGCTTAATCCTTGGGAGAAGAGCAATGACAAATCTCGATAAAATAGTTAAGAGCAGAGACATCACACTGACAACAAAGGTCCGCATAGTGAAAGCAATGGTGTTCCCCATAGTAACATATGGCTGCGAGAGGTGGACCATAAGGAAGGCTGAGAGAAGGAAGATAGATCCTTTTGAACTGTGGTGTTGGAGGCACTTCTGAGAGTGCCTTGGACTGCGAGAAGATCAAACCAGTCCATCCTCCAGGAAATAAAGCCAGACTGCTCACTTGAGGGAATGATATCAAAGGCAAAACTGAAATACTTTGGCTACATAATGAGAAGACAGGACACCCTGGAGAAGATGCTGATGCTAGGGAGAGTGGAGGGCAAAAGGAAGGGGCCGACCAAGGGCAAGGTGGATGGATGATATTCTAGAGGTGACGGACTCGTCCCTGGGGGAGCTGGGGGTGTTGATGACCGACAGAAAGCTCTGGCGTGGGCTGGTCCATGAAGTCACGAAGAGTCGGAAGCGACTAAACAAATAAACAACAACAATTTTAATCCTCAATATGACTACCAAAGCAACTGATTTTATAACTGCAGGATATCTCATCTCTTTCCGCATAGATCTATCTCTATTATATTTACTGTATCTTCTATAGTCTTTGTTTTTGATCTTTTAGGTACTTTGATTTAGTGACAGAAATCACAGCAGATCTGCTTTTCTTCTATTGCCCTACCCGCAGCTATAGTACTTTATTAACCAACACACAATATTGTTATTGCTACCCATAATTATCAAGGTTAATATTTCCCATTTTCCCATTTTTAGAGTAAATTCACATTATTTAATTTCTCTTTTATTGCATTTTAAAACAAACACCTCTGTATGATGTATAGCTAAATTAATTTACAGCACCCACCTTTTCTACTGAATACTTTTAAAGGGATAGTTTGATAGGCACTCAGTAATTGCCCTCTTTCCTGAATGGAGAATTTCAGTTGATGGGGAAGGGGGATGTGAATCTGCTGAAGACCTTTACTCTGTGGAATGCCTCAAGGATCTCTATTCTTTTTTAACATCTACATGAAACTGCTGAGGCAGGTCATACATCAGCATTATGTCTGATATCATCAATATGCTGATGATATCCAGGTATACATGTCATCCTAAAAATACCCAAGGAGGTGATGTTGTAATGGTATGTGGGAACGACCTTGGAGGAAGGAGAAAGAGCCGCACTCTAGACAACTGCCATGCAAAAGATACCTCAGTACACAGAAGCAGAAAAGGAAGGGGAAGTGTTTCAGAAGCGACCGTCCCTAGTTTTCCAGAGAGGAAAAGGAAAGGAAGGGAGAAATACTTTGAGACTTGCACGATTGGTGTTAGTCCTTAAAGATAGTCCAGACAAGAAGCACAACAATGAATACTAGCTCTATCTTTATTGTAAGGTTACATTAACAGACACGTGCAAGACTTAAAGTATTTCTCCCCTCCTTTCCTTTTACTTTCTGCAAAACTAGGGAGGGTCCCTTCTGAAACACTTCCCATGGCCTCTCTGCTTCTGTGTCCTGAGATATCTTTTGCATGGCAGTTGTCTAATCGGTAACTCTTCCTACTGTGTACCAAGGTCATTGCCACATACCATTGCAGATGTGATGGGAGTGCTGGCTCAGCTCATGGAATGTTGTCATTATAGGGAGGGAAAAAAAAAAACTTACTGAATCCTTCCAACACAGAATAGTTTTGGGACTGTGGACTGAACAGTTCCAGATAATTCAGTATTTAATTTTGAATGTGGTTGTATTCTTCTGGTCAAAGGTGGTTCACAATTTGGGGATTATTTTAGCCTTAAACCTCCTGCTTTATGAGCAGGTAGCAGCTATGGCTATGAGGGCTTTTCAGTCACTACATTTTGTATGTCAGTTGCAACCATTCCCGGACTCGGAAATTTTGCTCATACTCACTTATGCCCTAGATACCTCCCATTTAGATCACTGTAACACATTTTACATAAAGAGCATTTGTAGCATTGCTGTGCTACAGCTGGTACAGAATGCAGCAGGCTGGGCAGTGATTGGTATCCCATTATACTGTACTTGGTGACCTCAGGAGCTGCGTTGTCTGCCAGTCAACTTCTGCATCTAATTCAAGGTGCAGGTTGTCACCTGTAGAATTCTGCATGGCTCCAGATCTGGTTATCTAAGGGCCCACCTTCTCCTGTATTCATTCAACCAGATCAAATAAGGACAGCTCCTAGGCTCATCCCTATAGGATGCCACCGATGGAGCACCAAAAGCATGCATTTTCAATAGCCAGCCCATTCTTTCAAATTCTCTTCTGGCAAAGATTCACACAGCTTTGTCCTTCTTTGGCTTCAAGAAAATGGTGAATGTGTTTTATCTTTCACAGGAGGAATCTGTGTTATAATTGAAGGTGGATTTGTGGGTGGATGGCATTTCTGTCTTTATTTTTTTATTTTTTATGATGTTTAAAATATTTTAAATATGTATTTGGGTTCTTGGGGTATTATTTTATGTTCATGTGGTTAGGTTCAGCTTCCAGGAATGGGTGGCATACAAGCCCAGTAAATAACTAAATAAATAATCAAAGTAATTAAAATGGAAAACTGATTTTTATCATTGAGGAATATTATCAGTCATAGAAAAGAAATAAGATAACTGAAAATTGTTGAAGCATCTAACTTAAGTGATATAAGCCTTATGTTTTTGTCCTTGGAATGCTTAAGTATTAAACTTTAATATTTTTTTCTAGAATTATCTAAAGAAATTAATGTTAACATCTAGAATTTGTAGGAAATTATTCCAGAAAATCTGTATCTGCATTGTACTGTTGCATCAGAGTTAGCTTTCTTTAGAGTCCCATTAGTTGTAATTAAGGAGAAACAGAATTAACTGAAAAATCTGCAAGTTGCAAAATGGGAAATGGATGCTTTGTGGGTAATGCACACAACTAGTTCTCTTCAATAATTATCCATTAGAAAAAATAGCTCATCAATATGAAATAAAGTTTATTTGAGAATTATCTTCATAGCAGTTTCCAACAAGGAACTGTAAATATATTGTATAGTTTGCTCAACGTTTGCATATCTAATGGAATGGAATGGGAATGAGGTAGTCTTTAATAATTTAATAATTATTGAGGAGCTGTGGAGAAAACAACTGAGAGAATAGAAGAAAATGGTTACAATGCAGAGAAACTGACAATAGGCTTCTCTGTGTGTATTTAATTAACAGAACAGTGCTCCCAGAAGGATGTTATGCCACAGTATAGCATTATTTGAAAGAGTTTTGTAGGGAAATTAAAGAAGGAATGTGCTAGAACTAGGTATACCTTAAAAAAAATGGAATGAATCTAATGTGTCCTGCTGGCAGTTAAAACTGTCTCCCTTCTTAAAATTCTAATTATTTAATATTCATTCCCCAAAATTAATATAGAAAGCAAGTATCTTGAGCCTGTCCTGACCATATAGGGTCATTTTCAGCTCTAAAATTTATTGTTGTTGTTGTTGTTGTTATTATTTCCATTATTTCACCCAAAAGTACTTAGTATACAATAACAAATTTCTGTGGATAGTTTTTGAAATAACATTGAGTATTCTGTATTATAGGAATAGTTTTAGAAGAATTAAAAGAGGTAATACTCTATTCTGTAGGATAGTATCAATACGAGTAGGAAAGTTGATTTTGGGGATAAACGCTAATTGGGAAAAGTATATATTTAATTAAAAGTCATTGAAATTTAGTTTTAAAAGTAGAATCTTGATTATACTTGTAAGAGATTATAATTATTATCTTGTATTTTGATGAATCCTTGATGTTGTGTCTACCCAGATCATTGTTTACTGGGGAAGGAAATTATCTGAGTAGCACAATCATGTTATAGAAAAATAACTTGTTTTATTCTTTAATACATTTGCACTTTGTAAAAGAAACAATGATACAAATCGATCTTCAGTGAATTAATGTCAGTATAACTTCTGTGCATGTAAGACTCCAAAACATACTAAAATGTATTGATGACTTACTTTAAAGATTGCCATGCCTATGTACCGGTAAGGCCTGTGGTTTAAGTAATACCAAACCATAATGTTCTTTATTTGTCAGCAATGGATAATAGGCCATTATTAGCTGTGGATTTATCCTATTTAACAGCAAAATTCTGAAAAAGGGTCTGCATACACAGAAAAGTTAGGGCTACTACTAAGTATACTTCTCTTGACCCATGTCAATTTACAACTACTGTATGGATCCCACAATAAGGAAAATAAAGAGGAGATCCAGAGGAGTTTAAAAAATCAGACAAACTTGCTTATAGAAGGTGCAAGTTTATCTGGAATGTGTACATTTTTGCTACCTGAAATTGCAAGGGGAAAAAATACACAGATATTACAATTTATAGTGAGGGAAAATGGAGAAAGAATAAGCAATATGTTATAAGATCTAGATCTTTGAATTAATAAGACTTCAGTATAATAATACACTATAGCTCAAATAGATAGATAACAGATAGATGATAGTGTGGGCAAACATTAGCATAATACATATTTGCCATTAATTTATTTTTGTCAATTCATCCCACTTTTTTTAAAAAAATAGACATCTTGCTATTAGTTATGTTATTGGGAGTACAATAAGCTTCCTTATGTTCGCCATCAGATATCCATTCACTCCGCCATCTGCACTTTCAGACAAGGATGTATTGATGATCGACTTCACTAGGCCCTGGAGCTTTGCATCAGTTCTGCTTAGATTTAAAAATAAGACATGTCAGAATGTGCATTCCAAATGTAAACCTTAATAGAATCCTATAATACTTGTCTATATATGTTAAATTCCTCACAGTTATCACTTCTTGATTCACTGTAGACCAATGCAGCTAAAAGAGAGGTCGTTCCTTGCAACTGAAATTCCCAAGCTAAGTTCTGTGCCTGTCAATTTATATTTCCAAAATATAAGATGTTGTTAAAAGAGGTGTGCTTCTGACTTTGACATCTGCATCTGAGAGTAAGAACTCTCTGCATTGATCTTCTCTTGAATGGGAAGGAAGAAAGGGTCATTTGTTTCCTTCTGCAAGGAAGTTGTTAGAAGGAAAGTGTTTGGCCTGGTGTGACACAGGCTTTTCCCTCTGTGAGGGAAATGTAGGACTTTCCTAATAGTTTAAAAATAAAACATGCAGAAGAATTAAGGCTACCTTCCGTACTAAATTTATCTCTGCCTCGCATAAAAACGTGATGTTTAATATTGCATATTTTGTCTTGTATAGAAAATTGGGATGTAAATAAAACAAAGAAACAAATGGTGATGGAGCTCCACATTCCTAATTAAAACCAGAGAAATGTCCCTGTCAATTGTTTTATATCTGACATTCATTAGATATACTTTGCAACCAGAGACAGATACATTCAGTGCAAATGACTGTTTTCTGACTCTTGCTTTTAAAAGACAAGCGTGATCCTAGCATAACAATAATGTAGACATATCATAGTTTAAAATTCATAATTTATTTGATCTGTAATTTAATACCTGACAAACATAATGTTCTAGGTTATACTGAAATCTAAAAAAAGATGAAGGAATTATCTTAACCTACAACTGCATTTTTATAAATATTTAAAATGTTTATAATGCATTAATGTCGCTTTGCATGCAGTTATAATATAAGTGTATTATATACAAATTGAGTATACAAACTGAGCTCTGCACAATTCATAAAAAATGGATGTTTCTGTTTTTAACAAAACATATCTATAACTAAGGCTATGCATGAAGAATGTCTGATAACTCTTTTTTTAATATTTATCAGATGGCTTTGTTTCCAATGCAAATTCCAATACCTTTGTTACAGAATAAATAATAATAATAATAATAATAATAATAATAATAATAATACATCTGTGTGCTTCACCAGATCTAATTTGTTAGACAAAACTGATGCCAGATGAAATATTATATTAAATTAACATAACTACATTTCATTTTTTAATCTAGAAGAAATATTTCAATACAATTTAAGTGAATTGTTCCTCAAATACCTTATTTTATTTATTTAGCAGCATTTTGAAAGCCATGAACAGAAGTTATTTGCAACGTCACCTATGGGCTCAGAAAAAGATCTAGAAAGCTACCAAACTGCATTAGAAGAAGTCCTCTCATGGCTTCTTTCTGCTGAAGATTCATTGCAAGCACAAGGACCCATATCTACAGATGTAGAGGAAGTTAAAGAACAGTTTCACACTCATGAGGTATGAATGAACAATGTTTACTTCAGTAATTATCACAAGATCTTCTAATTGCTTTTCTATGATTGCAGGACATCAAGTTAAGAACAACATTTGAGTGATATTTTTATTTCATTGGTATCCTTATTACAAAATACTTGAATCACATTGGTAATTTTTAAAAATTAGTTTATTCAAGAAAAAATGCTAACTTTAATATAATCTGTAAATTCTAAATACAGAATTGCTTTCTGTTGGTAATCATTGTTATAATGATTTTCCAAGGGTTTTATGACGGAATTAACTGCTCACCAAGGACGTGTTGGTGATGTTTTACAAGTAGGCAGCCAACTTTTGGGAACATCTGGAAAGCTTTCAGAAGATGAAGAAAATGAAATACAAGAACAAATGAATCTTCTAAATTCACGCTGGGAAAACCTCAGGGTCACAAGTATGGAACGACAGAACAAGTAAGTAAATATAGATTCGGCTAAGGAATGTTGTACAGGGTGAAATTATTGTTACACTATAGTATGTGGAAAAAGGGACGTGGTGGCGCTGCAGGTTAAATTGCTGAGCTGCTGAGCTTGCCGATTGGAAGGTCGGTGGTTCGAATCCGTGTGACGGGGTGAGCTCCCGTTGCTAGTCCCAGCTCCTGCCAACCTAGCAGTTCGAAAACATGCAAATGTGAGTAGATTAATAGGTACCGCTTCGGCGGGCAGGTAACGGCATTCCGTTTAGTTATGCTGGCCACATGACCATGGAAGTGTCTACGGACAAATGCCGGCTCTTTGGCTTTGAAACGGAGATGAGCATCGCCCCCTAGAGTTGGACACGACTGGACTTAATGTCAAGGGAAACCTTTACCTTTACCTATAGTATGTGGAACAGATATAGTGTAAATTTTTCTTCCTTTTTTTATTGCAAATGTATGAACATCAAACCTAATTCTTTTTTAAATAAAGAACTAATGTGAAAGTTCTATTTTAATAATTTGCTAAATTTAACTGGTGAATTTCTTTTGTCTACTATTGATTCAAAGTTTATTTCCTAGAATATTTTTTTAAATATGCTGACAGGGTGAAGCTTTAAAAGTTTCATTAGTCCATAAATTAATGGTTTCATAACAGGCTGTCTAATAAGCCCAAAGGAATTGTATTTCACCAGAATTATGATAATGCCAGCATTGTTTTTAGAATGTTCTGATTTAACAGAGGAACTCTTAGCAATAACTATGGCAATGTCAGGTCTTCAGTCAACAGATATATACACTGGTGGCATTGTTACTCTTTGTAGTAAAGCTTTCATTAGAAGTGTTTATTCATTGGTTTCTTTTTATAAGCAAGGACACTTGGGAACTAAGGCTTATTATTGCATTTAAAAAATGCAGTTAATTTTCTATTCTAATAAACTACAGCATATCTGTTACATTTTGTTCATGGAATGTTACATTAGGTAAAGGTAAAGGTTTCCCTTGACGTAAAGTCCAGTCGAATCCGACTCTAGGGGGCGGTGCTCATCTCCGTTTCTAAGCCTTGGAGCCGGCGTTGTCATAGACACTTCCGGGTCATGTGGCCAGCATGACGACTCGGAACGCCGTTACCTTCCCGCCGAAGCGGTACCTATTGATCTACTCACATTTGCATGTTTTCGAACTGCTAGGTGTGCAGGAGCTGGGATTAACAACGGGAGCTCACCCCGTCACGCGGTTTCGAACCGCCGACCTTCCGATCGACAGCTCAGTGGTTTAACCCGCAGCGTTTGTTCATGGGATGTTACATTACTTTTAAAATAAAAAGAAAATTGATATTAATTATACAAAAATATATCCTTAGAATCTTAAAATCTTTCTTTGGACCAATACTGATATGTCTCTATGCTATCTTGCAGGAGGATATAAAGTGATTCATAATACACATTCAGAATAGTTGGGTACATGCTGCTTCTTACCAGGGTGGGCTGCGGGGAGGTCCACTTAAGAGCCTTAATTTATCTGATGCTAAACCTAATCAAACTCAAAACCATCATCACGTTATCCTTGCTAATTCAATAAATTAGATTTTTCTATGAATCTAATCCTAGTAGAAAGAATTGCACCAAATGCATTAGATTCTATGAATTTCTTCTGTCACTAAACCATTTGAGTCTTAATTAAGTCTCCTCCATCTTTCTTATTCTCATTCTCAATCTCTCCCTCTCTCTATGAGAGTCGGCATGGCATAGCAATTAAGGTGCTGGTTTTATTCCTTCTTTAGGCATGGAAACCAGCTGGCCTTGGGCCAGTCACTCTCTCTTAGCCCAAAAACCAAGCTGGCTGAAAAATAAACCCCTTGTCTTACCACACACTGATGGCTTCACCATGTAATGCAAAAGAGGAAACTCTGCAACCAAAAAGGATAAATACTAAAATGGGATCGATGGGATAGATGGACTTGCTCTGACTGATATTTATATTTAATTCATTTATATCTTATAAATTACTTTGACTTACAAAAAAGTTGGAAAAAATGACATAATAAATGTGGTATGGGTTTTTACATCCATTCTAGGTCTTTGTCATCTTTTTTTCTTTAAGCTGAAACAGTCACAGTTAGTTTTTTAAAAAAGACAACAGTTTAGATTGTATAGAAAGCATTATGACTTTTCTCAATCCTATTTATCTACCCCTTCCTTGGCAATTCCTCTCATTCTGTCAACTTTTGCATCCTAGTGCTATAGAAAAATAAAACACTACATTCTATGATTCTGGACATTATCTTCTTCTTCTGAATTCCTCATTCTGCATTCATTGTATTTAAGATTCTTTCTTTTCTTTTCTTTTCACTGTTTACATTCTGATGTATTTTTTTAGTTCTCTGTTGTTGTTGTTGTTGGAGCCTTTAATGACATATTTATGTCCAGCATTGTTCTCAGATGTTTCTAGTAATTTAGCATTTATACGTATTTCAATATTTCATCAGCGAGGTTCGGATCTCTTCTTATTAAACTAAGTCCCAGCAGCACGCTCAAGGTAGTTCATGTATATGCACCAAGTCAGAGCGATGACAGAGAAGTGGATAGCTTTTATGAAGATCTCTCAACTGCTCTCTCTCAGAAAACAACATATACAACGGTGATTGGTGACTTCAACTCAATAATCAGAAAACAAGCTGTAGGGGAAAAATTTATTGGGAAGTATGGATCTGGTGAAAGGAACAAAAGAGGTGAAAAGCTTGTGACAATGGTGGAAACCAGCAAACTATATGTTGGCAACACGTGGCTTAGGAAGAATATTCAGACGATGGACCTGGATCACTCTGAATGCAAGGAAGAATGAAATCGACTACATTCTGATCAACAAAAGAAGATTGCTGAAAGATGTTCCTGTAGTGCCTTAATTTACTACAGGCAGTGACCACTGGATGCTAAGGACAAGACTAATTTTTGATGAAACAATCGAGAAGAAAATCTGTCCTAACAGTCAGGAACCATGCCGAGATGAGGAATAGGTCTCTAGTGTTTATTGCTGCTACATAAGACAGAATCCTAACAAACTGAAGAAGCGTGGGAAAACCCAGACAGATAAACCCCAAAGGTTAAGGCGGGTCTGATCTGTGTCTCTTTAAATGGCTGCTTAATTCCTCAGTACTACGCACGCGTTTCCCCCCTGGATAGAGGCCCCCTCCTGCTGGCCATCACTACTCATGACAAAATCCTATGATTTGCAAATCAAAAGCAGTTACCAAAATCTCTTGACAAAAATGTCCTGAAGGAAAGCTTTTCAAAGATGAATTGGAACCTGGTAGAAAATCATAATGAAGACTATAACAACTTCATTGAGAAGCTGATGCAATGCGCTAAAGAAGCAAGAACAACAAAGCCAAAAGAGTCAAAAGGAAGAATTTTGGAAGAGACCAAAAGGCTTCTTCAAAAGAGAAGACAGATGGCTAGAACTGCTTGGAATAACATTGAATACTCTCTCCTCTGCAAATTAATATGGAGGAAACTGAAAGAAGATCTGGAGAAATTCCGAGAGCAGAAACTACTTGAGGCAGCAAATAAGCGAAGCAGCATCAGAAAGTGCAAACAGGAAATAGCACTGTGTAAAACAACAATAGCAGCATTAAAAGATAAAAATGGAAAAGACAGGAAAACAAGACATCAAGCAAATCTGCAAAAAAATTCTACACGGGCATGGTTTGCATCCCATTTGGACATTCCAATGCCTCCATTGACTGCCACAACTGAGCATATACCACCCGTTCTAATAAGTGAAGTTTGGCACGCCATCTATCAGATGACACTTGGAAAAGCTCCAGGAAAAGATGGTATACCAATGGAAATACTGAGGGCTGGAGGTCACTAACTATGGAAAGCACTGGTGGAGCACTTCACCAGGTACATAGAGATGCAAAAAATTCCTGACTGCTGGAAGGAGTCCACTACAGTCCTAC
Organism: Candoia aspera; assembly: GCF_035149785.1. Lineage (NCBI taxonomy): Eukaryota > Metazoa > Chordata > Lepidosauria > Squamata > Candoiidae > Candoia > Candoia aspera. The sequence goes on along the minus strand of NC_086157.1, from coordinate 53,035,922 downwards.
TGTACAAGAAGGGAGATTGCAAAGATCTCAAAAATTATGGGGTAATTTGCTTATTATCAATTGTCTATAAGCTATTCATGAAAGTGATTACAAACTGTCTTACTAGAACTTCAGACGACCAACAGCCACGAGAGCAGGCTGGCTTTAGAAGCAAGTACAGTACTACTGATCATACATTCACTCTTACTCAGCTCATTGAACGGTCAGGAGAATATAAATTTCAGCTTGCGATCACATTTGTGGACTATGGAAAAACATTTGACAGTGTTGACGTCAATGCAGTAATGCAAGTAATTAGTGAACAAGGAATCAACTCTGACTACATTGTGCTGCTCAAAGAAGCAAATACCAACTGCTTCATAAATATTACTCTCTTTGAAACCAAAATACGAATACCAGTGGAGAAAGGTGTAAAGCAAGGCAATACGATCTCACCTAAACTTTTCAACACTTGTTTGGAAAATACCATGTGCAAAATGAAATGGGAAGATGGAATTGATATAAACAGAGAGAAGATAAACCATCTCGGATTAGCTGATCGCAAAGGATGCTCAAAAACTGCAAAAAATGCTTCAACAACTTGACACCGAAAGCAGAAAGGTAGTTCTGAAGATAAATCCCACTAAAACAAAATATATGCAGACAGGGAACCTTCCAAAATTCCAAATGAGTTTTCAGAATGAACTTATCAAAGAGGTTGACCACTATGTCTACCTGGGACGGCTAATCAAAATGAACAACGATCAAAGAGAAGAACTGGTCAGAATAAAGAAAGCTGGATGGGCTAGATACAACTCCATTAGGGAAGTCTTACAGAATGAGAAGATTGATGGAAAACTTTGTGCTAATCTTTTTAATTTGACTGTCTTTTCGGTGCTATATGGAAGTGAAACTTGGTTGCTAACAAAGGCAGAAAAGGAAGAGCTTTCAAGAGTAATAAGGGCTATGGAAAGATCCATGCTGAAAGTTTCTCTCCGAGACTACATCCCAAGCAGCCAGATTAGAACACAAAATGTAATAAATGATGTCATTGTCGAATATCGAAAATGGAAGCTATGCTGGGCAGGATGGCTGTTGGACAACAGCAGTTGCTGAATGGTACCCAAGAGAAGTAAAAAGACCTATTAGCTGACCTCCAAGGAGATGGGAAGATCCAATAGTCAAGGACTTTGGCTGAACCTGGAGAAGGAAAGCCAGGATTTGAGACGAATGGAAAGCGAGTTGCGACCAGCAAGACTCTGTCCGGTGACAGTCTGGTCAATCAAGGTGAAGGTGATCAAGGTGATGTATTTAGGATGTTTTGTCTCACTATAGATAAATTTTTTGAATGACAAGTCCTTAAGAATATGAATGATTTTGGGATAACAAGCAATAGCTTTGTACTACATTTTGGAGTAAATATAAATTGACTAAAAAAGCATCCTACAGAAATAAGAATCTGTAATATCTGTTCAGCTTCCTGAACTCAGCACTCCGCTGGCATTTCCAGCCACTGACTTTTCATAGCTTGAATAGGCTGCTAGGCTCTGACTCAGCAGAAGTCTTTCAGATATTGTACTTGGTGCAGATATATAAGAATCTTTATTGCAGTTACCCTCTGTTAACATGAGGGATACAGTTTCCTCTTGTACTTATTGCAATTTTTAAACCTATTGCTTCTTCTTCTAGCCTTTCTCACCATTTAAAAGATTCTTTGCCCTGTGCTTCATGGCTTTAAAACTGAGCAATTGTTGTTTGTTGACATCTCTGCCCTGAGAACATCTGGCTCTTGACTTATCTGTAACCCCCATTAGAAGAATCTCTAAAGGTATGCAACGTACACCACAACATTGCCATGGAAGTAGAACACCATCTAAAGTCACAGCTTAAGCTTATCCTTATTTTAAGATGACTTTTTTATATTCACAAAAGGATGTATTAATATGGTTTCCAATAATGTGAATAGTTAAATCCCCATTTTCTAACAAAACACTATAACTGCAATAATCTCTATATTTGAAACTGACAGGAAAAGGGAAGTGTGGAGATATACTATAATGTAGCTCTGTTTAATCTATTTTAAATTTCTAATAAAATTCTCTTAGAACTTAATGAAAATGTTTTACTCCGGAGTATTAACTTAATGATATTATCACACCTGCTGATCTGCTAGGAAATTATTTCTTAGCAAGTCAGTAGCAAAGGAGCATAGGCTGTGGAGCTAAGCCTTCAAGCAGCAGTAGAGTGCTAACTCTAATGCTAACACCCACTGCCTGCACTAGCATAGGAAACTGCTTTCAGGAAAACAAAACTAGGGATGTTAGCTGAAGCAATGAAATGGCCTTATACAAAGAAAATATAGATTAGAGATCCAGAAATCTTTAAATAACTGTGTATCCATGTCTGTAAGTATGTTTTTCATAGTTGCTTGCTGTAGCAGCATCAGCTGACAGGTTCATGGTACCTACAAGAATTAAGAACTCACATTGTTCATCTCAAGGAAGAGATGAGCATTAAAAGGTGTTAATTTTTTTTTCTGCTTATGTTGTTATATACTGTTGAAATAGATTTAACCATTTTTATCTGTAAAATGGTATAAGATGATCAAACATCCTCTGCGAGATGCATGGGGAGGGTATTGAAGCAATCCAAATAGCTGACCAAATCATCAGAATTACACACTACTACTTCATTGTTGCAAGATTGCTGAATATTTAACACATCACTGATGTTTTATTTCCTATTCATACTCAAACAGCATACAGATAAGACACCAGCTTAGTATAGCTTTATGGCCAAAGGAAAAAGACTGCTTGATGTACTCTCTCTCTGGTGTACATCAGCCCCAGGTGTTGACTTTTTCAGTATTCTGTTTTATACCGCCATGCCTAGGAAGATGTCATTCCTGGATGGATTCTTCAGTTTCACCATTATGAGAAACCTATGATGTCTGGAAGGAGTCCTTCTTATAAGAATCTCAAAGCTGTTCTTGCCAACTTTCTAATTAGCATCAGCATCTCACAACAGTCTGATATCTCATATTGCCATTCTATTCATTTATATCCCCAGCCATGTTTAGATCTCTTGCCCAGCCTTGGCACTTAACCAGTTATTTTGACCTTATTTTTACTCACAGCTGCTGTTAGGATCCTTTCTGGGATGTTCTTAGTCTACTCCAGCCTTTTCAAAAATTGCTAGTCTTTTGTTCATTAACTAGAATGGCTGCTTACTACTTAGTGCCATAGTTAGCATAAGTTTCCAATATCTACATGTATAAATTCACCACAAATCTGAACAAATGAAAAATTTACATTTTATCTTCCCCTTTTCCTTAAAGCACCATCTAATTAGTTGGGTGACAGGAAACAGCTGGTGAGAGGGTAGAGGTTGTCCAAAGTCTGCACTTCTCAATTCATAGAAAAACCAAAGAAAGAAAAATATATTTTAAGAGTCTTCAGCAGAGCTTTGGTTTAGAGAGATTGGAGAATATAAGTAGGCCAATTTAGGTCTGAACTAAGCCAATTGGAGTTTTGAATGGGAATTTTCTTTTATTTATTTGATAGTAAGATGAGTGATTTAAAACTGTCCCTTTCCACTGAAATTGCTGCTCTACAATCGTTTAAGGGACTCTTACATACAGTCTTTACATCATTTCAAAATCAGCTACACATCTATGCAATCTCATGTGGTCATCTATGTTCAGCAGCTGAGCCAATTTCTGACTGAATGTCTGTATATCTAAGATTGCAATATCCATTTACAGCACTGAAGCTCTATAAAGCTTGAGTTGCTAAGCCTTAATTCCAGCCTTTCCTACTTCGTCCCCAAGAGATTCAGCTTCTATAGTACCATGGCAGCTTTGAATCTCTCCCTCATAAATATCAACCACATTTGTGGGTGATGGGAAATCACAGGGAAATAAATACAACATGAACTAAGGACACAAAGTTGCAAAACGTTAATTGAATTCTATTCTTTGCACTTCCCTATTGGATGGCTAGAACTGAAAGGCTCCTAGTGTTCTCAGTATTTTGAGGTTACCACATCAAAGATAATGTTGAGTTGCTTTCAAGATGTTTTGAGGGACTAGGAAATTAAAAGGGTAATATGTGGAACTGTAATGAAGTTTAATGAAGAATCCTAGTGGTAATATTGAGAAATCTTTATTTTCCAGTTTTGTTCCAAGTAGCATACCCATCTTTTTCTAGATTGCATTTCTGGTGAAGTTTTTAAAATTTCAGAAGTGCTGTTCACAGTGGTGTTGTGGGGATAAAATTACAGGAGATCCCTATATAAACTGGCTTGAGTTTACATAGAAGCATAAAAAAAGACAGAATAGATTTTACTTTTTTTCCCTTTCATTTCTGTTCATATGCCTCCTAGTGAGTTTTTTGCAGTAGCATTACTCATAGTCTATTCATTGTTCCTGAATAGTTAATAGTTGTATTTTATGAGCATTTTACATTTTTGTTAGTATAGAACAGATGAGACATGTAAAGTGCTGCTTCTGATTTGTAGTCAGATATGAAAAACACACCATTTGCCAAGGGATTAGAAAATATCTATTTATTATTCTTTGTTAGACCATTAGAAGTAGGATGATTCAAAGATCACAAATTAATACGCCTAATGATTAGAAGAGGCTGATCCAAAATTTGGAGGTAAATTGAGTTCTTGATCCAAGATCACATGATAGACTGAGCTTCTGCACCTAAAATAGTGGTTTCAAAATGTTGTGTCATTTCCTGAAGTTGATGGAAGCCCCTTGCAAGGAAGAAAATGAGCCATCTTGATAAATAAAACAGTAATCACAAGAATGCTTGTGCACCATATGGGGGGGGGGGGGATAGATAAAATCCACTGATATGTACTCCCAAGGTTGCAAAGGGAAATGCAGGGGCTGGAGGAAGCTGGCCAATTTCTTGAAACAGACTTGGCCCTGTGACAAACATGACAAGATGAAACATAGTTCTTGACAACTACTTTCACCCACAACTACCATAGTAAAGGTAAAGGTTTCCCTTGACGTAAAGTCCAGTCGTGTCCGACTCTAGGGGGCGGTGCTCATCTCCGTTTCAAAGCCTTGGAGCCGGCGTTGTCCATAGGACACTTCCGGGTCATGTGGCCAGCATGACTCACGGAACGACGTTACCTTCCCGCCGAAGCGGTACCAATTAATCTACTCACATTTGCATGTTTTCGAACTGCTTGGTGTGCAGGAGCTGGGACGAGCAACGGGAGCTCACCCCACCGCGCGGTTTCGAACCGCCGACCTTCCGATCGACAGCTCAGCGGTTTAACCCGCAGCGCCACCGCGTCCCACAACTACCATACCCCTATGAATATCTGATGCAGAGTTTTAAACACACCTCCATGTCCAGCAGATCTGTTGTCATGGCTGTGGGTCCACTTTACTATTAATTATGAAGGCTACTCCATTTCTTCTGTGGTCCTCTTGTCCACAGTAGTAGATCTGGTGGTCATTTGATGTGAAGTGGCCCATTCCAGTCCATTTCAGTTCACTGACACCCAGAATGTCTATCTTTAATCTTGACATCTCACCATAACCACATCCAATTTGCCCTGGCTCATAGATCTTACATTCCAGGTTCCAATGGTGTGTTGATCGTTAGAACATCGGATTTGCCGTTCACCACCAGCACCATCGGCCGCTAGCCGTTGTTTCGGCTTTGAGCTAGCTGCGTCATCACGTCTGGGGCTAGTTGAACTCATCCTCTGTTCCTCCCCAGTAGCATTTTGACCATCTTCCGACCTGGGGGTCTCATCTTCCGATGGTATACCGACATATCTCTGGTTGTACTGATCCATTCAGTTTTCACGGCAAGAATACTGGGGTGGGTTGCCATTACCTTCCCCAGGGATCGCATTTAGTCTGACCTCTCTGTCATGACCTTCCCGTCTTGGGTGTCCCTTCACGGTTTAGCTCATGGCACCACGACAAGGTAACGATCCTTTGCTGAAGAATGCTATCTTTACCACAAGCAAATCTTATTGAAAATGTCATAGTTTCACTCAGCTGGTCGAAGGAGGAGGAGATCTTTTTCCACTCTTTCTCTAATGGAGAAAAGCAGGTCCTAATTCAACTTCTGAGGCATCAGTTTGCACCAAGAGTTGGTGAGCGTGGTCTAAGTAGCAGCTATGAAGACTATTCCTCAAACACTGCTTGCTCTCCAGTAAACCGTATGAGCTTTACTTAGATATTTGTTAACTCAGAAAAGTGGCAAAAGAAACTTAATGTTTAAATACTAGATTTTTAGAGGCTCTGAATTTTTTTTTTTTTTTTTGGCATAAGCAACCAAATATTTTGTTACAGTTTCATGTTTGTCTGCAATAAAGATTCTAAACTACCTAAATTGTGTTTGGGGGTCTTCTGCCATGTCTAACTGAAAATTGAATTAAGATTTAAGTGTCTGGAAATGTGTGATTTACTGCAAAACCTCCCACAAATACTTAGACCAGTTCAGAGGATGGAAATTGGTATACTACTCTTGCCTGATCTGGAACTATTTAAGTGAAGCTGGCTGCCTCTTCGAGATTATGAAATTGAACTCAACAGGAGTGCTACAGAAACTTGAGAAGATTTTGTTTATGAAAATTAAGTAGGCAACATGTTGCAGCGGGCCACATCCAGCTCCTAGAAGGCCCAGCTGAGGCTGTAGCTGGAAATCCAGTGGAAGACCTGAATAGCCTTCTGCCTATGTTGTCGCACTGGCTGAACTCATGTTAAGGAGACCCAGGCTCTGATGGCTCAAGAGATTCCCTGGGATAAGCAAGTGTTTGTGAGAGAGAAAAGTTTAAAGCCGGTCAGCCAGCTGTAGCAGCTTCACCTTGCATAAGTACATAGAAATGGAGTGATGAGATTAAAAATATATATATTTTTCTTCTTTCCTGTATCTGTCTAATGTTATTTGGGTGAGTCAGCTCCTTCCCCAGGGATAAATTCACAAAAGGCCTCCCCTTGTTTCAATAATGTGTTAACTCCTTTATTCATGCCTTTAAGGAAATCAGCATTTATGAGATTTGTAATCCAATAAACTTTAAATCGGGCCATATATGTTCTTACTTCAGCTGCCTACAATGGAATTTTTATCTTTATAGGCAGCACTGCCATTAAACCAGAGAAAATGGTCACATTTAAAAGTGGATGTGAGATTAAGGGAAGAATGGTTCCTCATAAGATTGCGTTCTGGAAGGAAGACTGTTGCACAGTTTTAACCAAAATACAAGAGAAGCAAATGTGAAAAATAAGGACTATATAAGGGTAATGGCATGCCAAAATAAGTTATATATCATTTATTTTGGTCTGTTTGAGTACTGGGAAAGGACATTGGTGAAGTGAAGCAACGATAATTATTCAGTCAAGAGTTCATAGTTGTTCTGCCATATCATCAAGATAAAAATATATTTTGAAACAACTCAGCTGACTTCAAAATGATTATTGTTAGTTTCGGCTTCTGCTCTTTGCCAAATGGGATTTATTTGTAAGCACTCTAAAAAGCCTTTCTGTATTGATTGTGTCTTCTGTATTTAATATGAATTGTTCATTTTAGTTCCATTTGCACTGATTATAGAAATGCAGCTACAGATCTATCATTAGAACAATGATTTGTGATAGAATTTCTAATCAACAGGTTTAGTTAACCTCAGCTGAAGATTCAAGATGCAACAGATATGTTGAATTCCTTACCTAGCTTATTTTTATTCATTCTTAAAAATATTTCTTTCTAGTTTACACCAAGTTCTAATGGATTTACAAAACCAGCAGCTCATCCAGCTGTCTGACTGGTTAGCTAAAACAGAAAAAAGAACAGCGAAGATGGAGTCAGAACCTCTGGGGCCTGATCTAGAAGGCTTAAAGAGGCAGGTGGAAGAGCATAAGGTAAGCTGTAGTTTTCAAAAGCCACATTAATTACTTTTTTAAAAAAAATATCCGTAAAAATGTCAGCACAGTACTGTGTAATATTTATATTAAATGAAATACCTTATTTTGTAATTCTAATTTAATATAAAAAAATATTACCACTTTGGAACATTGCACAGAAATGGTAGATTCCTTATTAATATAAGGATGTCATAATTGTATTTACTTATTTTTCCTTAACACATTCATTATTCAGATAATAAAAAGTAACCTGGTAATGATAAGAGGGAAGGGAATTGCAATATGCTATTTATTGCAAAATATAATAATAATGTTTCAGATTTTATTATTCCCTAGTTTCTTTCTTTTGCTATCTTGTGCTTTCTTTCAACAGTACTCCACTAGCTAATCGGCGCTATTAGTTATTATAATTGGGATTTCTAATCTCATTAGCAGTGCTGTGACTTTGTGTGTGCAGCCCCTAAGCACAGTAAAGTATTCAAGCTGAGTACCTGCTTTTGTATGGAAAAGATGAAATATTTTTGAAAGATGAATTTAATCATAAAAGTAACAGCCAGCATATAATGAACCAAAGAACTGGATAAAAGTGTGTTTCTGTTGTGTGTTTCTTTTGCACTCTAAGAAGTTTTCTTACACACACACACACCATGACCTCTAAAGGAGCTTCCACTGTAGATGAATTAAAGCAACAAGCCATAAGCAAAAGAAAATAGATAAAAGAAAATACAGTAATACAATACATATGCAATAATACAAGGAGTCAGTAATCAGATGTATCCTATAAGGGATATTCATACCCTTATATCAGTAATATAAGGGTATGAATATCCCTTATAGGATACCCAATTTGTTCAATGTATTGGGTTCTTATGACCGCTACCTTAGTTATAAACTTAGCCATTCTGCATACAATATGCACATTAGAACCCAGAAGGAAGTAAGACAGTCTGGTTTGGACCCCAGTGTACTGTTCTTTCTAATAGGGATGATAAATATTTAAGCCTAATGGGTACATATAATTGGCAATTGAACAAAATATGAAAAATATTTTCAATGGCTGGTGAACCGCATATGCAGGTTCTCTCATGATATGGCAAGTGGTGGAAGCGCCCATATTTGTCCATGGAGTCCGACAACTCAAATCTAGCTCTAGAATAGATCCTTCTTAAAAATTGTGGCAAGCTCATTAATATATATTTTTCGGGTTGAAAAGTAATTTTATTTTAGCCAACCATCTTAAAGATCTATTTTTAGTCAATAATTCCATGTCAGTTTGTGCTCTAATATCCAGGACTCGCTGTTTGAAAATTTCCCTTGCCTGGGAGGCTGTTGAGAGCAAATACTGAATGGAAAACCCATGTTGTGAAATAACTTCAAAGAGTTGGCTAATCCAAGAATTGGGCTGTGCCATATTTATCTGTTCCGTTAAGCATATTTTAGGAAGTCTATCAGAATCCATTGATTGGATCCTCAGCCAGTATGTGAAAACTTTAATAATTAAATGGCTATGTAAGGAATGGATACCTAATTCCGCTCTGACTGCAGGGGCAGACGTGTTCTTATCAGTTCCCAATATGCATCTTAAAAAGTGGGTCCAAATTTGTTCAAGTGGGGTAGCTTTATTTAAACCCATAATTCTGCACCATAGGTCAGCATTGGAACAATTTTGGCCCTAAACACTTTCAATATAGGGGTCAGAGTGCCTGGATAATTGTAGTTAAATAATTTATATCATCTTTTAACACTTTCCATGGCCCTTGCCGAGCTTCTTTTGAAATGATTTAACCATAACCCTGTGCTGGTAAAAACCACTCCTAGGTAGTTGAAAAAGTTAACTTGTTCAGTAGACTCCCCATTTACCTGCCAGTTATATTTCACACTTTTTCTGCTGAATACCATCACTTTGGATTTGCTTTTGTTGATGTTTAGAAAATTGAGAGCACAGTAGGTATTCAGTTTTTGCAACAGACTTCTCAGGCCTATTTGGGAATGTGTCATTAGAACACATTTGGGAATGTGTCATCAACATATAGTAGAATATTAATAAATTTATCAAGGATCTTTGGCATATGCATATCTACATCATACAGGAATCCTGGTAAATCATTGACATACAAGTTAAAAAGCCTTGGGGCTAGTATACAACCCTGTCTGATGCCATTGCAGTTGGGTATGCTCTTAGTTAGAGAGCCATTTATACCTGTATGAACTTTCAGATGTGTGTTTGAATAAAGGGCCTTAACCAAGAGTAAGAGTCTGGGTTCCAAATTTAAACTGGCCAAGTTCTTCCACAAAATATTTCTATTTATTGAATCAAAAGCCGCACTGAGATCTATAAATGTGGTAAACAGTTTCTTGCCATTTGTTAATTGCTTTGATAGAAGATGATATAAAGTAAAACAATTGTCTATTGTGGAGCGCTCTGGTCTAAATCCAGCTTGTTCCTCCACTAAGAGATTGTACTTAAGTCAGAAAGCATTGAAAAAGCAAAAGTCTAAATTGTATGGCATATATAAAAAATATAAAGCATTCTTCTCTGTGAAAGATACATCCCAAAAGGGATGGAGATCATATACTCATATAGTGCTTATCCCTATTCTTCTCCTTTTTGTATTGCATAAGCAGAACATGAAATAGAGCTATACTTTTTTTTTTCTCTCTCTCTCCTGCTGTTGAGAGAAGAGTATTGCCTGCTATAATGATAAAGATTCCAGGATTTGTTCAGGCAATATGCATATGGAAGTCAGTTGATGCAATGTATTGTTAACAGCTGATTAGGTATCAGCAGCATCCAAAACTTGTTGACAGATGACTAAATAAAGGGAAAGAGAGAGAGAAAGGTAAACCTGATGGCCCATCTGTTACTAGCAAGTCCATTAGCAACATACAGTCTCCAAGGGTCTTTCCTCCATGGTATACTTCTACTGATGGGTAAAATTGAAAGAAAATTCCAGATGTCTCCCCCTTTAATACAGACAGGCTTTCTCAATCCTCAGGATACTGACCTTAGGATGTAAATTGCCTGCCACTGATTTTAGTACAAGGAGTAAGAGAGAGAAGCTGCAGTGGCTTTTCCCTATGCCTGAAAAGCAAAGAGCCATATCCCATAGAGCTTTTATGGGTAGACCTTTGCCTGGTTCCTTCAGGAAATGACAGTAGTTTTCCACAATATTTGTCATGAGTACTGATGGCGAGCAGGAGGGGGCCTCTATCCAGGGGGGAAAATGCATGCGTAGTACTGAGGAATTCAGCAGCCATTTAAAGAGACACAGATCAGACCCACCTTAACTTTTGGGGTTTATCTGTCTGGGTTTTCCCACGCTTCTTCAGTTTGTTAGGATTCTGTTTATGTAGCAGTAATAAATACTAGACACCTACTCCTCATCTCAGCGTGATTCCTGACTGTTAGGACAATATTTCTGTTAAAATAGGTGAAAATTCTACCAAGGCAGATATTTATGCCAGTTGTAATTAATGGAAGTGAAGCGGTTTTTAAGCAAAACTATCCTTTAAAACTTTGTATGGTTGGTGTCCTGGACTCCCTTTGGTAATGAGACTCAGAGTGGGAAGGCCAAATTCCATGCCCTATAATGAAAAACAAAAGAAAACAAAACCCTGATGTCTGATCTAATCAGTGCAGATTAGCCATGTATTATTTGAATCATGAGTGTTAAGAAAAACAACTTCCCCTAGAGAACTATATATAGAAACTCTTTCAAATGCTACACTTTTGAAATATCACTGGCTTAAAATGCATAGAGCGTAGTACAATCTAAAAACAAGTCCCCTAGAAATTCATATTTTATTGAGTCATTTATGAATGTAATAATTTGACCTTTAATGTAATCATAAATATAAAACATTCAGAGAAGTTGTTCAAGACTAGATGCTGCATAGAAAATGAATAATAAATAAGTATACTGTATAGTTATACCAAAAACAAATACAACTGAAACTGTGTCCCTTAGCTAAAAGACAATTATTATAACATTGAATAGCAGTGCAATCCTATACTTGTTTCCTCAGAATTTTCACTGTCTTTGGTGAGGCTTATTTCCTAGCAAGTATGTTAAGTTTTCATCTTTTAAGGATTCAGGAAAAGGATAATAAGACTTTTTAAGAAGCGGAGTCATATATTTAGCAGTTTTCTTGAACATTCCATTTCTAACTCCCTAATTTTTTGTGCTAGAAATTACACAAAGCATGTTTTGTGATATACTTTGGTACAAATTCTTCAGTAAGGCCTTTGTTGTATTTATGCTAATGATTAATGCCTGGTCCTATGGCTCTAAACAGCTCATTTTCTTAAAAGCAAAACAAGCTGTCCTTGTGTTTATTTTTTAACAAAGCTTTTTTTTCTTTTATTATAGGCACTTCAAGAAGACTTAGAACAGGAACAAGTCAAGGTTAATTCACTCACTCATATGGTAGTTGTAGTAGATGAACCTAGTGGAGATAAGGTTACGGTTGCATTAGAACAACAACTTCAGGTAATCATGAAATTGTACTTCTGTGATAAAATGTACTCTGCAGGAAAATAATATCTTACATCTTAATTTTAGAATTAGTAAAATTTTAAGTTGAGTATTTAAATAGGTTATGGCACTAAAAAATATCCAACACTACCATCTTAAAACAAGATCTTGGGCTAAGTTAGTGATATATGACTCCATGCATATTCCTCCTACACCTTAGTTATACTGAAAATATATCTTTCTACAATAAATGAGAGGTAAAACTGTGATATGTTAATATTATTTAAAACTGAATTGGTCAATCTAATGTTGGTTTATGTTCCATAAAGAACTATTATCCCAGTAACTATCCCAAGAGAAAAGTATCAGACGTGTGCCTCCTCTATTTCAGCACGTTGCACTGAATAGAACCTCGAATGAATGAATGAATGAATGAATGAATGAATAATTTATGATTTGGAAGAACAAGCATTTTACTTTCTAAATCTGAATTGTGCAAATATTAACTTATATGTACTCCTGTTCACTGTTATTTTTCACTTATCTTTTCCTTTCCACACAATTTTACTAAAAAAGATTCCCCCCCCCCACAAAAAATGTGATTGATATTACAGAATTAGCTATAGAGTCAAATTTTAAAACATGCATCATAGGAAAAATCACTTGAATGTACAGTAATGCTATGATGATTTAAATGGATCTGTAATTGTGGTGATAGAATAATTGGTGACAGTTTACCATGATGTCAGATTTGGCTGTGAGTATGAGTGTGTGCTGCACACATTATGAGGAACAATGAATACAATTTATGAAGCACTGCTTTCATTCCGATAGCCAAGTTTCAATCCCTTTGAAACTGTTATAGAAAACAACTTCAAATATCTTCCCCTTTTGAGTGCAAGTCTAATGCTGAGTTTTTTATAACCTATAATTAACATTTGTTACAGTTGTAATTCTCTGTCAGTATAGTTTCTTGATCATTGTACTTCTTTCAATATTTGCATCTTGTTAGACTGTTACGTGTTTTTTCACAGTACTGTACTGCTTCTAAGTCATGCTATATTTCAAATAGACTTGTTTATATTGTTTTGGTGTGGTGGAACTTCTTTTAGCAGGAAATTAGAAAACTACTGTATAAAATCAAGTATTAATCTGGCCTTGTATCATTTGACTTGGTGCTGATTGCTAGAATAATGAAGGACAGTTCTAAAAAGGTCAAAGTACTGTGAAACTAATTGTAGATTTTTTTAAAAATCAGTTCAATCATGTCCAATTCTCAGAGACTGCCTGGACAAGTCCTTGCAGTTTTCTTGGCAAGGTTTTTCAGAAGTGGTTTGCCATTGCCTGCTTCCTAGGACTGAGACAGAGTGACTGGCCCAGGGTCACCCAGCTGGCTTTGTGCCTAAGGCGGGACTAGAACTCCTGGTCTCCTGGTTTCTAGCCTGGTGCCTTAACCACTACACCAAACTGGCTCTCTAATTGTAGATTACCCAGTTAATCACAACATTACATAAAAATATCTAGTCTTGTATAAGGAAAGTATAACATATTTATTAATTTCTGAATGTTAATGTCATTATTTTAGCATTTAGGAAACCGCTGGGCAACAATTTGTAGATGGACAGAGGATCGCTGGTTTATTCTGCAAGATATTCTTCGAAAATGGTTGCAATTTACTGAAGAACAGGTTAGGCATATCTATTTACTAGTTGCTTTAAAATGTTTAATGTGCAGTCTTTCTGAACTTTTTTTTTTTTAATCTTTAGGGCCTTTTGGATACATGGTTTACTGAAAAGGAAGAAACTGTGACCACTATCCATACTACCGATTTCAAAGATCAGAAGGAAATGTTGGAAAATCTACAAAAACTGGCTGTATGTTTTTTTGTATATTTCTCATTTTTCTCTGTTTTTTTTCTCATTTTCTCATGTATTTCAGCAAAGGGCCTGTAAATGACCCAGTCAAGTAACTTTAATCAAAATTCTGGCAGCAAAATATTCTGGATGTACTCAGCTATGGCTTTATGGGTCTAAACCGGTACTTTGAAATGAACCCAGAAAACAAGGTGCCAGCTGGCAAATTTTTAAGTTTTGGCAACATTCCAACCAACAGTGAATAATATTACTTTTCTCTTCTGAGGAGTACTGATAAGGAAGTCCATACCGGCAATTTACAGTAATGTAATGGTTAGCCTATTCTTGTTTCTAAAAGCGATCTTTTTATAAACCTTATTTTCTTAGGGTCTTAAAAATTAAGAGCACGGGTTTCCACAGAGAAAGGTGATGAAACATGTGCCATGATGTCACATTACTTGTGTTAGATGTTAGGACACAAGTGCCAACAGGCTTCTCTTATTTCTGCATCATTGTGGCTTGCTGCAAGATACTGCTGATTAGGAGATAAAATCTGCATCATTGTTATCATCTTAATAGCTGTGATTGTGTATGAATTTTTAGCATTTACTGTACATTTCATTTATGAAATAATCTTTGTAATTAGTACTTGTATATTTCATCAGATTCATGGTAGACATAAAATGGCATCAAGGACTTTATAGCTCATATGATTTGCCTATACTCTCTACCACTTTAGGACAGACAGCACATATTACTTTATGATCTCCAGTCATTTTTAAATTAAGCCAATTATTATTATTTCTGTGCTGCAATTTGTAAATATTTGGTACACCTAAAGGAAACATTTTATATTATTTTTGTTGATGGTTATCTTCAAACTCTGAATATATATAGAAAAAATAATAACTTACCACTGATAGAATATTTTGACTTATTGACATTGATTTAAAAACCACACATTTACCACACAGTCCTCTATATCACAGTGCAGAAATCAGTCTCTCTCTTGTACTCTCCCTCTCTTTTTTTTGGTTCAGAATGAGAGATAAATTAAACAGATACTTATGTAAGAGAACTCTTGAAGGACTTTTGAGATTCTGAAAGCTTCAGATTGACTTTATTGATCAAGTAATATTGATTCATGAGCCATTCTCATATCAGACAATGGTGAACACCAAGTGGAAGCCCAGTAATGAAAAAGTATAACATAAGGTTTTTGGCTTTATATAACCTTATTCTAACATTAATATATTATATGCCCTATTACTGAAATAATCCTAAAATATTGCAATATGGCAATAGATTCTGTATGAATAGTGCAAGTTATTAATATTTATTATCTTCCAAGTAAAATCCCTAAATCTGTTGCTCTCACTACTTCTGATTAGTTACAGATCTAATTCACACTTGCAGAGAAACAGCAATCAAAGCCATAAATAGATACTGTTGTAGTTTTAAAAATCAAATTTAGATTGGGTTATTTCCCTGCATTGAGTGTTGCCCACTTCCCTGAAAATAATAGTGGCTAAGAAAAAATGTATCCTGAAATAAAACCAGCTCAAACCTTAAAAACCAAGAGCTAAGAGCAAGTTGGTAGATTTCTCTTTTTTGTCTTTAATGTTTGAATGTCACATCCATCTCTGTATGCCTTCATGTTGGTGCCAAAACAGCTGCAAAAAATGCTGTCACACAAACATATTGAGAAGTGGCCACTGTTATTGACGTGGTGGATATAAATAAGAGCAACCACTGTGGTGATGAATCTAGAGAAAAGCTTTGAAATTAATATGGCTCTATAATATGGTACTCTTTAGGATAATGCCTGTATAATTAGACATTGAAATGTCTGAGGTTTTTCCTGTGATAAAGCAGAAATATATATTTTACAGTTCTTGCCATCTGATTGTTCAGATTAATTAACAGGTATGAGACAGCTGGTTTAAAATTGCTGCTGAGGGTCCCTACTGACTCACATACTGACTACAAATTTAATGTTCATTAAAATATGTCACAATTGGAGACCAAAAACTGTGACCATCTGTCAGCATAACCTTTAGCATACGTTGCTTTCATTAATTTGAGTTCATGCTATGACATGAGAAAATTTCCATAACCTAAAATGTACATTTATCCATATGAATCCTCAAAGTTTTAGCCCCATAAAGCTAAACATCAGCAGGCAGATTACAAAACCTTGTCTCTGGACTGTTCAAGTGAGTTTTTAATAAATAGAGAGACCAGATGGTTTACTTGGACTTAAAAATGTATTCCCTGAAGTTTATATTTTTAGATTGTACTATATGCCAAAACTATTACATTTATTTGTAACACAATTATCAAGGTGTTTTAAAGGTCTGGAACCATATCAAATTTGTTTTTAATGTGGCACAAATGTTTTTAATCACAAAAATGTAAAGGAAACAGATAATCACAAAAATGAGGCATAGGAATGCTTGTTGTGTTGCAGAAACTTGAAGGGGAAAACTATGTCCAATAGTTTTCTTTGCTCTGGATAGCCCGCATAATAGGGCAGTTAAGAGGGATTCTATCACTGCTCACCTTTAATGTCCCACTTGGTGCCAGTTACATGAATACTATGTCTGAGAAATAGGGTGAAGGAATTATTTTTGAAGTGGAAAGGTAGCAAAGACAGATTATTATTATTATTATTATTATTATTATTATTATTATTTATTAAACGTGTGCTAAACAACTCTCAACAACTCTGGGTGGTTCACAACAATCAAACAAAGAAATTACAGTAAAATCAATAAAGCGTTAAAGATGGTAAGTATGACGAAGTGAGGGGTCTCACTCTCCCTCGCAGAAGGCCTGGGTGAAGAGCCAGATCTTCATTTCTCTTCTAAACAACAGCATAGATAGGGAAGTAGCCTATAACTCTTTGATGAAAAACCTATTCTGTAGGTCAAAACCCATGCTGTAATGTCAAATACAGCAAAAATAGTAAAGATATGTTATTGTACACACACTCATAGGCCATAATTAATTCCCAACATTTAGCTTCTCTTTGAAATTTTCACACATCTAGTACAAAGTTCTGAGAGGGTTTTCACAAATGGACTAAATATCTGAGTAGATATTCAAACAACATTCGTCACAATCTGAAATTCCAGTAAGACAATATGCTGAATAAGTTTACAGTGATGCCTCTGATTTTTGCAGCTTTAAAAAATCTGGGCTACTGTACATAAAGTGGGACACTTTAATTTCTAGTTTATTATTTTAAATACAATGGTGCCCTCCAAACCAGGGTGATTCCGCATTCTAAAAATAGTTAATAATCTCAACTATTTTATATAGTAACATTATGTTACAAGCATTTATCTTCTAGAATAAGCATAAGCAACCTTGTTCTCTACATATGTTGTGGGCCAGAAATCCAGAATTCATCACCATTGGCTAAACTATATAGAGTTCATTGCTTAATCCTGTTCTAGAGTCATAAGTAGAATCACCGTCTAATATTGTTCCCATCTTCCATCCATTATTTGTAGTCTTTATTCACTCTTCCTTCCTATACATGAACATGTGTGTTCTGTTGATGTGAAAATATTGATGTAAAATGTCTTGCCTCTTGATCCTGGCTAACTAATTAGGCTGATTATAAAATAAAATTGTTGTTGAGTAATATAACCTATTTCCAGTTTCCCTCTTATTCTGAATTATGATGAATTCTAAAACCAATATAAAGGGTCCATACACAGGACTGCACCCCAGGCCTTTTCTAATTAGCTCTGATTTAGTGCCATGTGTATTATGAAGACCTAAACAGCCTGAGCTATATTTAGGGCAGTACGAGATCCAAAATCTCTTTCTTAATAATTTTACCAAAACAAATGTTTAGAATTAGCATTCTATATCAAAACATTATCTTCTCAGTCTTATGGATGGTATGTGTCTTCCTCAACCTTGGGTCCTCTCCCAGAGGCATGGGAATTTGAGTGTTCTGTGCAGTATCTTAGCTGTTCTTTGTGTTTGCACTCTTCTGGACAAAGAACTCTAATGTTGCCCCTGGGATCTGTTGGAGCCACTCTCCCAGCTTAGGAGTTACAGCCCCAAGTGCTCCTACCACCCCTGGGACCACTTTGGCCTTTACTTTCCACATCCTCTTGAGTTCCTTCTTCAGACCCTGGTACTTCTCCAGCTTCTCATACTTGTTCTCCTGATGTTGCTGTCACTTGGCACTGCTGCATCTATCACCATTGCTGTCTTCTGGTCCTTGTCTACTACCATGATGCCTGGTTGATTGGCCAGTGCCTACCTGCCTGTTTGGATCTAGAAGTCCTGTTATTCTCCACATCCTTCTGTGGAATCTCCCATCTGGACTGGGGAGGGTCTAGCCCATACACTGTGCAAATATTCCTGTACACAATGCCAGCTACTTGATTGTGCCGTTCAGTGTATGCTGTTCCTTCCTGCATCTTACACCCTGCCACTATGTGTTGGACTGTCTCTGAGGTCTCTCTGCACAGTCCTTTCTAGTGTGGTACCCCCTGCTTCTATGGATCTGGTGCTTAGTGCCTGTTCTTGTGTTGTCATGATCAGTGCCTCAGTGCTGTCTTTTAGTCCACCCCATGGTAGGATTTCCCAATGTCAGCCATCTCAGGTATCTGTTGCTGGTACATCACATTGAGGGTCTTGTCTTGCCATGGAACTTCCTCTGCTTGATCTTCCTCCCATGTCTGCTGCTGCCTCAGGCATTCTCTCAGCAGCTCATATTTGCGTGACAACTTACTGATGTACTCCTGGATGCTCTGGGTTTCATCCAGGACCATGGCTTTGACATGCACCAAAGCCCTCCCATCTTTCCGGGTGCGGGGGGGGGACAGTCTCTGAGTGTTGGACTTACGGTGGAAACCTCTGTACATTGTGAGGAGCTTCTGGATCTTCGCATTGACAGCCTCCATGTCCTCCTTTGGCCAGCCCACTATACTGGCAGTGTATCCAATGACTGGCAGGGTGTACATATTGATGGCATGGATCTTGTTCTTCCCTTTGATCTGGCTCTTCAGGACATGTCTTATCCTTTGGCAGTACTTGGATGTTGCTGTTTTCCTTGCCTCCTCATCATGGTTCCTATGTGACTGTGGGATACCAAGGTACTTGTAGCTGGTCTGTATGTCTGCTTTGTGACCTGCTGGTAGTTCCACCCATCAGTCTTAACTGCCTTCACTCTCTTTACTTCCATTTTCTTATACTTCTCCAGTCCAAATGACATCCCAATGTCTTCACTGTAGATCCATGTCAGGTATATCAGCGAGTCAGTGTCTCATTCAGTCTTAACATACAGCTTGATATCATCTGTGTAAAGAAGGTGGCTGATGGTAGCTCTGCTCTTGAACTTGAGACTTGAACTTACAAGAGACGAGAACCTATGGCGCGCACACGCGTGCTCTCTCTCTCTCTATATATATATATTCTACTCTACTCTACTCTACTCTATTCTATCCTCCGCTTAGTACAAGAAGCAAAACTGAAAACCCTAACAGTATAGGTGAGTGGAGTTTTTAGATAAAATAAATGCATACATAAAACATTAGGCCACAACTGTTGATTGCGAATGCTGTAGTTTACAGTGTATTGCTTGTGGACAGTAATGTCTGAGTTTGCATCTAATAAGGTTATCCATTCTAGACTTTTTGACAGGTTGTGTGGCATATTTACTGATTATATTAATACAACCAGCATATTTATTTCTGGGTGCAATAATAATATGATTGTTTCATATTAACATTTTAAGTTATTTTCATTTATTTCTCAAGTATCTTTTGGGAACTAATTAGTCTAAAGGTCATGTAAGAATAGCAACTTTACAGTTTGCAGCTTTGCATGTAGATTAGTGATGTACTTGCATTAACTAAATATTAGTGATAATGTTATTCACTTACTATTTATATACAAAAATATATGATGATCATAAATTATAATTGTTTAACTCAGAAGATTTTTCTTTATTCTGCTAGAGGCAAAAATCCAAAAGAGAATATCCACAAAAGTGTGTGGAAGTCTGTTACTTGGAACAGGATGCCAAGTAAATTTGTACCATTACTTCTGCTTGGTTATTTAATACATTTTCTGTGCCATGTTACTTTTACAGATCTTGAAAGGAGAATTGGAAATCAAGAAACAGTCAGTGGATAAACTGCATTCACTCAGCCAGGATCTTCTGTCAGCAGTAAAAAATAAAGGATTATCACAAAAACTGGAAAGGTGGCTACAAAACATTAGTCAGCGCTGGGATAGTTTGGCACAGAAGCTGGAGGATAGTTCTAAGCAGGTCAGAACTATTAGCCTGTTAGTTGATGACAGTCAAATCATTACCAGCTCAGTGTTGAACATTTGTTCTTACACATGCTTTATTTCCATCTTATACACTATTTATCATAAACAACTTTCAACTCCATATTCACACAAAATATTTCCTAATTTTAATCAATATACCTTTTCTCTATATCACATACAATAAACTTTAAATGCATGCATTTCTCAATTACTTGATAAAGAGCCAAAATCCGGTCTGCATACTTCTGCCCAAACTAAAGTCACAGTCTTTGCCTATGAAAAAATTCCAAATTCTGCTGCTGCTTTTTTTTTGCTTCAAATTTCAAATAAAATATAGGGCCAATAAAGGAGAGCCTAAACTTACACTTGCAATTTCTTTAAACCTAATAAAAATTTTGCTGGCTTCTTCAAAAAGTAAAACCTTTAAATTGATGAGAAATTTCTGCATTTTTAAAACACCTAGCTTTTGTTGAAATATTGTTAATATTAACAGTAAAGTATAAATAGTACTTCTTTTATAGTACATCTGTCTCTGTGTCTGCTTATAGATGTAGTCACATCATTTTACAATGGTTTGACACAAAGCAAAAATAGATTGCTCCATCTCTTTCCCTTTCAGGAGTATTCTCTCATTTAAATCGGCTTACTGAATAATACCAATTGTGTTTCTTTTTAAAGTAATTTTTGACTAGGCAAGTTTAAGTAATTTTTGGACTCGATTTTTACACAAAAGAACTGTTAAAACTTAATCTCCTTGTCAGTGTGGCTAAACATTTTATTTCCTACTACTCATCTGTCAATTTTTATCAGTAAAAAATAGCCATTAACATATATTTGTAATAGGATTAGCCAAAGGACACTATTTTTTAAGGATGCCAGATAATTTGTTGCATGATGATCTTGAAATCCTACATCAATGAATGATTTTTCAAATATCTACGTTCTCCTATACTCCAGATAAATTTTTTAGCAAGAAAAGATGAATTTATTCCTCTTTTCTTCACTTCAAACACTCCCTCTCTATTCTGGTTATGCAAAGCTGTAGAATACAACTGGAGATCAATTCTAAACAAGCCATATGACAGCAACATCTGCAGAACTAATAGAACAATTTTATAGGAATTCTCTGAAGTTAAGCTGGAATCCCCAGAAGCCTAGTTTAGCCTCGCAGAAAGAAGAGTTTATATTCTCACACTCATCAGGCAATCACCTTGACTTGGTCTATTTTGCATGGTTCAAAGAAAGCTTATGGGTCTTTCCCGTATGGGCAGGCCTGGTTGCCCTTTGAAATATTCATATGGTCAGGAGTTCCCTACAATGACAAGTACTCCAAGCTAAAATTGTGTCATGGCAAGGGTCATAAAAGATTTCTCTTGCTTCTCCTTAGAGGGAAGATGCATAAAGATGACAGCTTATTGAGCTGCCAAGTTCAGAGACACTGGAGAGCTTCACTGCAGAACAGAAGAATAAATACTGGAACAGTGGCAGATCTTAAGGCTATAGGAGGCAGACACCTTAGAACCCACTTTAGATTCCCAATAGCTGGGCCTGGGAAGAGCCTTGGAAAATGGATATGTATGCTAACATATATTAGAAAAGTCAAATCACACTTCACAGAATGTTCCCTGTGGACAATAGTTGCTTTATATCCATGTGGAACTGGTGTAATACTTTCTGGTTTTTTATTTATGGACTGGTTGAATGTTATAAGTCATTATAACATATGGCTGTCAGATGTATATCTTGTTGATGCAAGATGTAAGTCACTGAAAACAGGCTTAGAAGTGATGTTTTACTTCTTGGCTGAAAAATACAATTACTGTGATTTTTGTTTGTTTGTATGTATGAATGCTTTGATAGCTAGAAGTAGAAGTTTTCAAAACCCTACATTTGCAGTCAACGGGTCCCATGTTCGAGAAAAGCATATTTCACATCTGATTCATATCAGATGTGAGATGAGTCAGTTTCTAATTTTTGGAGTTAATAGTTCAGTTTATTTCTAGGCGAATCCAAACAGACTACCCATCTGTAACTTTTTTTTTTTTTTATGGATCATTTATGTGTCAAAGATCATTGCGTTTCATACTTCCGTAAAATTGTAATAATGCTTTAAAATTAATTGCCAAGTTTTGTTTTGAAGTCCAATATGTATTTTTCTCCATCGCTCTCTTTTTTAATGATTGTACTATATGTTATTTTTTCCCCTTATGCAATGTAAATAACATGCTTCTAGAACATTCTGTGCAGTGTGGTTTTACTTTTCTTAACATGTTGATGGGCACAGATGTCCATTTTCAGTACAGTTTTTATCAACCAGCTAATTGTAACTTAAAGAACTCTGCATATAGAGTATTAATATCTGTGTTCAGACCTGTCAAAAATAGTGTATAAAACAACATATTTTATTTGAAAGCTACATTTACAAGAATCTGACTGCATTTTCAATAAGCCCTGTTGAAACATGTGATTTTGTATTAAAAAGTGCTATCCAATTGGTCACTGATATCCTAATTTCTGACTGTGAAATTGTGACACAACATTTTAGTAATTTTGGGAGATGAAGTGTGTACTTTTACAGGGATAGGAATTTTTTTTGGATTGGTTTGTAGACACTCCTGTTCTGAGAAGTGTTTGATACATAAATCATGACTGCTACCAAGATAAATTGGGAGTTATAAGCCGTGGAAGATTTTCTTATTAATAAATTCATACTTGAAATATTTTAGGCTTACAATAATACAGGTACCCTTAAATTTTGAGGATTCTTCTCTGAAATTTACCCTCAGTATGATACTGCCATAAGCATGAAAATTGCCAAATATAGCCTTACAATAACCCTATATTGTTAATACGAACATTACAGTCTAAAGAAAAAACATAGCTACTGGGGTTTGACTAATTCTTTGCAGTAATCCAGAACTTCTGCAATTGAGACATTGTGATTTTAGGCTTACTAGGAAAGGAAGGACTAAGAATAGCATATTGCTAGAACACTTCTGTATATGAAGAGATAGGCTTTGGTGCTAGGTGGACAGATGAATGGATAGATAGACAATAGGTAGATCCTGCTCTGAGAATTATGAAAGCTGCAGAAAGAATCCATCAATGTCCTGCCACAGTGAGAGTGAATATTTGCCTTTTGTTGTTGTTGATGTTTTTTTTACTAGAAGATAAAGAAAAATTTACTCTAAGGTAGAGGTAAGAACCTTTAAATGGCATCAGGAACACACCATTTTCTAGTAAGTTGTCTAAATAATAACTTCAGTAATAAAAATGGGAACAGAATATATATATTCTGATATATATATATATATGCAATGGAGAAAAAATACATGTTGGACTTCAAAACAAAACTTGGCAATTAATTTTAAAGCATTATTACAATTTTACTGAAAGTAAACACATGCACACATATATATATATATATCATATAAATGTTATATATATATATATATATATATACACATACATACATACATACATATACATATACATATACACACATACATACAAACAAACAAAAATGTTACATTTTTGAAGCATTTGCATTTTCTCTGGTGAAGTAGTAGCAATCTTAAGAAGGGATAAAAAAGAATCCCAGTATGTATATTGTGTAATTTGTCTTACAAAATGGAACCTCAGTGTTTTTGCCTTAGCTTGACTTGGTATGAAAAGTGCTACAAATACATTCTGTCTGAGTTTGTGTTTCATTTTGATATGAAACTTCTTCATATGCCTTACCCAGCATGAGCCAGATAAAACAACATGGTTGCAGTTCAGTACGGTGTTGTTTTGTTCTGGAGGTCAACTCATGAACGAGGAAGAGCGGTTCCTCATTATTTTCTATTGCCACTCCAAACAGTCTTCATTAAAGCCATTCAGCCAATGTGTGACCTCTTTTCAATACTTCTCACAGATTTCACAGGCTGGTGCTGCCGGTCAGACATCACTAACACAGACAACAGTAATGGAAACTGTAACTATGGTGACCACCAGAGAGCAGATCCTGGTTAAACATGGTAAGGAGGAGCTCCCACAAGTGCCACCTCCCAAGAAGAGGCAACTTGTTGTGGATTCAGAAATTAGAAAAAGGTGAGAGCTAAATGAAGAATGAAGAAACCATTTTCAAATGTTATTTGAAACCATCAATACTTAATATCTTATTTTTAAAATATTTCTGTACTATTGTGGAGGTTTGTTTTCTATTTTATAGTAGGGTTGTGCAGATTTTGTAGTTAATAAATGGGATTTCTGTTTTCTACATACAGGAACTTTATCTGAAAGATTTTGAAGCAAATACTATTTTTATACCAGATTGTTATTTACTGAGGTTATACTGTATTGTTTATACTTTTGTCTTTTTATTATTTAGATAACTGAATAATAAAAGTAATTTTAATAATTAATAATTAATAACTTCTGCAGACATTGAAAATTGCATAGTCAATAAAATGCCACAGTATTCCCCCTCACCAAAAGAAAAACAAAAATAATTGCAAAGACAAAGGGTAGATTTGCAAAGGGGACAAAATACATTATTTATATATTATATATTTATCCCTTTTTTGAGAGTTAAGGTTGCACACATGGTAATCCTCTTTCATTTTGTTCCAAGAATCCTGTAATGAAGATTGGGCTGAGAGAGAGTGGCCAGCCCCATATCAATTAGTGAGCAGCATGAAAAATGTCTAAATACTAACAAGCTTGAATAATAAATAGTTTACTCCTATAAAGTTGATCCTTTGATGCTTAGGCACTAAGCCATCCTCAGCTCAAAAAGCCAAGTAAAGTTGGACCTGGTTGATGCTGAGATGAGAGACCACCAGGAAATCTTAGGGTTGCAGGCTAGGAAGTTGAAAAAACTCTGCAGAGGAAAACAAAGGCAAAACATGTCCATTACTTTGTATTTCCAGGCTTTAAGATTTTGCAGTGATAGGTTATTTCAGGAAAATCTATTTTTTTTTATAACATACATTCTAGTGATAATATTTTTATGTGTAATTATGGCAGTGTGTTGTATACATGTAGTGATATTAATAATGTTTTAAAGCCTGAAATTAGGAAGTAAAAAGTAGTATGAGTGCAAGATGCTTTATTCTGTTCTTACTCTACTTTACTTTAATAAAACATTCTTTGCCAATTTTTTTAAAAAAGTGCCAGACAATAAGCATGTCATTATTTTTTATTCATCCTGCCATAATTAATGTTAAAGTGAAAACAGAAGGTCCAGAAATAAATGTATGGGGAGGAGAAGTATAGAGAAAGATTTGCTCAAAATGTACCAGCAGTTCAGAGGTAGCTTGGAAAGAAGGGTTTATGGAAGATTTCATAGACTGATAGGGTTGGAAGGGTCCTGGAGGTTTTCTATTCCAACTCCCTGCCCAGAGCAGGAAAAGTCAGACAATCCCAGACACATGGCTACCCAACCTTTGTTCAAAACTTCCAGTGAACTTCTAGAGCTCCCATGACTCCAGGATACAGTTTCTTCCTTTCTTGGTGTCCTAGTAGGATGCAATGAGGTTGAGCACTGGCACAATTGGTTCCCTTAGTACCCTTAGTTGCTCAAGAGAATGTATTGGCCATGGATAAGACAAGAATCTCTAAAATTCCTTTGTGAACATAGCCTCAGTTAATACAAGAAGTCCCTTTTTCTGACTATAGAAATTACTGTGTATTAGCTGTACTTCTCTAAACCTACAGTCATACTAGTGAATCAGGAAGCAACGTAGCTGTAACTGATTAGTCATGGGCAAGGCCTGAAAACAAATGGTAGTCCATGGAAGCCTTTATATTTGCAACCTTGAGTTTCAGAATGAAATAATATGTAAAAAAATACATTAAAGTAAGTTTGATATGATGCTAAAATCAATGGCTAAGCAACTGAAGGATCAAAAACAAATCAAAGGCAAAATAAACCCCTATCGCTGGGGTCATGAATCACTGGAAACTCACTTAGAAGCTGTTCTCAAAAGTCTCCTATCAGACAACTAAGGGAACTTCAGAAGGGGATTTCATCTGGTTAAAATTCCAGGGGCAGAGAGTTGTCCCTGCCTCTAAGATTCATGTCCAAGCTATGGGCTGGAGGACATTTTTATGCTAGTTCTCTGCTTTCTTTTAAAAACAAAACTAATAGGATATACAGGATTTCATTTCTTTTCCAGAATAGGAATCTTAGGAGCTGACTACTAGGGATTTTATTATTGCATTTCTTATTATCATTATCTTCTAAAAACAGTACACTGTATTGTTTGCAGTCTGTAAAATCATTGGGAACATATTTTTTTTAGAACAGAATAGAATACTTTAAATCATTTTTATACCACAAATAAAATAATTAGTATACCTATACAATGATATTATCAGCTTGCAAAGCATATTTATTAGAATGGCATTATACATAACCATCCAGAAGAATTTTGCTTCCTATCTTTCTATGACACTCCAAGTACATTTAAACAGGACTGGTGCTCCATCTAGTGTCATCATGATCAGTGAACTTTAGTTAAATTGTTCCTTCTGTGATATAAATGCTGATCTAACAGCCAAAATTAAATATGCTATTAAATATTAACACAAACATCAGATATTTCATTAGGGTACACCAAATTTGTTGCACAAACTCATAACAAGAATTCTTCTAGTACCATTTGCTCAAAACAGAACAATAAATAGCAGGTGACAACAAAGCCGTAATAATTTAGGTTCCAGCAGACTAAGAGATAGAAGATTGTAGCTTCCGACAATTGCCTCTGATGCATATATTATTACAGGAACATAGGAGCTGTTCTGCTGTATCCATTCTTATGCATCTCCAGGAACATCTAGATGGTAAAACAATGTGAACATCGCTGATATTGGATTCCTAACCACATTATCATATTTGAATAATGAGACTATCTAACATAGATACTAAAACCTATCTGTATCACTGAAGGGCACTAAAACTCAATCTGCATGTCTCTCAGCAAATCCATTCTAAGCTTTCTCTGTAATGATGCACCTTTTTTTTCCTTGAACAAATTCACTGGGCTAATGCTAATATTTACCCATTGCGTTGTTAAATATAAATCTGCCTCCTGCATTCTCTCTTTCTTTTTTTCTTTCTCACTTGCTCTCTCTTTTAATAAGGAATACTCTGCGGGGATACTTTGTTTGCCCTTAACAATATTCTAAGATTTTTTTTCCCCTCAAAAACATTTCAGTACTACAAGCATAAATTACTATGCACAGTTCCTAGTTCAAATTAGTGTATCAATCAATCAGTCATTTATTAATTTGGAAAATTTATTCCCTTAACAGCTGAGGATGACTTTCAGAAATACAGTTGAAATAGCTTGAAACTGATAAACAGAGAGCTAGATATATATCATATATCAGAGAAAGAAAGAAATATTTATCTGCAGCAGGTCCCACAATAGCTGCTTTATTGATGTTCTAAGAATGTAGGATGTCCTGTGTGAGAATAGACAATCCTAAAAGCTTGGTTCTAAGTTGCTTAAGACTATATACTGCTGTGAACAACTGAAATTGGCTTTGAAGTCAACCTTTTTATAACATAGAGGTGATGTAGGATGTTGGGAAGCACTACTCACCCTCCTTACCTCTGCATTTTGGACAAGCTGCACTTTCTAGCCTATTTTTAAGGCTATACAAAGAAAGTATTACAGTAGTACAACTTTGAAGCTATCAGGACATAAGTCATCAGAACCAGGTCACTTTCCTTCCAGTAAAGGGTTATCACCTATCACTTAAAAAAAACAAAAAACACCCTTTCCATTTGTTGATAATTTGTGGCTGTCCAGCATTACAGAGGATCCTGAGGACCCCAGACTGCAACCTGACCTTTAAGAAGGAGCTCAGCCCCAGCCAGAACAGGCTTTTCTCCTAAATCCTGTCCCTAGAAACTTCTGATGAGCAGAAGTCTTTTAGGTACATTTTTTGACAGCAGCCAGAGAAATAGGAGCAGAAAGGAAAGCAGTACCAATTCTACACTACCTCAAGTGCCCAGCAAGATACCATTGGCAACACTACCAAAAGACACGGAGAGATCCCATTACCTTTTTTTCCCTCCAGTATAGATCAACCACCAGGTAATAAAAGTTGTATTCATGCCAAACCTACATCTAAACCAAGACTCATTATCTAAGCGTTCCTCTAGCTGCAAAGCTACAACCTCTTTCCACCCGCTTGGCTGAATATGAAATGTTAGACATCAGCTAATAGAAAACAGCTTGGTCAAAAGATGGCTTCTTAAGCAAGGATCTCATCATCACCTCTTTTAAATGGACAGAAAACTCCACCTTCAAAAAAGAAGTGTTAATTAACACAGTCATAATTGGACAAAGAATCCAGAAGTCAGTGTAAGCTAGGCTGAGAAGAGATCAGGCCTACAAGGACTGACATGATGAAATCTATGGACTTTATTGATTTAGGCAAGACACAATCCACAGAACTCATGAGATGGATACATTCTGGTTATTTCATATAGCTTTGCCATTTTTTAGAACAGGGACATAGAGAGTATATTATCATTTTTTCTTGATGGATATATGGTAATTAAAATCTGTTATTTTTAGGCAGATTTACCTACAGATAGAATGGCTTTGTTTTAATAAATGAAGACCATGAACATTGTTAACATCATTACTAGAATCATGTCACTCTACAAATAACAGTACTACTCTAGTGTTATTTGTTGCGTCGTAAAAATGGGATAACCACTTAAGGCCACATTTACTTTATATATTATTATTATTTACATTAAAAAATATATGCATGCATGCCCATCGCACTATTTTCTTTAAACAACATTATGTAAAGCATGGAAGAGGATTAGAAATAATAAGCTAAAAAAAATTAAAGGATGAAGTAACATGAAATAAGAAAAATAAAAAGGAATATAACTAATTATATCTAAATCTACAGTAGTTTACATCAACATTGTTCACATTATTTCAACATATCCTTCTGTCTCTGTAAATGTATTTGCTTATATTATGTTATAATATAAGCAAATACATTTATTTCTGTATACATCTCTGTACTGCTTCATATATTTCATTTGGTTGTTTGTATCAAAGAATATTTTAAATACTTTTGGAATACAGGATATAATTTAGGGTTGAATTTACTGTATAGGCGGATTAGGTTTTTGAATGAAATTACACTCTGATGCATCATATTTTGACAAAGTTATGTGATACTTAAAATAATATGGAGAGCTTCCTGTTTATTATATGATTTAAAGCTTTTTTTATTATTTTAACATCTTGCTCTCATTGTTGTGCTGTTAATTCAATTTATATCCTGGTCCCCAGAGGGCTCTCTGGCTACTGTTACTTTCTATATACAAGAACAACAAAGCACACCTTTTTCTTTTGACCTTAGATTTGATGTTGACACAACAGAACTTCACAGTTGGATGACCCGCTCAGAAGCTGTACTACAGAGTCCTGAGTTTGCAATATATAGAAAAGAAGGGAACCTATCCGATCTCAGAGAAAAAGTTAAGGTAAGGGGGAAAATCTATTTACTTAATTTAAATAATATTTGTAGAACTAGCTTGACTGTATACTACCATTTGATAAATGGCTGTAGGTTAGTTCTCAGGTTGATTTATGTAGATAAAGTATCCTAAAATGCTCTTATGACTTAACTTGCTATCGTCCTGTCCTAAAATACAAACAATGCAGTTAGGATGGTGTATTCAGTGACTGCTATAAAATATAAAGCCTGGCTTCACAAAAGTCAGTGCTGTCATATATTTACATGTCTTGCTTCAAGAAAGATCATAACATATGAGCATGACATTTAAATAAAAGGATGTTCACATAAAGAAGACCTTTATAAAATATAGAACAGTGAGTTATGATTAATGTTTTATATTAATCTGCTTTTTTTTTAAATGTTCAGCTTTCTGTATTCCATATAATTGCCCCTTTTTACAAACATTTTCTTTCTTTAACATAACAATTTTTTCTCTGCACAATTGCAGGACTTAAAAAAAACCTATATTAAATTAGTAATTGTGAAATTCCCTTTAGCTCAATTCAGTGTAAGACAAATGCCCTAAACGTAGCTGGTTGGTATCACAACAAAGGCCTTAATCATTTTGACCCCTTTGCATGGTAAGGATGTAATACTGTTGCAAGAAACATGGACAGCTGATGACCTCCTGCTTAACAGATTTGTTGTTTATTTGTTTAGTCGCTTCCGACTCTTTGTGACTTCATGGACCAGCCCACGCCAGAGCTTCCTGTCGGTTGTCAACACCCCCAGCTCCCCCAAGGACGAGTCCATCACCTCTAGAATATCATCCATCCACCTTGCCCTTGGTCGGCCCCTCTTCCTTTTGCCCTCCACTCTCCCTAGCATCAACATCTTATCCAGGGTGTCCTGTCTTCTCATTATGTGGCCAAAGTATTTCAGTTTTGCCTTTAATATCATTCCCTCAAGTGAGCAGTCTGGCTTTATTTCCTGTAAATAAAATATGGACTGGTTTGATCTTCTGGCAGTCCAAGGCACTCTCAGAATTTTCCTTCAACACCACAGTTCCAAAGCATCGATCTTCCTTCTCTCAGCCTTCCTTATGGTCCACTCTCACAGCCATATGTTACTACGGGGAACACCACTGCTTTAACTATGCGGACCTTTGTTGTCAGTGTGATGTCTCTGCTCTTCACTATTTTATCGAGATTTGTCATTGCTCTTCTCCCAAGGATTAAGCGTCTTCTGATTTCCTGACTGCAGTCAGCATCTGCAGTAATCTTCGCACCAAGAAATACAAAGTCTTTCACTGCTTCTACATTTTCTCCCTCTATTGGCAGTTATCAATCAAGCTGGTTGCCATAATCTGGGTTTTTTTTGAGGTTTAGCTGCAAGCCAGCTTTTGCACTTCTTTCTTTCACTTTCATCATAAGGCTCCTCAGTTCCTCTTTGCTTTCAGCCATCAAAGTGGCATCATCTGCATATCTGAGATTGTTAATGTTTCTCCCAGTGATTTTAACTCCAGCCTTGGATTCCTCAAGCCCAGCATGTCACATGATGTGTTCTGTGTACAAGTTGAATAGTTAGGGTGAGAGTATACAGCCCTGCCGTACTCCTTTCCCAATCTTAAACCAGTCCGTTGTTCCGTGGTCTGTTCTTACTGTTGCTACTTGGTTGTTATACAGATTCTTCAGGAGGCATACAAGATGACTTGGTATCCCCATACCACTAAGAACTTGCCACAATTTGTTATGGTCCACACAGTCAAAGGCTTTAGAATAGTCAATAAAACAGAAATAGATGTTTTTCTGAAACTGCCTGGCTTTTTCCATTATCCAGCGGATATTGGCAATTTGGTCCCTAGTTCCTCTGCCTTTTCTAAACCCAGCTTGTACATCTGGCAATTCTCGCTCCATGAATTGCTGAAGTCTACCTTGCAGGATCTTGAGCATTGCCTTACTGGCATGTGAAATGAGTGCCACTGTTAGATAGTTTGAACATTCTTTAGTGTTCCCCTTTTTTGGTATGGGGATATAAGTTGATGTTTTCCAATTGTTTGGCCATTCTTGTGTTTCCAAATTTGCTGGCATATAGCATGCACTACCTTGACAGCATCATCTTGCAAGATTTTGAACAGTTCAGCTGGACTGCCGTCGTCTCCTGCTGCCTTGTTATTAGCAATGCTTCTTAAGGCCCATTCAACCTCACTCTTCAGGATGTCTGGCTCTAGCTCATTGACCACACCATCAAAGCTATCCCCGCTATTGTTATCCTTCCTATACAGGTCTTCTTGCCACCTTTTCTTGATCTCTTTTTCTTCTGTTAGGTCCTTGCCATCTTTGTGTTTGATCATACCCATTTTTGCCTGGAATTTACCTCCAATGTTTCTAATTTTCTGGAAGAGGTCTCTTGTCCTTCCTATTCTAGTGTCTTCTTCCACTTCCGCGCATTGCTTGTTTAAAAATAATTCCTTATCTCTTCTGGCTAACCTCTGGAATTTTGCATTTAATTGGGCATATCTCCCCCTATTGCTGTTGCCTTTTGCTTTCCTTCTTTCTTGGGCTTCTTCTAGTGTCTCAGCAGACAGCCATTTTGCCTTCTTGGTTTTCTCTTTCTTTGTATTTTGTTGCTGCCTCTTGAACAATGTTGCAGACTTCTGTCCTCAGTTCTTCTGGGACCCTATCTACTAAGTCCAGTCCCGTAAATGTATTCTTCACCTCCACTGCATATTCCTTAGGAATATTAGTGAGCTCATATCTAGCTGATCTGTGGGTCTTCCCTAATCTCTTTAGTCTGATCCTAAATTGTGCAAGAAGAAGTTCATGATCGGAACTACAGTCAGCTCCAGGTCTTGTTTTTACCGACTGTATAGATGTCCGCCACCTTTGGCTGCAAAGGATGTAGTCAATCTGATTTCCGTGTTGTCCATCTGGGGAAGTCCATGTATCAAGCCGTCTCTTAGGTTGTTGGAAGAGAGTGTTTGTTATGCAGACTGAGTTGTCTTGGCAAAATTCTATCAGCCTATGTCCTGCTTTGTTTTGTTCTCCCAGGCCATGCTTACCTGTAATTCCAGGTGTCATTTGACTGCCCACCTTAACATTCCAGTCTCCCGTGATGAAAATAACATCTCTTTTAGGCGTGTTGTCCAGTAGGTGCTGCAGATCCTCATAGAACTGCTCTACTTCAGCTTCTTCAGCATCTGTGGTTGGGGCGTATATTTTGATCACTGTGATGTTAGATGGCTTGCCCTGAATTCGAACTGAGATTATTCTATCGTTGTTTAGCCACTTTACTATTAATTATGAAGGCTACTCCATTTCTTCTGTGGTCCTCTTGTACACAGTAGTAGATCTGGTGGTCATTTGATGTGAAGTGGCCCATTCCAGTCCATTTCAGTTCACTGACGCCCAGAATGTCTATCTTTAATCTTGACATCTCACCAATAACCACATCGAATTTTCCCTGGCTCATAGATCTTACATTCCAGGTTCCAATGGTTTGTTGATCCTTAGAACATCAGATTCGCCGTTCACCACCAGCACCATCGGCCGCTAGCCGTCCTTTCGGCTTTGAGCTAGCTGCGTCATCACGTCTGGGACTAGTTGAACTCATCCTCTGTTCCTCCCCAGTAGCATTTTGACCCTCTTCCGACCTGGGGGTCTCATCTTCCAATGGTATACCGACATATCTCTGGTTGTACTGATCCATTTAGTTTTCACGGCAAGAATACTGGGGTGGGTTGCCCTTACCTTCCCCAGGGATCGCATTTAGTCTGACCTCTCTGTCATGACCTTCCCGTCTTGGTGGCCCTTCATGGTTTAGCTCATGGCATCATTGAGGTGCTCAAGCTCCAGCACCATGAGAAGGTAATGATCCTTTGCTGAAGGCTTAACAGATACCATTCATATAAAATGGAAGCAATTCCGGGCAAAGGACCAGGGCGGCTGAAAGGAGGTTTGGGCACCCTCATCTCTTCCTCTCTAAGAGTAGTATTCTATTCCCCCATTAAAACAAATGGCTTTGGCCCTACTTCTTGGCTTGGGTACTGCTTCATTGCTAAAGAAGAGCTGAAATCAATGCAACGTGGGCGGAGTTAGAGCAATATATCGACAACTTTCTTTTGAAATATCCCAAAGCTATTGTACTTCTTGGGGGTGACTTTAATGCCAGGATAGGCTCTGATGACTTTACACTATACATCTAATTTCATCAGTACCACCAACTCAGGACTATAACTCAGTTTGCACCCCCCCCCTTCTGCGTCTGTCCAAAGACAATAGATCTAACTATGCTGGGCTTTGCCTTGCAAAATTGACGAATAAGTTCAACCTCCTTACGCTAAATGTTTCCACTGTAGGAGATTATCCAGGTGAATTTACATTCATGGCAGGGGTCAGAACAAGTACCACTGATTACATGCTAATTACCATGAACCTACTATACTGTGTCGAGAATTCCAAAGTGCTACCCCATTTAGATAATGATCACCTCCCACTATGTTTATACCTGAAGCCCCCTTCTCGGCAGATGCACCTGGAGGCTTGTTTTACTCCTGCAATTTCCCCAGAAGGACAAGCAAGATGCCATGCCAAATGGATCCTGCAGCTTGACCAAAAGATGAAGAAGGCACTGGCAGAGGACAATTTGCAAAAATGTCAGATGACTTTCATATCAACCAATGGTCTAGGGGTTAAGGTGCTGGGTTAGAAAACAGGAGTCTGTGAGTTGTAGTCCCGCCTTAGGTATGAAAGCCTGCTGGGTGACCTTGGGCCAGTCACTTTCTTTCAGCCCATCTCGGTGCAATGTAGACTAGCCTCCTTGTGGTGCACCCCAGGCAACATGACTTGTCACAGCTAAATAGTCTACACATCTGGCTGCTGGACCTCACAAGGATTTTCCAGCAAGAAAAAGCAGCATGAACACCGAACTGCTATGCCATACAATTAAAAAAAAAAAAAAAAACTCAAGATCCTCTGAACCTGTACGAAACTTTAGTACAAAAACTACAACTCCTACTGGCGTGTGACCCCGATTTCTCAATTAAGAGATCCTCAACCTCATCAAAGCCATAGTTTGATAAAGACTGCACAGAAGCTAAGAAAGCTCTCTCCACAGCCTACCATCTGTATAAACCTGAGACAGGGGACAGCAATACAAACACTGAGGCCCTTGAACACCTTCTCACTCTTAAAAACAGTATAAGCATTTAGTGGCCGATAAGAAGAAAAAAGGCATAAATGACTTTGAAGCAGCAAAGACAAAGAACTCCTCTCTTTTCTGGCATTTAATATCCAACCAGGTGTCTACTTCACTAGACTCTCATACACCCCCTGAAGCCTGGGAATTACACTTTCAGAGAATGTATGAAGAGTCCTCCAATGAGACAGCAATGTAAAAGAAGGAAGCCCTACCTGAGTGGCCCCCTGTATCAGCATCTGAAATTAAGTCTCTCATTGGCCAATTCATAAAGGGGAAGGCCCAGGGGTCTTTGGAATCCTCCAGAATTGTTAAAGAATAAGATAAGAGTGGTGGACTGCAATCTTGGCATCGCTCTTCACCTATATTGACACTACTGGGTGTGTCCCCAAGGACTGGGGCTTGGCAGTTATAGTCCCAATCTTCAAGAAGGGTAAGAGAAATTATAGGCCAATCAGTCTGTAAACATAATTAGTAAACATTATGCCAAACAACCCCATGAAAAACCTAAGGATTGGCTGGATCAGGCAAATCTGATAGCAGAAGAGCAGGCTGGTTTCAGAGAAGGTAGAAGTACTATTGATCAGGGTTTGTTCCTACAGCATTTGACTGAAAAATATTCAACCAATAAAACATTGTATGCTGACATTATATATCTTAAGGCAGCTTTTGACTCAGTATCTAGGACCAGACTATGGGAGAAGCTAGAAGCTACATCAATTGACTGCAGGCTTCTCCATTTAATCCATGCCCTACAACCCTAAAGATCAGGTGCAATATGCAAGGGTCTCTCTCAAAGCTGATTAAAGCTCAAAAGGGGAGAAACAGGGCTGTATTCTAGTCCCCCTACTTTTCAACTTTTATATCAATGAAATGGTGAATTGCTTAAACAATCCAGATTTCCATCCTTCTAAACTAGGAGACCGTAGCAATGTCTGTTACTCTATGCAGATGATGCTGTAGTTCTTTCTAGAACACCTATAGGCCTTAAAAGAGCTCTGAAAACTGGACCAGCACTATGATAATGATAAACTGGAAATAAACTACCAGAGAACTAAGATAATAGCTTCTGCCAATAGGCCAAAACTCCATTCATGGAGCATTCGTGATCATAGAATAGAGCAAGTGACCAGTTTCAAGTATTTAGGTGTAATCACCCATGCCACTGGCTTGAGGAAAGCCCACTGTGAATATGCTGCAGCCTCTGGACAATGATCTGCCAACGTTATCTTAAAAAAAATTCGTTGTAAGGGAGGATCTTATGTTCCAGCCGCACTCAAACTCTTTCAGGCCAAGTTGTTAGCTCAACTTCTCTATGGGACTCTAGTTGGCCCCCCAACCTCATGTTTCACACCTCTGGAAAGAGTGCAATCTAAATTCATCAGAGCAGCACTCCAGATGCCTCGATGTGTCTCATATGCACATCTATGCCTAGAAACAGGCATGATAAAAGTTGAGTCAAGAGTGTGTCTAGCCTCTCTAAACCTTTGGCTAAAGCTCAACTTTTACCCCAAAGGCCTAGCACCTCTCATTCTTTAGGATAACTTTCAGTCCACATGGATTGAGGCCATTGACTTTAATCTTTTAAAGCTAGGCTATTCCCCATCTTCAGTTCTTGAGATGGAATACAACCAGGCAAAACAAGAGCTGAACAAAGGATAAAGGATATAGAGTGGCAAGCAGATCTAGGAAAGGTTCTATCCTTCCTGTCTCCAGTGCACAATAAATATATCGTCACTGCCACCAATTATCTCATACAGCTTGAAACATCCAGCTATCAGAAAGCCTTTTCTCTAGCTCGATGCCACACTCTCCCCTCTGCAGTACTGAAGGGCAAATATAAAAAAGTACCATTGGCCATAAGGTTCTGTCCTTGTGATTCTGGAGAGGTGGAAACCACAGACCAGGTCATTCTTCGCTGCATCTTTTACAGAGATCTATGAACCAAACTCATCTTACCTCTGATTAGTAAATATTCTGGTTGCCCAGATTCAGGCTATGCTGCTTATAGATGAAAAGCCTATTGTCACAGTGCAGGTAGTTAGTTTTCTAGTTTTCTAGTTAGTTTGCTGCAGTTTTCTGCTGCAGCAATGAAGATTCATCAGACCCTGATAGGCTAATTTTTATAATGTATTTTATGTAACAGTACAAATTTTTATATATTAACATAGTGGTAATTTTAGATACTTACATTTAGCATAATCTTAGTGACTATATTTTCACCTAATATAGGATGCACCTTAGATTGCACCCATAGAATTTAGCTAGATAGTTTTATAAATGTATTTTAATTTTAATTTAATTTTAACTTTTAATTTTCTTTTATTCTAGGTTGCTATCATTTTAAGATAGACTATGTAAACTTTCACAGAGCATCATCCTTGTACTGGTCTAAGACCGCAATAAACTTTTGATTGATTGATTGAAGTTGTCCATGTGGTACTGACTGGTTTTAAAATACAAGTAGATGTAGCATAAATTATGATGCAAGGATGCAAAGCAACATGTGGTATTTAATACTCAGTAAAAGTTATAAGCTGTTACTATATGGAGTAAACAATGGTTTCAATGATTGTTTATTACTGCTGCTAGGTTAAGTATATTTACTGCTTCAAAACAGATCAATCAAACAGGATATCTAAAGGAAACATTAAATGATTTCATTTTTATTAATTTGCAGAATCAGATTAATGAGACAGAAGGTGGATATTTAGATAAATGAGGAAGAATATAACTTTGTGTGGATTGAAATATTATGAGTATCTAAATATAGCAACGTTTTTCAGATTAAGTATAACAGAAGTTAACACTATTGCTTTTAAAACTAGGGTGATGTAATCAATAGGTTTCTCTCTGCCAAGCTTTGAAAAGTGTTTCATGTGAAGTGTTCAACTTTTTTATCATGTTACAGGTCATAGAAAGAGAAAAACCCGAGAAGAACCGAAAACTCCAAGATGCCAATAGATCATCTGAGGCCCTGGTGGAACAGATGGTGAATGGTAACTATATGGCAGTGGATTTACAGAACCTTCTAGGGGTTTTATCAAAACATAGGATCACATCATATGAATTTCATTAGTGAATCACCTTAAGAAGAATAAAGCAGATTTGTATTTATTTTATAAATTTCTTCTACATGTTAAGTTTTAATTAGTGAAAACATTGTAAATTTACTACCACAAATTAAACCACAAAATGTTCCCAATAAGGTCCACTTTTTAAAGTCTGGGCTATTAACAAGATGCTGTTTTTCGTCAAATACTCATTCTGTTTGCATCTTAGTTTTGGACTGAAACAAATTAGAATTTCATTTCTTAAAACAGTTATACAATTTTAGGAAACTAGATTATTTAAATAACCTGAGAGAATTTATTTCTTCACTTTGCTTCGTTTTGTTATTTTCTCATTTTGCATGTGATGGTTTTATATAATTTGTGGTCCTGTCTTCTTGGCTCATAATGTTAACTTCAGACTATGATACTCCTTTTTAAAATTTCTTTTTTATTAGCATTTTTTTACAAAAAGTTATTTGCCTCTCATTTTTTTTCCCTATACATCCGCAGTCATTTTTTTTTAATGTTCAATATTTATACCCTTGCTCTTCGAATTGTGTGCATTTTTTCTTCCATTAAATGGAAGAATTAGTGGAATGCACTCCCCCACTTTTTAAAGACTCATGTCAGCTTTTTGATTAGGTATTTATCATGATTAGTTTGTTCTATCTTTTCCTGGGCCATTTGTTTGTGTTCTGTTTTCTTTTTTTCCTTATCTTTGCAAAGCACCTAGTCTCTTTGACACATACATAAATATTAATCTGACAACTCAAAGTTCAGCAGAATTTAGTCCCAGGGAAATTTGTATAGATTTTGCCCTAAGTATCCTTGTATTCATATCAAGTTTAAGAAGATTTATGTATGTTAGAATCTTATTGCATCACATTTATTGTGCTCTTCAGTTTAACACAATACAAACACAGACTTCACAGCTGTTGTTATAGCAGAAGTCAAGTGTAGTACTTCTTGTATAATACAGTTCTTTTGTAGGCTGTGTGTCCCAGTGTTCCTATAAGCAAATATTACCAAGTTCAGTTAGCTGCTGTATATGCCTTCACTGGCATCGATACATACGGGCAAACATTTGATTAATAGAAATGACAATCCAATGCTATTGACATGATTTGGATTTGACCAATTGAATAGGAATAAAGTCCTCTTTTTAAAAAGAAAAAGGCTAAGATCTTTTGTCAGCCACATTGCTTAATCATATGAAGCATCATGCCTTGAACATTCCAAAATTAAAAGAAAATAAATGATGTAAAAACTGCCTTATACTATTGATCTCTCTTGCTCAGGAGTGTAGAATTATTATTTGCTCAAATACCACACTATCCTTTGTGTAGATAAAGTAGTAGAAAAGAGGCTCACTCAAAAAGTACAACCTTTGCTGCCTTCTTTGGAAAATGTTGGGATTTGTTTCTTTGTTTTTATTTCTTTTTAGTGCAGTGGGTGTGTGAAGCCTTTCCAAATATGGCAGTCAGAATCTTTCACATCCTTTGTCTTTCTGATTCTCCAATTATAGATGCCAAGAATTGATCCCAGGATTTTTTGCATGCAAGACTTCTATTCTAACATTATATTTTTGCCCTGGAATTCATCTGAAGCTCAGATTTTTATGGTGAACTCTAGCAAATAAAATATAAAATAAAATAAAGTCCAAAACAGCGTAAATAAACAATGAAATTTCTTCCATTGAATAATTCAATAAAAGTCTCTGGCAGGCTTCTCTGATCTGCAAGTCTGCTGACTACAAATTCTGGGAGTAGTACTCCAAACACTTCCTAGTAATGGAGAACATTAGGTTGGTCACATTTACAATTTTGCACAGGACATGTTGCCAGATTCTTTGCTTACTGAAATCAGTATAGCAGGTTTGTGTTGTTGTTGTTGTTCAAATAAAGGTTCATTGAACTGATGATGTTGGGAAGCATCACACTGAATGCTAAGCAAATTTGCCATACATGATACATCAGGTATCATGATTCACTGTATGTTTTCAGTGAAAAAGGCATAAGTCAAAACCTAATTCACACTGTTCTATATTGAAGCTATAGCAATACTATTCAATTGACAAGATATATTTTATATTTGGAAATCCTAGGTGATTCACATATAAGCTGGTGAACAATTAAAATAGTTTAGTACCATTTGTTATGCACAGTATGTAGTAATAAAATGAATGAAGACACTTCGGATACTGATCTCTCAGTCCTGTGGGCATGATATATTTATTCACTGCCAATATAAGGGAGTGTTCTGAATATAAAGTGGAAAACAATTTCTGAGCCATTAACCTTGAAATTATAATATATTGCCTTAGAATTGAAGTTTTATTAGTTACCATTCCTACTATTGATGGCAGCAGTTATGTACTTGATTAACATTGGAGGCAGTTCCTTTCCCATATCTGGAATTCAGAAAGTACTCATTGTTAAGGGAAAACAAAATTAAGCTCATTATATAATATAGCTTGTGTTAACCATGGAATTATAGTGTTATACTATTTATTGGACCAAATGCCTTTTACTTACGAAAAGGTGGTCTGACTTCCACAACATTTCCATAAGAGGCTAAAGTTTTGGAACATCCTTTTCTGAAATGTTCTCTTCTTAATGGCTATGTTTAGAGATACATTTACAGGTGTGGGGTGTATGCATTTGCATCGAATACAACACATTCTTTTTAAACAAAAAGATCCTGCTAGATCAAAAGATGGCTATTACATTTGAAGCATATATCTTTGCATCATAATTATCAAACATTTGCTTATACTGGTGTTTGCCCAGATGTGGAAGTAATGAATAAGGCTAAAGGCCAGAGACCTGGATAGTGAGGGATAACCTAGGAATCCTGGGGCTGTAAGCTAAATGGGGAATTAAAATAATAATAATAATAATAATAATAATAATAATAATAATTGTGCAAGTTACAGGAGTCAACACAAAGAGGTTTTATTGTAGAGAGTCAAGGAAGTAGCCTTGAAACAAATATAACTGTAATGTAAAAAAAAAGGGGGGGGCTAAAGCATCCCCTAAATCTGAGGAAGACAGATAGTATTAAGAAGAGACACAAGTTGTCCTTTCCTTGATTTATTGGGTAGAAGAGGGAGGGAAGGAAAAGCTCAATCAGACTTGCAAGATTCTGTTATATAGCCTACCAATAAAGTAGAGTTCCTGTAGAGTTGATTTCAGGTCTGGTCTACCTCATGGGCTGTCATTTATATTATTTTTACTTGTTTTTTTGCCTGAAGAATAAAGGTTCAAAGATGTAAGGCTGGTAGGGTTAGTAAACCAGCAGCTATGAATACTTCCATGCTGAAGTAATTAAAAGTTATGATGCATACAATATTTACAGCACAATTTAATATAGTCTAATCAGAAGGAAATAAACTTAACTGTAGGTTTAGTATCTCTAGGTCATTAGTCATGTGTCTTTGGAATGAACAATGCATGACAATGTAATCCATGTGAAATAAAATGGAGAATAATTATTCAGGAGATCTAAAATTTAAGACTCAGATTTGGTTGAGAAGCCAAAACAAGTAAATTAAAAAGGAAGTTATAAGTGAATAATGAGAAAGAAAAGTTCATGATGGCCCTGACTGCTATATTCCTAGCATCCAGATTTTAACAACTATTTCTGAATATTCTCTTTTATAGATGATTTAGCAATGTAGACTGTTTGTGTGTGGTTCAGTAATTATAAATTTGTGAAAACGATAGGCTAGAATTTTCACTTAAGTTGTCTTTCAGACTCTTAATATATGGCCATATATGGAATGTATGGGTGGCCTTGGAAAATGGGGGAAGAGATGCCACCTAGGGAATGATCAGTTAAAAGAGAAAGAAGCTCACAACACAGTAATGGCCAGAGAAAGAAACTTAGAAAGGGCCTGCCCTAACTATTCAGATGGTAAATAGGGAAGGCAGCAGACTTGTACTTCAGACTTACAAGATTCTGTTAATTTAGCCTTACAATAAAGTAGAATTAGCTTCTTGTGTTTCCTGTCTGGTTACCTGGGAGGGCTGACTTATGGATACCAGCAGAGGGCTTTTGATATGTCAGTATTCATTCTGTTACATGCCATTTATTCTCTTGTGGGCATCCCATGATCTGGGATGGTTTGCCTTTGGACGCATGAGCTTTTTGTTGAGGCTGTTTCTGTCTTTTCTCTGAGTATTTGATTAGCAGTTTGTAAGTATGAATGTGTCAATCATATTTTAATTTAATTTTAAAATAGACAGAAATACCTTTCTGTAGGTAGTATATGAAATGTTATGGCCTGATCCTCCATTTTGCTCCTAAATGGATGAATACCTTGGTTTATCAATAAACATTAAAAAAAATATGTATGTTCAAGATCATTTTTGTAATGATAAATCAGGTTTTTTTAAATGAATCATCTGATTCAGATACAGAATTATTAAATTTCTTTCCACAATAAACTAAAAATAAATGTGCTAAACTCTTTCCTTCCTTTTTTTAGATGGGCTTA
Organism: Candoia aspera; assembly: GCF_035149785.1. NCBI lineage: Eukaryota > Metazoa > Chordata > Lepidosauria > Squamata > Candoiidae > Candoia > Candoia aspera. The sequence goes on along the minus strand of NC_086157.1, from coordinate 52,993,173 downwards.
ATGCTGACAACATCAAACAGGCTTCAGAGCAATTGAACAATCGGTGGATTGAGTTCTGTCAGTTGCTGAGTGAAAGACTGGCATGGTTGGAGTACCAAAATAACATCATTGCCTTCTACTCTCAGCTGCAGCAATTGGAGCAGACAGTAATTACTGTTGAAAACTGGATGAAAGCACAGCTCGTACAGGCAGCGGATCCTGATGCGGTGAAAACACAGTTAGATAAGTGCAAGGTCAGAAATTTTGCCCTGATCTTTGTAGATTGTGTTGCATACATATTGCTTCATTTATTCAGGTTTCTGTTCTTCATAAAAACTACTGTGATGTTCAGTTGTACTGATAACCTTAAAAAAGGAAGATGAAGATATGTGGGCACGTATTAAACTGCCCAAACACAAATGTTTGAGGAACATCTTGGACATTGCCAGGAGCTGGACATGTTACACATGAGTAACAGAAGCACATGTCTAAAATCTTAGTCTGAAAGCACTGTGGGAATCAAGCTGTAGTAGCCTTGATGGATACCATGGAAACATTTCAGTTGTACATTAAAAAGCAAAAAGCAAAAAGGAAAGCTGTAAGTGATAATGAATTTTCTTACAGTGTTAAAATTATCATTGAGTGAGTAGAATGTTTTAACTTGTCTCAATTTCTACTCAGTGGAGAATAGTAATAAAGGGGTTTAAATTTAATTTAATAGTGAGACTTCTGGTGGGAACATGGCAGACAGAACAGCTTTGCCTGCAAGGTAAAACCAGCATCATGGCAGGTTTTTTGGGCTCAGGCTGGTTTTTCCTGAAGCCCAGGAGCATTTTTCTGGACCAAGGAAAATGCTTGGAATTGACCCATTTGTCCTCCGGACAGCAAGTTGCAGCCAGGATATCGTAAACAGCATACGCAATCGACGGATAAGACTTTTCCGGGAGGCTGGGACATCACCATTTCCAAGCCGCGCTGCAGCCTTGAGGGACATTAAGCCACCCTATTTCTAAAGGACACAATTTATTATTATTATTTTTTTTATAAAGAATTTCTACCCTAAAAGAGGCTTTCTACATTAAGGAGAAATGATCTCTCTTGGTGCGTATTATTATTTTTGTGCTTATTTTTTAAAAAATTAAGTTTTGGATTTTGCTTTCCATCCAATACTAAGGTGGGTTGAGAGTATGCTATTGTCTCCTTATTTTTATTTTTGTGCTAATTTTGAAGATTTTAGCTTTTTTTCTTACACACTGAATCTGCTGATCTGAACTTTTACTTTCCTGCCACTACTTTCTCTGGGGATCTGTCTGTGATTTTATCTTAACTCAGTTCAGAAATTTTACATTACCTTTCACTTTGGCTGGTTAAGTAGCTGGAGGGTGCCATAACTTACTGCCTCAGACATGGAGGATGTTAACCAGGCTCTCTCTGACTTTTATCAAGATATTGAAGCAGATATTAAGCAGATCTTTTCTGATTCCTGCCAAGATATTATGCAAGACATTCAGAGCATTGTGGAAAATATGTGGTCTAAAATGTGCCATCTGGTTGGGGATGTTGTCGACGAAACAGAAGAATCTAACAGCAATGGAAATGTGTCTCCTAAGAGTGAAATTTGGGCTTCTGTTGAAATCCTGGATAAAATTGACAGTGCTGACTTGAAGAACTTAAACGGAGAAATTGAGCTGCAAGACATGAGTGAATTTGCCTTTCTGATGAAATGTTATGGAAAAGGAGGGGTTATTATGTAAGGGAGGTTTTTTTGAAGCGAAGTCTATGTTTGTGAGGGGAGAAGTTGGGCTGTTTGATTTTTTTAGGAAAATAGTTCTGTATTATGAGGATATGTAAATGTAATTTTGGTCTATTTTGGAGTGGGTTAAGGGACCAAAAATACTTATTTGAATGGTCTTTTGGCTTTGGATGATTTTAATTATTGTTAATGATTGGGATTATGATTAAGGGTCTTTTTCTTTAAAAAATAATATTAATTCATGTTTCTTTTGTTATTAATTATAATGGCAGACAATTTATATGCTTTTTTATTTTTGATCTTTATTATAGTAGACAGGAATGTATAGAATTGTAGTAGGAAGGGAGTAATTTGTTATTTTAGAGGAGGAAGTTGATTAGGTGATTTATACTTTTTCTTTTTTTTTAATATACGGGGAGGGAGAAATGGTATTTAGTGATTTTTATAATGAGCTAAGGGGTTGACTTGTAGAAATAATGTGATTTTGGTTTAATATAGAGTAAGGGATTGATTATGGGAAATTGCTGTATATCCTTGATGTTTAAAGTTGGAAGTCACTTCTCTTTGTAATCTATTTTAAATTTTTCTTTTCTGTTTTTACACTTTTTTATTCCCTTTTTTGTATTTTTTTTGTTTGTTTTGTTTGTTTTTCTTTTATCTTTGTATGAAATTTAATAAAATTCTTTTTAAAAAATTTATTTAATAGTAAGTGAACAATAGTAAAGTATAGTGATTATAGTACTTGACTATTCTTACATAGCTCAAGAGGTCATTCTCGAGCTGTAATGTTTTGATGGTGGTGGTGATCACAGTGATGATTGCAATGATGATGAATTTAATCTTTTATTGCAAAACAAAATTTAAAAGCCCTCTTTAAAAAACTTTTTAAAAATTGAAAACCTTTTTAAAAAGCAGTAACAATATACAGTTAGGAAGCAATATTGATTGACTGATTGATTGATTATGTGCCATCAAGTCATTTTTGACTCCTTGTAACCACATAGATAGATCACATTGATCTATCCCTACCCTCTTCTTTCAATGGTGCAGTATTGCCACTGTAACTGAGTCCGCTCACCTTGCTGCTGGTCATCCTCTTCTCCACTTTCCTTCCACATTTTCTAGCATTAGAGCCTTTTCCAAAGAGCTAGTTCTTTGCATAATGTGTCTGAAGGAGGATAATATGAGCCTGGTCATTTGTGCCATGAGTGAGAACTCTGAGTTGATTTGTTCAATGATCAATCAGTTTGTTTTCTTGGGTGTCCATGATATTTTCAAGAGTCTTCTCCAACACCAAAGTTCAAAAGCATCAATACTCTTCCTATCCTGCTCTTTCAAGTTCAACTTTCATTTCCATAGAGTGTCGCAGGGATACAATAACTTGCAGAGTTCTGATCTTTGTATGGACAGATACATCACAGCCTCTGAATAGGACTTCCAAGGCCGTCATGACTGCTCTGCTTCGTGAAGGCGCTAGTCTTCATCTTATTTCTTAACTGCTGGATTCTTTACTGTTGATTGTTGATCCTAAAAGGTTAATCCTAAAAAGCTGCTTTTCTTTCTGTTTATGGTTGATCCTGTCCACCACTTCGATATCTTCATTGTCAATTCTAAGGCTGGTTGTTCTACCTGTTGTCATTAGTTTGATCTTATTTATATTTAATTTTAGTCTCATTTTTTTTGTACTGTGCACTTTGACTTTTAGTATGAGGTCTTGCAGATACTTTGCATTTTCAGCTATCAGGGTAGTGTCATCAGCATAGCACAGATTATTGGTGTTTCTTAGGAAGCCAATAACCATCACTAAACTAAAGCCAAAAAAGTGCTATTTAAGAGTCAAGATATATAAATATGTTATATTGAATAGACAGACATTTTAAACATCAATATTAAATATTTATGTCAACCTCCTCCCAAATTTGTGTAGATGAGGAAAATCTCTTGGGAAAAAACATTATTAATATATTTACAGATGCTGACCAAATTTGACTGAATTGTTATTTCCTTTATTGTAGATAGTTTTTTCTGAAGTTCTTTGTTGGTTATACTCTTTTGGCCAATTTCACATACCTCTAAATATTAATGATATGGTGGATATGAAGATGATGGCAGCTCTCTAGGGAGGCTGTAGTTTTTCACAGCAGAGACCCTGCTGTCTTCTCCCCAGGCCTTTCTGACTGCAGGAAGAGGCATTCTTGGCTGTTAATTACCAAGAATCTGGCAAAAGAGCATTTTCCTCTGGGGACTCTTCCTGAGGGATGAACCCTCAGGAGTATAAATATTCAGGATTTTCTCCTAATGACTGGCATATACAGTAAGACCAATACAAGAGTCACCTACACTGAACTTCCAGGTTTTAATTTAATGTATTTTTTTCTTCTTAACATACCATCTCCTCTGATTTCTGAATTGCTTCTTTCTGAACCTTCAATTGAGACTTTTCAGACTGGGATTTATGACTTCTTTTCTACATTTGGGAGGATTGCTTATGTAACTACTTTTCTATACTGACTTCCATAACTGACTTCCATAAGTTTCATTGTTTATTTCTTAATATTTTCATAGTTTTGTATCAATAAAAACTGAGAACTGCACATTTTACTTACAAGGACAGTTATTGAAAAGGACAGTTAATTAGGTCAACAAGGGAAATATTCTTTTTTACATTTATCATCTTGCTTTTTCTAAAAAAAACAAGGGGAATTTTGCTTTGATACAAAATTGCTTCTTAATGCAACTGTACAGCTGAGAATTTTACTGATATGCAGACACTTACTTCTAGATAATACTATTTTGCTTCTTTAAACTGAGCATACATTGTTCGACTCATTTGAACCAGTTTGACCTGTTCCTTTAATTTCCTTATTTTTTTCTTTAACCCACAAGAGGGAGCTCCAACATTAGGAATGTTTATTTGAAATGAAATTCAGATCTCAAATTTTTAAAAATGTGAACCAATCATTTAATTTTTTTTCACAGCTTAGTATGATTAGAGCTTGCTTTATGTTCTTTTCTCTCATATCCTATTATTTGGTTACTTACACATTATGCCATTTAAGTATTATTTCAGTTATTTATTACCCTTAATGGTATTTGTTTTGGTTCAATTTGAATAGAATTTCTAGTCATAAAATTACTTTTTTAAGTAAAAAAAAATGAACAGCAGAAAACATAGAGAAGAATCAAAGCTAGAAGAATTGCAGCCTGACATCCTGCTTCCTTTCCTCAGTTTAAAGAATTTTTTATAAGCAAGTTTTGTACTACATAAGATAATCTAAATTAATAAAACAAGCACAAGATCTGGAAGCAAAATTGGACTCCCTTAAGGCTGATACCAGTGATCAATTAATCAATGATAAATTAATGACTCAAGTACAAAAAACAAATAATTGCAGACAGCACATCTGGAACTGTCCTCAATTCAGAAGTTCATAGAGAGAACTGAACAAGTTGGAAGCTAAACTAGAACTCATGGAAACAGAAATAATAATAATAATAATAACAACAACAACAACAATTTATTAAATGTATATGCCACTCGACTCCCAGTGACTCTGGTTGATTTACAAATTGTTGAAAACATTTAAAAACAAGTAACAGTGCAAGAAACATAAAAGAAAGAAATAAGATGGCAGAGAAAACACCCAGATGGCAACAAGGGAAAGGAAGAAAAGGGATGTCAGTCATCCTCACTAAAGGCCTGGGCAAAGAGCTACATCTTCAGGGCCCTTCAAAATACCAATAGGGTGGGGGCTATTTGATTCTCAAGGGGAACCTTATCCCAGAGGGCAGGCATTACTACAGAGGTATGCTTCCAGTTGGCATTGTTTAATCAATGGAACCTGGAGTGTGGCAACCCTGCCAGATGAAACTAGCCAGGCAAATAGTATGGGAGACAGTCAGTCCTCAAATGACCAGGCCCTATGCACTGTAGGGTGTTATAGGTAGTGACCAGATTGCTCAACAGATTGCCAGGTGCAAGACCCTGTTAGGTTGGGCTCAAGGGATCAGTTGGGTTTGTTGCTATTGAACCAGCCTCTCTGCTGCATAGCAACCTCCCTGTATGAGCTCCTAGACTCTGTAACAGGGTTGGCAAGGGAGTTCCCTAGGATTACGGCTCAAAGGACTTTAACCTGTCTTCCCTGGGGGTGGCATCAGAAGTATCTTAGGAATTCATGACCACCATGAAAGAATGGGTCTGTCTCAAGTCATCCAGAGCCCAACGCATGACAGTGGTCATACTCCTGATACAGGCTTCTTGTCAAAGCAGTGGCAATGTGATTTGGAATTGGGGGAGATTTGTTTTTCCCCTGTCATGATCATATCACTCTCTGATATCATTGATGCTCTGTGCTGCTATCCCCACTGCAGAGAGACTGGACCTATTCAGTCCATCTACTCCAGATGACTAATGCTCCCTATTGGGTTCCAGAGGGAACTTAGGTTGTTCCTGAGGGCCTGCTGCATGGTCTGACCAGGCCCTGTTTGCAGCGTCAGCTTTGGATCAGATTATGTTTATGCAGTCTCTTCCAATGGATCCTGGAAGTCCCCTTGATTTACAGAGGAGTTAAGGGAGATGAAATGGGTGAAGAGTACCTAAAGTGCCACTAAAGGGCAATGCATCAGACAGAGCATTAAGGCCTACCTCGTGGCAGTAAGGGTGGTGAAATGTCTCCACTTTTATTGTATTCATGGATAGCTGTCCAGTGACTTTGTTTAAGGTGACCTGGATCCTCTTTGGAAAGGATGGCTCAGAGGTCTACCTGCAAGGTTGCTGTCAAATAAGTCACTCAAATTCCAAGCTGGACTCTACCCTTAGAGCAGGTCCTATGGAGGTGGCTGGGGTTCAGTCTTTCTTGGTTATATAGGAAGAGTTTGATCTGGGTTGTCCTGTTAACTTGGCTACCTATATCTTAGGCCCACATCCCTCCTGGTTGGCTAAGGCATCCCAGGAGGAGATGCATGGCTAGGTTCTGGTACTGGTAAATCTTTCTTGAGGGAGTTCTTAAAAAGGCAATGGTTTGTCCCCTGCTTAAGAAGACATTGTTAGACTCAAGTGTACTATACTGCCTTTCACTGATTATGTAAATCTGTCACATTAGGTCCAGGAGGAGAGGCATGCTTCAGGCCCCATATATTAAGGAGTGCCATCTGGTGGGACCTAGAAAAAAAACTCTTTTTCTGTCATGGTGCTTGCATCATCTCCCCAGAGACTAGATTAGCCATGATCCTGCTGGTCTTTCGCAAAGCCTTAAAGACACAGTTTTGTCACTGAGCTTGGGGATCCAGATGTGTGACAGAACTTGTGCAATGGTTATGTTGATCTGTTGTTGGGGGTTCTGTTTTTACCTTGGCTGCTGATTACTTACATGTTTTATTTTTATTGCTATATGTGTTAATGGTTGTTAGCTGCCCAGAGTCATGAATCTGAGATGGGTGGTCATATAAATTGAATAAATAAATAATATTAAACTGAATTATCATTAGGAACTAAAAAACTTTTTCCAAATCAATTTAACCTGTAATGTTTAATTGTCTACAGTATGGAGTGCAAGCAAAGCATTTATGAAAAAGTTTGTCTCTCTGGCATCAGGCTGTAAGAAAGCTATGCAGTAAAAGGAGGTATATGATCTGAAACAATTAGAATTACGGCATAACCCAATTTTGCATCAAGAACAAAAGATAAAGCAGTATGAACACAACTAGAATTAATGGAAGCAAATGAAACTTAAAATAAGTTTCATTTTGTTAAAATATTTTGAAAAAGAGCAACAATTCTCTGACTTATATAGGAACTGATATTTCTATCAGTTGCATAAGAACAACACAAATAATTAATACTTCTATTTGGGTTCGAACTAAATATGTTTCTACAACAAAAGATATGATGGAGCAATTTGTTAATTATTATTCCAGGTTATATAACAAATAGACACCTGATCCAGAAAAGATTAAGGAACATGTGAATAAAACACTCTTTTCAAAATTCAGTGTTGTACATCCTGTAATATGCAGAGTTTCTGCTTATGGTGCATGACACAAAGTAATAAATCATAGTTATCATAGTAATAAACAATTTTTTTCTCACAGGACTCTGTTACCATATCTTCTACCTTATTGTGATAATCATATCTTCCTAGGTTCCTCCATTTTTCCATATATTTTTTTATTCCAATCCCCCATTAATGGCAGAACATCATTTATTTGTTTGTTTGTTTGTTTGTTTATTTTGACTGCCCAACTCCGGTGGATTCTAAAAATATTTGTGCTATTCTTACCACCTTTCTCAATTTTCATTGAATTTAATCTCTGTAATACAGACACTGTATAATACTGATGCTTATGGATATCCACTAATTTTAATAAACATGAACTTGCTTTTTATTAAGTTATACCTCCACATTCATTCTGAGTACTGTTGCCATTTAATGGAATAGTATATCATACTGGTATATTAATAATTAGTTCATACTTTTATTGAGATACAATAAGTCTGTCACCTATCTTTAATGAATCCTAAGATAATTCATTTAAGAACATTCCAGTGATAAAGGAGCACTAAATAGCAAGGGTACCATTTAGTTTCAATTATTTGATTACTATGAAAGAAGTGTGTGGTTTGTGATGACCACTGTACAAGCATATATTCAGCTTTGCATGGTCAATCAATATTACAGGCTAATACAAGTGATGTGCCTATATAGAATAAATATTGAGTATTGCCATCAAAGGAAATTTGTACAAGTTTAAGATTGAAATGGCAGCTTCAGTAGCAGTTCATAAAGACAATTTATGTCACCTGTTTTACATACTGACGTTCTATCAAAAAACCTTTTTGGCAGGATGAAGTGGTCCGCTTATCAAGCATTCAACCTCAGATAGAAAAGCTGAAGGCTCAAGGCAAAGCACTAAAAGAGAACCAGCAGTGCCCAGTGTTTTTGGAAGTGGATCTTGTTGCCTTTACTAATCATTTTGCTCAAGTTTATGATGATGTAAAAGCTAGAGAAAAGCAGCTACAAACAAGTAAGTGTTGATACTCATTATTGTCAACTCAGAACCAAAACCAGTTTGGAAGATTCCGTATTTAGCTATATAACAAAAATCAGTGGTGCTGCAGCTAATCATAATCTTTATTCATTTTTGTATCCATCCTCTTTCCTCAAACAAGTACAGTATATGTGCAAAGCAGAATATAAATCCCATCAGTTTATTGGGAATTGATTTTTGCTTTGATTCAAAACTGATGATTGTGCAGAACATACAGAAATTGGTGATCAAATTTAATGTTAATTTGAACTAGGGTTGCATCACAATATCTACATTTGCTAAATTTTACTTACGATAGTATGAGGAATCTGCACTATGCCAGAGTGGATGTTTAATGTAAGGAATAAATGGGCATAAAACTTACTATACCTCAAAATGCCAGTACTTAGAGTTAGAACTACTGTGTTACCTATAAATGCTATTGCTAATGGAGCATGTGCTTTATATTCCGTATTTCTGAAATTTGCACAGAATTATCAAAGATTGTACTTTTGGTAATTCATAGACATTTTCCCCATTTTAATATGCTTTTGCAAATTGAAGAATCCTATTTCATGAAGCTACTGAGATGGAATCTAGTTCATGAAAATTGTGTCATAACAAATATGTTTAATGTTTTGAAAGCGTGGGTAGATAAATACAAACGTTCCAACAAATACCCTGCTCCATCTATCCAGCCAGCCAGTTGTTCACACAGATGCACACATATGAAATACAGGTAGTCCTCGCTTAACAACCATTCATTTAATGACAGTTTGGATATAAGAAAGGCCTGTAAATGACAGCTGCGATTTGCTTAACAACTACATGATTTGCTTAATGACCATGATAAAAATTGTGGTAAAATCAGGTCTGGTCATGTGATGCCTCACTTAACAAATGCCTCACTTAGTGACCAAAATTCTATCCCAATTTCGTTAAGCGAGGACTACCTGTATATACTACTGCTTGCTACAGAGCCACAGTCCGTAGAATTATTTTTATTTAGAAAACTGTTTCTAGGTCCCGTTTAATTCACATAGGCATTCTTAAAAAGTAAAAATGCCTGGCTGCCAAGTTAGTTGACATCTAGAGGGTTTTCTGTTGGATAAAAATAAGCCTGAATTTCTATGTAATGATTTTGAAAAACTTTTTGGTTTTTAAGTTGACCAAATAATTGTAGCTGGGATTTTATTTTAAGTATCATATTGAAAAAATATGATAATATATTCTTGGTTTGGCTCAATAAAATCGGTCAGCTTTGCTTCTAAAATGTCTTTTCATTAGCAGAGAGGCAAGACTGAACATATTATTCTGTATGCTCCTTATGCTGCTTAAAATTGATGTATAGATATTTATCCAATTAATATGATTAATAATTAAAATTAATATTTTTAATATTGTAGTAGAGAGATACTGTACTATGGCATTATTGTGAGGGGTTTTGATTATGTGTTTTTTTTTCAAATAATTTTATTAAAGATTACAGTTAAAAAGAAACTATAGAAACTACAAAAATATAAAGATAGATATATAGATATAGATACATAGTCTGAAAAAAAAGGAAAAAGTAACTTCCCCCCTTCATCTCAGCAAGTACACATAATTTAAGTAAATTTATCACCATCTGTTAATTTCAACATATACTCTCTTCACCCCAAGCCTCATGTCTTAGCTAAACAACAAAATCCAAAATCTTTATCATTCATTCCTTGTCAGCAAAAGTCCAGTAAGGGCTATCAGGTATAACTAATTATCTATCTTAACCTTGATCTAATAAGCCAACCTTGTATTCCTTCCTATCCTTTTAATGATCTTAATTCTTAACCTCTTCAAATAGAGTCCCACAGCTTGATATCTTGTCATCTGTTTTTTTATCCTTTCCCAAAATATCTTTTAGAACTTTAGCAAGTCTGTTCTGTAAATCCAGTATGTATGTATGTGTGTGTGTGTGTGTATGTATATGTGTGTGTGTTTGTGTGTCTGTGTCTGTGTGTGTCTGTGTATGTGTATGTATATATACATACATGCATACACACATACATATATATATCTTCTCAGAGAATCCTTCAAAACTTTAACAGATCTCTTGTATATCCAGTAAAGAAATAAAAAAAAATAAAAATCCATATCTCTTTTCTGATCGGTTAATTTTACATCTCCTTTAGAAATTGAAACACCATCTTGTTTCATTGGAAAGTCCAGCACATCCTCTTCTGCCTCCTTTTCCTTACTTGCCTTTATATCCACATTCAGATCAATTTCAAACTTACCCAGAATCTTTTGTTCTTCTTCCATTGCATCCTTAACTGTTCATCTCTCTATCATTTACAAGAGTTTCAAAGACCATTTGTCATAAATTTTCATAAATTTTTCATAGGTTTCCATTAAACAGCTGTTAGAATATCTTCTTCCATTCTTTTGTTATCCTTTAGCTCCCTCTAGTGTTCAATGGTTAAAAGTCCTATTATCTTGTTTAGACTAACAAAACGATAAACAATAACACTGTCTCATGAAAGAACTCTTTCCAACAGTTCAGGAATGTAGTTCTAGGTCCATGTGAGCCCTTAATCCATTTTTAAGCTTTCCAAAATCCATATTCTAAGCAGTCTTTGCTGTTTAATCCAGAAAGTAATATTCAAAAGTAAGCTTTTAAAATTATAGTTAAAAATTATTTCTCTAAGGTGAAGGCGACTCACCTAGTGAATGCTTCTTAACATGAAGAGTCTTTCTAAAGAAGCATCAAAAATGATCAAGAATTGAGGCTCAGTTGAGCTTAATGTCCTTAAAAAAGGCTGTGAGCAAAATTGGTTCCTCCTTGACTCCCAGCGACTCTCCCCATATCGAATTGAATTATCCATTCAGTCGTATCCGACCCTTGGCGATTCCATAAGCCAGCTCTCTCCATGATTTCTGATCTTGTAGAGCTTCTTTCAGTTGCTTTGTATTTTGGCCTGTATCTACTTTGATTACATCCAACCAGCACATTCTTTGGTGTCCTCGTTGTCTTTTGCCACTGACCGTTCCAAGCATCACGTCTTTCTCCAATGTTGTTGATCTCTTGACATGACCAAAGTAACTAAGTCTAAGTTTTGTTATTTTTCCTTCTAGTGACATGACTGGTTTTATGAGCTTCAACACTTCTTTATTTGTTATCTTTGCAGTCCAAGGGATGCGCAAGAGCCTCCTCCAACACCATAGTTCAAATGAATCAAACCACAAAACAGCAGTTTCTGCAGTTTACTCATAAGGAGTGGCTGTACAGGGTCACATGGGCTATCTCAAGATTGCCCTTTATTCCGGGGTGATATTGGTGGCTCAGATCCTGCATCCAGCTGCTGTCTCCATCGTAACACCATCCTGTTACAAAAAAGGGACGTCTAGCTCGCCGTGGCTCTCTACCATGCTTTTTAAATTGAATCAAATTGATGTTTGTTTTGTTTTGTTTTTAGTTTGCATTTAGTGTTCCTTTTAAGAATATAACTTCTGTCTGAAATATTTGGTTTTAAATTAATACATTTCAATTGGTATTATTTGTGCTCTTTATAAAACTGAATTTAAAAATGTATATGTGTTTGTGTCCTTGTGTGTGTATATACACACACACACACATGTACACACACACTCACACACACAAACATAAACTAATCATATTGTCTTTCTTGACTTTCACAATGCATTCAGGAGCTTCCATACAACAATAGCCCAAGATACCTGGAACATATAACTGTAGTGATATCCCATTCTCAGTCCTAGGTTACATATTAACTTTAAAAGTATGTCAGTTTTTGAACACTGCTAATAATACTAGGAAAACACTCTAGAACATTCTGTAAAAAATCAATTTTTCTTAAGAATGAATGTGAAATTTACTAAATTGTGTTTCTGGATTATTTAGTGGTATTCCTTTTATAATTAATATTCATGGCTTTTTATCACAAAGTAGATTTCCCAGTTCTCTTATCAGTTTCTATCAGCAGTGATTTTACTTAGCTACAAAACAGATCCCATTGATATCAATGGCAAAATTCCATTTTATTTAAATGCATCTGCATTTTTAAATCTAGGGTTTCAACAGATGCTAACCTATTTAAGACATCTGTATTGCCATTCCAATGGGGACAGTTTGGTAAAATGCTAGTTGTATTTTCTGCTATGCTAATGTTCTAATATAAGCATTTAACAGATGTCCTTAAGAGAACATTTCCTTTCTTTATAATAACATGAACCATAAAAAGATATTGGAACATCCAGTAATAGCTGTAAAAAGCCCAACCTTTCTAAATAATGGGAGATGTGAGAATACTTCATTTTTTCTAGCCTCTTTAAATATTAAAACCCAATTTGGGCGCACGATAATTTATAATAATTTGACTCAACATGCAGCTGAATTTCTTCAATTTGTCTTCCATTTATTGGTATGTAGCTAACATATTCCAGCACATTTTTAGATTTTGTCTGTAATAAATATTATTACAGTTAGAAACAAGAATGCAATACAAGCTTATCTTACATGAACCTCAAATTAATTCCTTGGTGATACCACTAAAAAGCTGAAACAATAGTTGACATATCAGATAGCAATAGAACAAAATTTGGCAACTTTTTTGTTTCTATTTTGGTAAATTTGTATTGATCATGTAAAGATATAGAGTGGGTATTTCCACTATCCTAAAATGCATTTTAACTTAAAGTATTATATATACCTATCAAAGATCTTTGTAGAAAAGGTATCACAGCAGCATTGTTGGCTAGAATAGAGCCTTTCCAGGCTCCTCTGAACTAGGAACATAGAGAAGATATTGTCAAATCCTTGTGAAATTTAATGTCAACCACTGTTTGTCTTGTCTTAAAGCAACTTGCCTCTCAAACCTCAAAGAATATGAGCATTTTAATAGGCATACTATAATGAATGGGAACCAGCATGGATTTGTCACAAAGTGTAGATGCTCATCTATCAGATATGAACCCATGAACACCTGTGGATCCTGCAGTGAGCAAGGGATTGGAATGAATTACATCCCTTCTGAGATTCTTTATGAATCAGCAGTTGAGCGGAAACCCAGTGATGCCATTTGTCTTTTATATCTTTCTTCAAAGATGACTTATGCCTCTTCTTCAGGGAAAGATGAAAGATCCTAATGTAAATATTAATTCAAATAATTAATTGAGATGCTAAATCTGGGCATCTGCTTTGTGGAGTCTTCTGAACATAGGAGTTTTAATTACCCAGAGTACCCAAAAATGTTCCTAAGAATTTTGATTGGGTAATCAGTCAAAGGCCTTTTACAAAGTTCTCGAAATCTAACTGCCCATTCATTTTTATATCTCCCAATTATAGTCTATTGTTCCTCCTTACGTTCTGGTGAGGCAAGCCCTTCTCAGCTCAGCAAGAGGCTGAGAAGGGCATTTGAGATCATTAAGTACCCAGCTGTGGTAATGGTGAAAATTTATGCACAAACCATGTCCTGATTTTCACTTAGAATGCCAATTAAAAGGTACTGTAGCTAGGGTCTTGCAACCAATAATGAAAACCCTGAGCTCTAACAACAATAAACCTGTTTTGGTTTAACAAGATAGGTGCCTGCACACTCACACATACAGTATCCTTACTCATTCTCACCTTTCTCATGACCAGAGTTGGACAAGCACCAGTCCAGAAGAACAGAAAGCTGTTATCCAGGTAGAAAGCCTTAAGCTTTCTCTTTTCAGAGCTTTTATAAACAGAACTGTTGGGCTAAATCTCACCATTCACAGTGCTAATTAATTAATTCCCCCTGTCTATTTCTTTGGTCAACTCCTTCATTTCTCAGGTTTCTGTTCTTGTTTTTGTTTTTTCCCCATTCCTTCTTGGAAGATGTACGTGATACACTTACTTCCAAATAATGGTTTGTATCTTTCCGTGATAGTGCTGGCTTTTTACTGCCTTTTATTTTGAGGTACTGGCCTAGTCTTCCAGAGATTATTAATTTTTATTTGTTACAGGTCAAACATTCTTATAAACAGAAATCTATGACCTGTATAACCTTTGGATGGTGGCTTTTGCTTTGAAAATCTAGTGTAGAAGATAGTCCCTACACATTTAAAGAATTTAGCTGCTGCATATTAACTGCTAATTATTAGCCACTTATGCTGGGGCTTGGAGGCCTCTTAGTAAAAGCTGCTAGCTGTGCTTTTTTGTAATTAATTATAACTCTTTAGTTTGAAGATCAACAGGCAAAGTCTCAAAGGTCTTTCCTTAGTCCTGACTGAATTACTGACTGAATTACTAAATCATCCACATAAATGGGTACACCTAACAGTATGCCAACCAATTTAGGGGGATGCAATTCCCCTTTTTAAAATGTTTGAATGTTTGCATTAACATAGATACTAAACAAAATGGGAGCAGGATAGATCCTGTCTTTTTAAAATCCTTTTGAAACAGGGATTTGATCAGGGAGGCAGACTTGACCCAGTCATCTAATCTGCATGGTTGTATTGTCATATAACAGCTATATCAGTAGTGGAAATGCTCGTCAGCAGGGGTTGTTCTAACCTGACACATGACTTTCTTGTGGGAAACATACTGAATGCTGATTTTAAATTAGTAAGTATATATGTTATCACATAGAAGAGCAATTCTGTACTATTTTTATACCAATGTAATATTAAGCATTGGAATGTAATTAATCTGTCCCAAATCTGGTCTGCTTTTCTACCAAGATAAAATTATCTTCTAGCTACTACTTACAATAAAGATATCTCATATACAATTTATTAACAATGATCAGTAACCTAATTAGATGGCATTTGGCAAGACTAGTTATATCAGCTTTGTTGTAAATTAAAACACTTGTAGTATGACTCTAGTCATTATACCACATATTCTCTGATCTATATAAGTAAACTGTTAGTACTGCCAGTAGCTGATTTTAGTGATTCTGGGGATATCATGTTTCATTTAGGTACTTCCCTGTACAATTAACATCAAAGAGGTGACATCTAATACACTGTAGGAAGCTGACCACAAAGTTAGAAGGATAGTACTGTTGTAGGGGCTGGGTCCAGGATGGGTGGTAAATGCCTCATTGAGAGAGGGAGCAGCTTTGGTCTGCTTAAAAGAGGTGATGATCAGGCTGTTCCTGAAGAAACCAGATCTGAACCCAGTGTCATGTTCACTGATTCAATGTAGTTTATACATCATAACGTTTCACATGCCATGGCGCTGATGCGCGTTTCTGTTTGGGAGGGAGCTGCTGTGAGACCTTGTACCAAGCTCTGTATGTGAAATCAGTAGAATGGAATGTGTTTGGGTTATTTTCTCTTCTCAAGGACTTTTCCCGCAGACCATCAGAAACCGTTAGGAGCACGTGGGATTGTGGACTTGAGAAGATTCTACGGTGGGAGGGATTTCATTTGCACCAAGGGTTTTTAGTTTGAATTTGGTGCGCTTTCATCATTCTCAGCTTTCTCTGTGATCCTGCATACTATTCTTTAATAAATCAGATATCTTTGGATTCCTACTTATGAGTCTGATGGTGTTTTAGAATAGGCAACCATTACACCCAGGGGATAAAAGCAATTATAGGCCAGTGGACAATATTTGCTTTCTAGGCACAGTGCTTAAGTGGCTGCTGGCTGATAACACCAGGCTGTGTTGGGTAAAACTGATTTTCTAGATCCATTTCACTCTGGTTTCAGGCCTGGTTAGGGAAAAGAAACATGCTGAGAAAAAGATGGGAAGCGTGACCTTATTGGTTCTCCTGGACCTCATAGTTGCTTTCAGTATCATCAACCATGCTTTTCTCCTGCACAGTGAGGATGTGGGAGCACTATACAATGGTGTTTCCGCTCCTCCTTGGATGGCTGTTTCCAGAAGATGGTCTTGGGGGATTGGCGGTTGGTTAGGTTGGAGTCCTATTTTGTCCCATATGCCTTTTAACATCTGTTTGAAACCACTGGGAGATATTATCTAGGGATGTAGACTGATATGCCATCAATTAGCATTATTTTGTCACAAGGTAAAGATACACAGTATTTTCCCAGTCTCTTATTTGTATTTTAATTCATATTGAATATACGCCCCAACCACAAATGCTGAAGAAGCTGAAGTAGAGCAGTTCTGTGAGGATCTGCAGCACCTACTGGACAACACGCCTAAAAGAGATGTTATTTTCATCACAGGAGACTGGAATGCTAAGGTGGGCAGTCAAATGACACCTGGAATTACAGGTAAGTATGGCCTGGGAGAACAAAACGAAGCAGGACGCAGGCTGATAGAATTTTGCCAAGACAATTCACTCTGCATAACAAACACTCTCTTCCAACAACCTAAGAGACGGCTTTATACATGGACTTCACCAGATGGACAACACCGAAATCAGATTGATTACATCCTTTGCAGCCAAAGGTGGCGGACATCTGTACAGTCGGTAAAAACAAGGCCTGGAGCTGACTGTAGTTCAGATCACGAACTTCTTCTTGCACAATTTAGGATCAGACTAAAGAGATTAGGGAAGACCCACAGATCAGCTAGATATGAGCTCACTAATATTCCTAAGGAATATGCAGTGGAGGTGAAGAATAGATTTAAGGGACTGGACTTAGTAGATAGGGTCCCGGAAGAACTCTGGACAGAAGTTGGCAGCATTGTTCAGGAGGCGGCAACAAAATACATCCCAAAGAAAGAGAAAACCAAGAAGGCAAAATGGCTGTCTGCTGAGACACTAGAAGTAGCCCAAGAAAGAAGGAAAGCAAAAGGCAACAGTGATAGGGGGAGATATGCCCAATTAAATGCAAAATTCCAGAGGTTAGCCAGAAGAGATAAGGAATTATTTTTAAACAAGCAATGCGCGGAAGTGGAAGAAGACAATAGAATAGGAAGGACAAGAGACCTCTTCCAGAAAATTAGAAACATTGGAGGTAAATTCCAGGCAAAAATGGGTATGATCAAAAACAAAGATGGCAAGGACCTAACAGAAGAAGAAGAGATCAAGAAAAGGTGGCAAGAATATACGGAAGACCTGTATAGGAAGGATAACAATATCGGGGATAGCTTTGACAGTGTGGTCGGTGAGCTAGAGCCAGACATCCTGAAGAGTGAGGTTGAGTGGGCCTTAAGAAGCATTGCTAATAACAAGGCAACAGGAGACGACGGCATCCCAGCTGAACTGTTCAAAATCTTGCAAGATGATGCTGTCAAGGTAATGCATGCTATATGCCAGCAAATTTGGAAAACACAAGAATGGCCATCAGACTGGAAAAAATCAACTTATATCCCCATACCAAAAAAGGGAAACACTAAAGAATGTTCAAACTATCGAACAGTGGCACTCATTTCACATGCCAGTAAGGTAATGCTCAAGATCCTGCAAGGTAGACTTCAGCAGTTCATGGAGCGAGAATTGCCAGATGTACAAGCTGGGTTTAGAAAAGGCAGAGGAACTAGAGACCAAATTGCCAATATCCGCTGGATAATGGAAAAAGCCAGGGAGTTTCAGAAAAACATTTATTTCTGTTTTATTGACTATTCTAAAGCCTTTGACTGTGTGGACCATAACAAATTGTGGCAAGTCCTTAGTGGTATGGGGATACCAAGTCATCTTGTATGCCTCCTGAAGAATCTGTATAACGACCAAGTAGCAACAGTAAGAACAGACCACGGAACAACAGACTGGTTTAAGATTGGGAAAGGAGTACGGCAGGGCTGTATACTCTCACCCTACCTATTCAACTTGTATGCAGAACACATCATGCGACAAGCTGGCCTTGAGGAATCCAAGGCTGGAGTTAAAATCTCTGGAAGAAACATTAACAATCTCAGATATGCAGATGATACCACTTTGATGACTGAAAGTGAAGAGGAACTGAGGAGCCTTATGATGAAGGTGAAAGAAGAAAGTGCAAAAGCTGGTTTGCAGCTAAACCTCAAAAAAACCAAGATTATGGCAACCAGCTTGATTGATAACTGGCAAATAGAGGGAGAAAATGTAGAAGCAGTGAAAGACTTTGTATTCCTAGGCGCAAAGATTACTGCAGATGCTGACTGCAGTCAGGAAATCAGAAGACGCTTAATCCTTGGAAGAAGAGCAATGACAAATCTCGATAAAATAGTTAAGAGCAGAGACATCACACTGACAACAAAGGCCCGCATAGTTAAAGCAATGGTGTTCCCTGTAGTAACATATGGCTGCGAGAGCTGGACCATAAGGAAGGCTGAGCGAAGGAAGATCGATGCTTTTGAACTGTGGTGTTGGAGGAAAATTCTGAGAGTGCCTTGGACTGCAAGAAGATCCAACCAGTCCATCCTCCAGGAAATAAAGCCAGACTGCTCACTTGAGGGAATGATATTAAAGGCAAAACTGAAATACTTTGGCCACATAATGAGAAGACAGGACACCCTGGAGAAGATGCTGATGCTAGGGAGAGTGGAAGGCAAAAGGAAGAGGGGCCGACCAAGGGCAAGATGGATGGATGATATTCTAGAGGTGACGGACTCGTCCCTGGGGGAGCTGGGGGTGTTGACGACCGACAGGAAGCTCTGGCGTGGGCTGGTCCATGAAGTCACGAAGAGTCGGAAGCGACTAAACGAATAAACAACAACAAATATAGCCTATATAGTCTTAACCTTTTTCTCCCACAGATCCCTTGGACCTATATATCCCTTCTTTATGTATGTATGTATGTATGTGTATCAAAATATTAAATGATAAGAAATATGTACTGTAATAGAGCAATATACATGCTTCTTTATTAATTCATATAATAATTTTAGATAGTGATATTTATTAAAGTTAACAAACATTTAACTAGTCTAGAGGCTATAAATTACTCTATTGCCTATTGTACATTCAATATTGAATGAAAAACTACTTTTCAGTTTGAGATTATTGAAAATATTTTTTTTCCTCATCTAAGTTCACAGACCCACTGCAGTCTATCCATGGAACTCCAAAGGGTCCATGGTTCCCAGCTTAAGAACCCTGGAGTACATACAACATTCCATTAAATAATTTTAATCTCTCTATTTCTTTAATTGAACTAGGACTTTACTTTATATTTGCCTTTTCTTTCTCGGCAGCAACTGTGTTTCATAACATTTCCCTAAGCTTTTGCTTGTTTATCCTAACAGATTGTCGCAATAAAATTTTCATAAGTGTGCTGGTAATTACATGATAAAGTTTCTTTTAGTGTATTGTATCAGATGTAAAACTAATGGTAAAGGAAAGCCATATCTGACAACATATTTGCATCAATGCAGTTCTTATGCAAGGAGGACTGTTTTAAAGAACTAAACTTTGAAGGTTCATCAGTCAGGAAAGAAGAAAATTTTAAGAATGGTAATTAGTCTCTGTTTAATCTATGTAGTAGGTTTAAGCACATTTTATTTTCACAAGTAATTAATTCTGCTAAGAACCCAAAAATTAACATGAAAGCTAAACTACACAGGAAAAAAAATGAAACAGGACAGAATATAAAACAGCTTAAATTGGAAAAATTATAATAAAACAGATAGAAAATATAGGGAGTCTCTTACAGGAAATGTCTAGCCCAGTGCTAAAGTTTCTTTATATTCATAATATTAGTGCTTGTGCTAAGCAGGCTATCTTTAAGATGGTATTCCTGAAGCTAGCAGCACAACTGGAGATGATTTCCTCCTTACTGTATTCTTGAAATTAGATGTCAGAAATGCTGACAGAGGGACATTCAATAATAAGCATAACATTATCAGCAGGTAGGATAATGACCCTTAGGTGAGTCTTTATAGGTCAGAACCAGCACATTAAATAAACTGCAAATGGATAATTGGAAAAGTGCATAATAGGAAGGAAAAGCAGTGAGTCTAGGCCTGAATTACCCTAGGCTTAATTTACTCTGCTGAATGGAATTAGCTAAAGATTAACTGCTTTCCCTTTCTTTTTGGAGGAGGTTATTGTAGAGCTGTAATCCCTTATATATATCTTAAAAGAGGAGTGTTAATTTGTTTTTATTCACAGTAGAACAGAATTGCTGAATTAAATAAAGCTGGATTTCTTTGCTTTTCTCACCTCTTGTGCAGCATTTGACATTTTGCCACCTGTCCGATACAAAGAGATTATGAACACAGTTCTCTTGTGGATACAACAGTCAGAAATGAAGCTCTCCATCCCACAAGTGACTGTCACAGGATTAGAAACCATGGAGAAAAGGCTCAGGGAGCTAAAGGTAAACAGAGAAATACTGTCATGCATATCAACACTGAGATTTAGTGTAAAAGCAGTGAGGTATTTATAAATGTTATTTCAGACAGGCACTCTGAATGCTAGATCCTGTGAGATCATTCTCAGCCTGACTTGATAGAAGCTAGAAACTGATAATTTCACGTATCACAGGCCTTACAAAGTTCTCTGCAAGAACAGCAAAATGGAATCAATTATTTAAGCACAACTGTGGAAGAGATGTCTAGGAGAGCTCCTGCAGGGGTCAGTCAGAAGTACCGGTCAGAAATTGAGGTAATCCTTAGCCGTTGGAAGAAGTTATCGACTCAGCTGGTGGAAAATTGTCACAGACTTGAGGAACAGATAACAAAGTTGAAGCAGTTCCAGGTTGGTTGAAGCTGTTTTTCGTGGACTACATTTTACTAGATAATATTGCTAAGAGACTTTCAGCTGAGGAAGATGAGTGCTTCCTTGTTTTTGTTTGCTTAATTGGTAGATTTGCAAACAAGCAAGCTTAGTAAAATGCTGCTGAAGGCTGCTATGCTACAGATAAACTATAATATATGTGTGTGTGTGTATGTGCACACACACAAACACACACAAACTTTTTATTTAAAAAAAAATAGAAATGAAATTATTGCCTGATACAAGGGCAGTTATTATACACATGACCAAACAAACAAATATATTCCCTTGCATTCCCTTCCCTTTGCATTTTTCTTATTTCTAAAGATTTTTTGGATAAATTGATAAAATGATACCTTGATTTAGTCAAACCGGCATACTTTCATGCAGTGCAACACTCTCCTTTTCAAAAACAGAATGACACAAAAACCCTGAAAAAATGGATGACTGAAGTGGATATTTTCCTTAATGAAGAATGGCCAGCACTTGGAGATTCAGAAGCACTGGAGAAGCAGTTAGAACAGTGTACAGTAAGTTACCACTTTATGCTCTATTTAGTGGATGTAAATGTAAATACCACATGGATAACTGTTCTACAAATACAGTTACTTTCAGTTTGTGCATGTGGGTTTATGTGTATTTTTGTTTAGGAAAATTTGTGAGGTGTCTGCTGCAACTATGGCTTCAATTGGATTATCATTATTCTGGACATAGACTGCTATGCGTCTGGATCTGGACTCACATCTATGTCATGAGTTATCAGCCATGGACTTAATTCTCCTCTCAGCAAATGCACTAATTAAGCAAGCTATCAGCCTCTTCTAGTCATCTTAGAATTTGCACCAATCATTATCAGATTGCAGTTATGTGGACACAATTAAAATAGCATCCACAGACTAAGTTTAGTTTATTAAAATATATTGTCATAGACCAAACACACAAAAAGTAAAATAAAAAGTGAAAACAAATACACACACACACACACCGTAGATACTGTATATAAATAACATGGTGTTCATTCATGCCTGAGCTAAGGACACCTGATAGAACAATCAAATTCTCAAGTTGAGAAATTTCTGATTGTCATTGATATATTACAAAATTTGGCTAAAATTCTAGAGACATCTCAAACCTGGTCCTTTAGTAGGTAGCACCCAATTGCCCTGTGAGAGCAACATAAATAGTTTGTAATAAGAGGGGACATTAACCCTACTCTCCATCTTCTTCCTAGCATTTTCCCGTTATCCCGGGGTCTGGTTTTCAGATCCTGAAACACCACTTTGCCTGATTGTCCGCATCCTCAGGTCGCACACTAAAAGTTGCTGGCTTTCAATCTTAGCCTGCAAATCCCACTCAAGCGGGTCATATCTGTCTGTTAGATAAAGCGGGGAAACATTACTTACAGGGGAGACTTGCTTGCTTGTAATAAATCTATCAACCTTCTGCTGTTTTAATGGCTTGGCTGGCAGTTGTGTTGCAGTTGGTGTTCTCTGTCACTTCTTTCGTTTTCCCATGTTGACCGTGGTAGTAGTTATGATTTAAAAGGTATGAATGGAAGAGCCTATTACAGACGCTATGGCTTCGTCACCATCTTGGGGTCTACATGTCCATACCAACGAAGCCAGCTTTCTCTCACCTTCTCTGTAATTAATGACATGCCTAGTTGTTGTCGGATGGCATCATTTGTGATGTGATTGAGCAGGGAGATGCCCGATATCCAACGGAACATATGCATTTCCATAACATGGAGGCAGCCCTCTATACCCTTTGTTGCTGCCCAACACTCAATTCCATACAGTGCCACAACCCTACCCTCCATGGATAGTAGATAAGGCAGTTCAGAAGTATGTGTGCTACTGTTTCAATTTTGGAGATTCTGGAAAGGATTGTTTTCTGTACTGTTGTACATTTCTTTGTATAATCGGATGCTCACTAGTTTTACTGTTTGCTTCTATCCAAGGCAAGATCTCTTGGACATTTATTCAGTCTGATGAAAATTAATAATTCCCACTTCAGACTTATTTTTAATAATATAAATGAAGAATATAAATAAAATACATGAAATTTGAGGTTATCTGTGGGAGGCCCATAGGAAGCTCCACGCTAAATATTTATAAGTTAAAACCTATCCTCAGATCAATGAGAAAAATAATTTATTCAAGTGGTAACTAGTTGGATTAGGTTTCCTACAATAACAACAACAACAAAAAGTGCATTTAAAATACTCTGTATCCCATGAAATGTCATCTTTTATAGACGTTAATATTCTGTAACTGAGATAATTCAATTGAAGACAATTGTATTGCTATCGCTTATTTGTATTCCTTAGTAAATTAAAGTTCTGTTAACCACATGGACACATCTATTTCATTTTCTGACAATAGAAAATGGGTTATTATTGCCCTAGGCTGGTCCTTAGAAGCCCTTACTTTTTTTTTTTTAAGTAATTCTACTGCCCTAACAGTCAGGAACCATGCTGAGACAACGAATCGGTCTCTAGCATTTCATTACTGCTACATTAGACAGAAAATCCTAACAAACTGAAGAAGTGTGGGAAAAACCCAGACAGATAAACCCCAAAAGTTAAGGCAGGTCTGATCTGTGTCTCTTTGAATGGCTGCTTAACTCCTCAATACTAAGCATGTGTTTCCCCCCCTGGATAGGGGCCCCCTCCTGCTCACCATCAGCACTCATGACATCACCCTCCCCTCCAGATTCACATTCCATTTCAGCCTCCTCCCTTCCAGAGTTCCTCCCTCCCTCCAGGGTCTCATGAGAGTCCATCTCCCCCTCCAAGCTCCCATGGGAACTGGGCAACGATGGAAATTCTTCAAAGGAAAACTCCTCCAAGGACGAATCAGTGCTGCTCTCCAGGTCTGAAAATGCTTCTGGCCCAGGTGGCTGCTGCTGGAAAATAGCTAGATAATTAGAAGATTCTTCCCCCCTCCCCCTTGGGAAATGCAAGCCGGAGGTGGAGGGTTGTGGCTCCCCCTCCTCCTCTCTGTCTGGCCTCAGAGCCTCTGGCGGGGGTGGAAGTTGCCAACTTACGAACTCCTCTGCTTGGGATTCCTCTGCTTGCTCAGTCAAGTGAGGAATCTCTGGTAGAGTGCGAGGCTTGGGTTTGTGAGGGAAAAGCTGATGGAATCGTTGAACCAGCGTTGGTGCATGCACATCTCTGGCATTTTCCCACATGCGCTCTTCCTCAGGGTACCCTTTCCAGTGTATGAAATATTGGATGCCCCTTCGCCTCCTCCTAGAGTCCAGAATTTCCTCGACTTCGTATTCCTCCTCCCCCTCCACAATTACTGGAGGTGGGGGGGCATTTGCGATCGTAAGGTATTTGGGGGAGGGTCTTTGGCTAGCAAGGCTCTATGAAAGACTGGATGGATTTTCATGGATGCTGGCAACTTTAAGCGATAAGCCACTGGATTTATCTGCTGTACCACAGTGAAAGGGCCCACAAACTTAGAGTCCAACTTCTTGGAGGGCCTGGTAGAGGTCAAAAACTTGGTAGAGAGCCACACTTTGTCTCCTACCACAATCGCTCTTGTCTGTGAGCATCTGCAGATATCTTGTAAGCACTCTTTGCCCAGTTCAGCTGCTCCTTTAACAACTCTGTGCGGCTTGTTGCTCTTTAAGAAAATCAGCCATGGCTGGAACAGTTCCCTGCTGGGAGAAGGTGGGCAACACCTGAGGGTTAACCCTGTAGAGTGCTTGGAAAGGAGACATCTTGGTAGAGGATTGCACAGAGTTGTTATAAGTAAATTCTGCCATGGGGAGCAGGGCTGGCCAATTGTCTTGCTGATAAGTGGTGTAACACTTGAAATACTGCTGTAACCATTGGATAATTTTCTCAGCTTGCCAGTTACTAGCCAGATGATGCAATGATGATAGGTGGATCTGGACCCCTAATGACTGGAAAAGGGCCCTCCAGAACCTGGAAGTGAACTGAGGGCCTCTGTCACTCACCAAGTGATTTATCATGCCTCTATACCTAAAAACTGCGCTGTGGCTGGTGCAGATGGGAGGCCCTTGCAAGGAATAAAATGAGCCATTTTAGTGAAAAGGTCCACCACCACTAGTATGGAAGTCAGCCCCTGGACCGGGGGTAAATCAGTGATGAAATCCATGGAGATTTTATCCCAAGGCCTACTGGGGGTGGGTAGGGATTGCAAGAGTCCTGTGGGCTTCCCTGGGAGAGTCTTGGCTTGTCTACAGGTATGACAAGAAGCAACGTAACCCTTTATGTCTGCAGTCATCTTAGGCCACCAGCAGTCTCTCAGAGCTCTATGGAGAGTCTTGAAAACACCTCTGTGGCCTGCCATTTTATGGTCATGGCAAAGTCTCAGTACTTCTTCCCTCAATGAGGGGGGAATGTATAATCAGCTATGCCAGAGGATTCCTGCCTCCACATTAAATGGGGAGGTGGTGTCTTGCGGGCCCCTCTGGAGGTCATCCATCCTGGCCCTGGCATATGGGTCCTGTTGCTGCTGAGCTCTGACTCTTGTAAATAGGTCCTCTGCTTGTCTGCCTGCTGCTAAAATCTCTGTCTGGTTCCCCCTCATAGACTGCTGAAAGTTGTGAGGTTGTAATATAGTAGCCTGTACCTCCTGGTGAGTAGCAGGGGTTGCCTGAATGGATCGAGACAGGGCATCTGCCAAACAGTTCTGCGCCCCGGGAACATAAGAAATAACAAAATTGAAACAGGAGAAAAACTGGCTCCATCTGATTTGGCGTGGGGTGAGGGTTCTGGTGTTTTGTAGAAGCTGTAAATTCTTGTGATCGGTGCAGACTTTCACAGGAAAGGTTGCACCTTCTAGCCACTCTTGAAATGCTGCTTTAATTGCCAGCAACGCCTTGTTAAAAACATCATAGTTTATCTCTGCTGGTGAGAACGTGCGGGAGAAAAATGCACAAGGGAGCAATGTATTCTCTGTTTTGTTAGTATATTGCAATAAAACAGCCGTGATAGCAAAATCTGAAGCATCTGAATGCATTATGAATTGCTTCGTGGGATCAGGGTGCTTTAAAAGCAGCTGGGATGCAAAGAGCTGCTTAAATTCTTGGAAGGCTGCTTGCTCCCTCTCCCCCCAAATGAATTTTGATCCTTTCTTCAAAAGCTTTGTGAGGGGTTTAGCCCTGTCACTAAATTTATTTATGAATCTCCTGTAAAAATTGCAGAACCCTAGAAATTTTTGTACCTCTTTCACATTTCGGGGGGGTTGCCAAGAAAGAATTGCCTGGACCTTAGAAGGATTCATGGATATGCCTTCTGTTGATATTTTATAGCCCAGGAAATGTAATTCAGTTAAATCGAAGGCACACTTCTCTAGCTTGGCAAACAGCTTGTTCTCTCTCAGTCTTTGTAAGACATTAAGTACATGGGTTACATGAGTTGTAGCATCCTCAGAGAATATTAATATGTCATCTAGATAAGTGACCAGATACTTATCTAGTAAATCAGAGAAAATTTGATTCATAAATCGGGAAAATATGGCTCCTACATTAGACAAGCCAAAGGGCAAAACAAGGTACTCAAATTTACCAAACCTGGTATCGAAGGCAGTCAGATATTCCTGCCCCTCTTTCATGCAGATCAGATTGTATGCATTCCTGAGGTCCAACCTAGTAAAAATGCATGCTTTCTGTAAGCAATCCAGCAGATCAGATATTAGGGGGAGTGGGTAATTTTCCTTGACCATGACTTTATTGAGGAAACTGAAATCATGCACCACTCTCATGGGTGCCTCCTGGTTTGCCGGTTGCCAACGGGTCAGGCTTCTTTGGTACGAAGAAGGCAGGAGCAGACTCTGGGAAAGCAGATAGTTGGATGAAAGCCTTTTGGAGATGAGAATCCAAGTAATCCTTTAAGGTGGCTAGTTCCTTGGGGGACATGGGATATTGTTTCCTTGCTGGAATCTTGGCTCCTGGTATCAACTCAATGTCATGAGTAAGGATGGCGAGCAGGGGGCTCCCTTCCAGACTGTTAAGCGCATGCATAGCACTGAGGAATTGGTGAGCCATTCCAAGAGGCACAGAGTGGGACCGCCTTAACCTGCGGGGTTTATATGGCTGGGTTTTTCCCATGCTTGTTCAGTTTGTTAGGATTACTGTTATGTATGAGCAATAAAACATTAGAGACCAGATCCCTGTCTCAGAGTGTTTCCTGGGAGTCAGGACACTCAATGGTGCAATCACAGTTCCTATGGGGGGGTAGTGCTGTGGCCTCTTGTTCACTGAAAACATCTGCGAAATCTGCATACTTGGCTGGCAACTGGACTCCCACTGCTTCTGTGACTGCGTTGGTTGCTGGAGAGAGGAGAGTGGCTTGAATCTTGTGGTGCTGGGATTCCTTAGCTGAGAAGGAGATTGCTCCCGTAGTCCAGTTCAACAATGGGTTGTGGATCTTCAGCCAAGGTGTGCCCAGGACTATAGGCACATTAAGTGATGCAGTAACATAAAGTTGAATCCACTCAGTGTGGTCTCCCGTTGTTAGTTGCAAAGGTTCTGTGAAACTTCTAATCGGCCCTGCCTTGAGGGGCTGGCTGTCAATGGTCTCAACTTCTATGGGACGTGGCAATTCTATGGTCGGGATGTTGATGTCTTGTACAGTCTGTACATCAATAAAATTGGTGGAAGTTCTGGAATCCACAAGGGCCTCTAGCTTGACCTGGTGCTCTGGGTTTACGAGCATTATGACTGGTAAGTAGTAAAAAGATTGCCTGGAATCCTCGGAATGAGCCCTTCTTAATTGATTGATGGTCTGCCTGCTGAGCTCTGTGGAGGGAGACTGACAGAGTTTCCCTAGTTGGAAGTTGAGGTGGAGGTGGCTCTTGGTTCTGCTGCTTGCCCTGAGGCTCTTACGGAATTTGCTTGGCTTCTCGCTGGGCAAGCTCTCACCATGTGCCCCTGGACTCCGCAGTAGAAACAGAGGGCTCTCTCTCTCCTTCTCTGTCTCTCAGCCTTGGAAATAAGCCTCCAGCTCACCCCGATCTGCATCGGCTCCTCTGGTCCTGAGTAGAGAGATGCTGCGGAGAGAGCTGGAAATCCTGGAAGTGCTCTGAGGCCCCTGTTTCTCCCCGGCTGCATCTGTCTGAGCTCTTCTAGCCTGGCGTTTATGACCACAGACAGTTGATATAAACCTTCTAGGGTAGCTGGTGTTCCCTGGCGCACTAATTCATTTTTAATTTCTTCATCCAGCCCCTGTTTGAATTGGTCTTTCAAGGCACTCTCATTCTAGTCCAGATCTCCTGCTAACAGCTTGAAATCAGCAATGTAAATTCCCACCCTCTTGTTGCCTTGCTTGAGCTTCCGAATTTCCCAGCTGGCAGTGACCTCTCTGATTGGGTCATCAAATTGTGCTTGGAACCCTGCCAGAAAATTCTGTAGTCGTTGAGAATTGGGTCGTTGTTCTCCACCATGGAAATAGCCCATTTGGCTGCTGGGCCCTTTAGCAGACTTAAAATGAAGGTGACTCTGGTTCTGTCTGTGGGAAACTCTGCCAGTCTGCTGTCAAAAAACATTGTACGCTGTGTGAGAAAGGTTCTCAACTATCCTGCTTCTCCTCCAAACTTCTCTGGTAGACTGCCCTGGGATCTCAAGACTACTGGCGGAGCTGCTGCTGCTGGCACCGGTTGTGGGTTAATCGGAGCTGGTTGTTGTAACTGCTGTAGCATGGCTGCTTGTAATGTGTTGATCTGGAGATCTACTTGTTGTTGATGTTGTTGCAATGCTGCTGCCAGTTGTTGGATGGCTTGCCAAATTTCCTGGTTTTCCGAAGACATTTTCCCAAAAGTCTCTTCCTTTTTTTTTTTGTTCCTCCCTCTTTCAATGGGAGTAGTTGAGTTCGTTAGGATTGATGTCCTAACAGTCAGAAACCATGCTGAGACAGGGAATAGGTCTCTAGTGTTTTATTACTGCTACATTAGACAGAAAATCCTAACAAACTGAAGAAGCGTGGGAAAAACCCAGACAGATAAACCCGAAAGTCAAGGCGAATCTGATTTTCTTTTACAAGTGATGTGGTTAAAATTGCATATACGAACAATAACATTGTGTATTTCTCCTAAATATTTGGGTGTCTATGTAGTAATCCTAGAAATTGCCAGTATGTGTAAACAATCAAATGAGTATATATTAACATATCCATATTATTTGATTTATTACGTATTGATATATACAACATTTCTGTTCATATAATTATTCAATGTGGCTTAACATTTTATGTTTTATTTATTGAATCATGTCACATGCCATGACATACTGGAGATTTGTAATGGAATTTATATGTTTTCCTGTTTTTAGGCTCTAGTGAATGACATCCAGACAATCCAGCCCAATTTAAATAGTATTAATGAGATTGGAAAAAAAATGAAGAATGAAGCAGAGCCAGAGTTTTCTTTGAAACTACAGAATGATCTTAAAGACTTGAATGCTCAATGGGATAATATTTGCCAACAGGTATTCCATGTATTAGGATACATAGCATTCATTTATTTAAATTCCAGAGAGCTCATTAGTATAATTTTCTACATGTCTTTGAATGTGAGAAGTAGACCCAGCCTATATCATTCAGAATAATAAAAAGTTGACCTTCAATTTAAAAATACTACTATATATAAATGCATGCCAAATAGATAAACGTGATAAGCAGATAATTAACTAATTCCTTCCAGAGTACAACACATTTGGAAGGCCAGAGGTTGGAGAATACTTATATACACAAAATGTTTGGAATAATAACATACAGCAAGATATTTTACCTAATTAAAATGTATATCTTCATTGACTTTCACTTAGCTGAAAATATGTTAATGTTGTAAGTATGGAATAAATAACAGAGTATACATGCCATTACAATTAAATTTTTAATAGATCGGAACCCCAAATTATAATATACGTCTGTTAAAAGCATCTCTCTGAGAAAAGCTTTGTTTTCTCAAAGGAGTTACAGTAAATGGAAACATGATTAAACTGGAAAAGGCAAAGCTACAGCATACAATTTTATTGTGACATTTGGATATTTTAATATTACTTAATTAGTAGGAATTTCAAGCTGGAAAAATAATGTAAGTTATGTGTACTATATGAAAACACACAATTCATACTTCTCCCACAATGTGCCTATATCCACTTGTCATCTTTGTAGCATCATTTCTAAATATATGGGAAATGGTATCCCCAAACAAAACAGAAAATGAATGCAGAACATGGATTCTTGAATTTTCCATTCCTTTTACTAGTAGTGGCCAGAGGCAGAGTTTGTATTTTCTTTTGTGTAACAAGGTAACTTATTACTCCAGTCTGCTGTATGCTGTAAACTCCTGTCAGAGTTTATGCTATGTGTGGCAATATTTGAAATATAAATGTATTCTGAAAGTGTGATAGAACATTTTAGGATTTTTAAGTTTACTTTAACTGTGAAACTTTTACTCTGGTTGTTCACTGGGTTCCAAAGTAGAGTTTCTTTTTTGAGGGGGGGGAAACATTTATTTATTTATTTTTATTAATGTAAGGCCTATGCTAAGAAAGCAGCATTGAAGAACAGTCTGGATAAGACTCTAAGTCTACGAAAGGATTTGTCAGAAATGCATGAGTGGATTATGCAAGCAGAAGATGAATATCTGCAGAGGGATTTTGAATACAAAACACCAGATGAACTGCAAAAAGCTGTTGAAGAACTAAAGGTAACCTGTCAAACTGAACTGTTTAATTTGTTTCCAATTCCATTTTTAAGTTATTATTGTACTCTATCTGCTTGATTATTTGAAAAAGTCGACTGAGTAGTTTAATTTTTTTGTCAATGGAGCCTTGCTTCAGAGCACATTATTGCCAATTTTTTTCAGTATTTAATTGTATTTGCATTTGCCCTTCTTCTTTGATGCAAACATTCTCTGCCCTTACATTCTTTCTTCTTGTTATCATATGATAAGAAATAATTCCCAAACTGTTATTTTTCTTCAGTTTTCCCAAAGTGTATTCATAAATTGTATTCTCATAAATAGATGGAGCAAGTTTGTATCAATCAACAACTCATTCTCTAAGTTTCCTTAGAGAGGAAAGTGAATGACCTGTTAGAATAGCTTCTTTCATAAAACCTCATGGAATCTAAGAGATTCTTGAATGCTCTGCTGAAATTTATGGCTATTAAAAGTAGTGTTTTGCTACATTGCATTTGATATTGAGCTAACTATGAAGAACAATTCATCATGTTCTAAAGTAGATAACTATGTCTACTGCCTAGAAATGAAAACATAAAGTTTACTTCACTGAATCTGTCACATTTTCAAGTAGCCTCTCAGCAGGACTTTCCAAAGTGATGTGAGACTGAGGTTGGGACTTCAAAAGCCATGCATTGTAAAATAAAATTGTCCATATTTAGGCAATACTAAATACAGATCCTACTGAGCTACCCAGTGATATATTTTACAGAAGTATATAAGAAAGTACAGTCTGAAGATACTGATAACACTCTTGTAGAAAGGTGCTCTCTTGATACTTGTCCATTATGGCTTATTGGAGGGAAAGATTTCCCATGGTGGTCCATTATTGAGTAAAGGGCTATCTCCACTGTCTTTAAACTGGCTATAAATGTAGCTGCTGCTGCTGCTGCTGCTGCTTCTTTTAAAAGAATACTGAACCTCTATTTCTTAATAATTATCATCTTTATATCCCCCATTTCTGGGGTGAAAGGGGGTAAGGTCTTTGAACATTAATAGTTCTTAAAATGAAAAGTTATATAGAAAGACTAGAAATAAAGCAATCCTTTTTTAAAAGGAAACAAAACAGTAAATAGTCCTCTTTTTTATAGCGCTTGAGAAGCATTTCCATATGATACATTTGCACATGGCTGTGATGTATTTAATATTGAAAATTAGTAGAGCAGGTTTAGGCAATCTTATTCATATGACATTTCTGGTTGCCAAGAAGATAAAGAGACACTTGTCCAATTCAGATATTATATCTATTCCCTATAGTTCAAGTAATTCTAAAAAACATATCAATGTTTTTCCTCTTTTATTAGCTCACAGTTGAGGTGTCTGGGGATAAAAGATAATGGCTTAAAATAGTTTCATGTGATTTCATATCTGAATAGTTTTGAAAAGCCTCTCATCTGGTATTGTATCAGATTGGATTAAACTGTATCATCATCATCATCATCATCATCATCATCATCATCCAAACTCACCATTTTCAACTAATCATTGCCAAGACAACTCTCTGTCATGTAACTGTGCTCAAACCTCCCATAGAGCAACAAAGTAACACACCAACAGGAATTTCCTAAATATAAGGCACAATGGTTTGGAGACCCACAAAACTAGGAAAAGAAGTTTATGCAAAAAAAAAACAAACCTTCATGTTTTACTGATTTTCATGTTTTTTGCAATTGCTTAAATGGGATTTTACAAGTTTATTGTACATGTTCTTAACAAAATTGATGACATGCAAATTCAGGAGAGATCTATTTTCAAATAATGTAGGCTGAATTGTTTTAAAAAAAAATCCTGGTTGTTGCCTTTTTATTTGCAGGTGTCATAATATTTCTTCTACGTTTCTGTGTTTGCAGAGAGCAAAAGAAGAGGCCATTCAGAAAGAGATGAAAGTAAAGCTTCTCACTGACTCTGTGAACAATTTTATAGCAAGGGCTCCACCTGCAGCTCATGAGGCTTTGAAAAAAGAACTTGATGTTTTAACTAAGAACTACCAGCGACTGTGCAGCAGGCTGAATGGGAAATGCAAAACACTGGAGGTCAGTTCTTTCTAAAACTAAAATAAGAATGCTTCTAGGCTTTTTATTCCTCTGTGATAATATCCTACTCCTCATCAGTTTGATAGGAAAGGAATATGGAGCTAATAAAACCTTCAGAGTTTCCTCTGAGCCTCTTTTTGGAACGATACTAAATCACAAAGGGGTGTGTGTGTATGTAGCAAGACAGCAATCGGTTAAGTCTGACTTACATGTACTCCCTACCTTTGGCCATTAGTTGCTGTTTATTAGATAAAATAGAAGGTTACACTGATTATCCAAACAACTGCTAGCTTGCTGGCTGGAAGAAAAATCACACAAAGGTAGCAGAGATGGCAGAATAGAAGAAAAGTTGAAGAAATTAGGAGCTGCATTTGTGTGTTTCCTGAGTAAGATTAAACTGCAAAGGAGTTTATTTAAAAATGGTTAATCATACTGAGAGCAAAATTATATAAATTGTTTTAATAACTTGTCCTTTTAGTATGAAAATTAATATACATTTGAATATATGTACAAATTGAAGCTCAGCATAAATTCAGAAATCATAATTACTTAAATTTAATTGATTGTTGTATGAATCAAAAAATTAAGAAGCTGGCAGCAGGAAAGGGTCAGGCAAAGGAGAGATTGCCTACAGAAATTGCTTGCTCCCCCTGCCTGCTGTAAGCTGTTTGCGTAGCATGCCTGCAGCTACCGGCCTGATGGCATTGTTTTGATGTGTACAAGACAATAAGCAGGTGCTCTAAGATTCAAAGGCAAAGGCAAAGGCAAAGGCAAAGATTCAAAGGCAAACAAAACTGAGTAGTTTTGAACTGAGTGAAACTGAGTAGTCTTATCTCTTTCTAGCCAGAAAGCACAGTTGCAGTCACATGATTTCCCACTTAGTGACAACTTCCTTTAGCAGCGGAGTTGCCAGTCCCAATTAGGGTTGTTAAGTGAGGAGCACTTGTAAGCAAAGCTGCCAACAACTTATACAGAGAATAGTGGGGGAGATATTAGAAAATTACCTTAATATCTCTTTTAAAAACCCTTGCAAGAATATAATTATGAGAATTTATTACTTGGCAGTCAATGTTGTTTCCTTTTTGTCATAGAGGAAATTTTGCAACATTATTTGTCCAGGTAAACTGGTGAAAAATTTAGATTCATGACTTTTGATTGTTTACAAAACTAAAATGCCTTTCAGGATTTTTTTAAAAAAAAACTTTTAATTTTTTTGTAAATTCATTTATTAGGAGGTATGGGCATGTTGGCATGAGCTGCTGTTGTATTTGGATAATGAGAACAAATGGTTGAATGAGCTAGAATCAAAACTCAAGGCAACAGAAAATGTTCAAGAGGGCACAGAAGAGGTATCAGTAGCACTAAATGTAAGTACAGATATTATTCATGTTATTTTTTATTTTTCTTATATTGATTTAATAGCTGCCCATTTCATAGTTGCAACTCTGGATGAGGAACAAAAGATAAAAACTAATACACAACAAAAATAATAATAATAATAAAAACGTAATAGTGTAACGACATAGGGAGAATCTAATTCACTTCACACAACCACAGTCATGTTAAGGAAAATATATATATATACTGATGGGCTCATCTAACCCCCATGCCTCATGCTAATCAACCTTAACATAATATGTATCAACCTTTAAAATAAATATTTTATTTTGTAAAGCAAAGCACAAAATGTTACCTGACTTGTCATGCTCACATTAAATTATGTGGAAAGCCACCTTTATTTCTGAAATAAATAATGGTGTTATCATCATTATCATCACAGAAATCATAAACAAAAGTAAAATTTGAAAATCTGGGTTCACATGGGCCAAAAGTACAATGGCAGCAATTGGAAAGATAAATATTTGAACTGCTCAACAAATTTCTTGTTTATAAGGTGACTGTGAGGCATTCTCCATTTAACAATCTATCTCTTGCATTGAGATCCACATATCACAGGTTATGTCATAAGAATAAAATAAACACAACAGTTATCTTTTTAAAAAAAAAATTGGGGGGAAGGACAGCAATGGAGTGATTTCAAAAGTGTTGCCTTATAGTACTCTGCAATTTGAAGGTGATTGATTGAATTAGCCCTTCAGATCAAATTTAACTGAATTGTTAAAATGATTGACTATATTATATTGAATTGATCACTTTTTGGTTGATTGATTTGACAGTTAAATATGACTGTATACACAATGATTTTAATTTGACTAATAGACAAAGCCATATTATCTACCAATCCAATAGGAGATCTTATGTGTGTTCATTCTTAAAACAAAGCCAAATAACTCTGTAGGATTGCCATGTTTTTGTATTCTGGAACTGATACCTTTTTCCCATAGTTTCCTCACAAATTGACACACAATATTTCCAAGGTTATAAAATTAGTGTACTACTATATATGTCATAATGCTTTAAAAGGTTTCATTAGATCTAATTTGAGTCTCTGTTTATATTCCTTTTTGCAAGCAAGGAGAGCTCCAGATTGCTTTTGCCCTAATGAGTAATGTTTTCTCAAGTTATAGCTTGAATCAAAGGTTTTTTTTTCCCCTCCCCTTGGTTTAATAAATGTGCTGATATTTGGTTCAACAGACCAACTCTCTCGGATGAAACTGATTTTCCAGATCCATTTCAATCTGGTTTCAGGCCTGGCTATGGAATAGAAACATACTAAAAAAAGACAAGGGTAGTATGATCCTGTTGGTCCTCCTGGACCTCATAGTGACTTTCAGTATTATCAGCCATGGTATTCTCCTAGACAGTGTCAGAATTAGGATGTAGAAACACTATATTATGGTGGATCCATTACTCCATGAAGAGCTGTTTCTAGAAGATGGTGCTGGGGATTGACAATTTGTTAGGTTGGAGTCCCATTTTATCTCATATGCTTTTTAACATCTATATGAAACTGCTGGGAGAGGTTATCTCGGGATGTGGGCTGAGTGGCCATCAAAATGCATCTGTGCTAGTGAGTGATGCCCTGCCTGTTCTGGAGTGGTCTACAGTAACCCTAATGGAGCAGGTTCACAGTTAGGGGGTATTCCAAATTCCATTATTATCCCTAGAGGCCCAGGTGGCCTCAGTGGCACAGAATGCCTTTCATCAGCTTTGGTTGATTTACCAACAGTGACTTATCTGGCCAGAGACAGCCTTGCAACAGTTATTCACATTTTGGTAATTTCCCAGTTGGATTATTTCAGTGTGTTATATATGGGCTGCCTTGGAAAATGGTCTGGAAAATTCAGTTAGTTTAAAATAGTGGCTGGATTGTTCCCTGGAATACAGTCATATTCTGCCTACACTTTGCCATCTACACTGGCTGCCAATCCATTTCCAGACCCAATTCACAATGCTGGTTTTCAGATTTAAAGCCCCAAACAGCTTAGGACCATATTATTTGATGGACCACCTTGTCCCATATGTACCTATCCAGATCCTAAGATCTAATGAAGCCATTCTCCAGGTCCTCTCCACGAAAGAGATATACTGTATATTTCAGATATTTATCTTAAAAAGTATATTACCTTTCTTATGATAATCTTCCACTTTAATGGTGTAAAGAGTCAGGGTGTGACCTTTACAGAAATAGATAAGTACTATTATGTAAGTACAGTAATGAGGGCTGAAACATTCCTTAAGTCCTGGGAGAATTTATAAGGGACTCAGGCAGACTCTTATTTTTATTTATTTATTTATTTATTTATTTATTATTCAAATTTCTATCACCACCCATTTCCCCCAAAAAAGGGGGATTCTGGGCAGTTTACAATAAAATTATCCTTTTAAAAACATCGACCTATAAAATTACAAAATAGCCAAAATAATAAAATAATAAATATAAATATAAAATCCAAGTGGGAGATATTACATTTGGTAGGAAGGACTCTATGCCACCATCCACGCCAGGAAGAGCTATTGCCCTTCCCACCCCAGGCGAAGTGGCAGAACCAGGTCTTCAAACCCTTCTAGAAGATTGGTGGTAAAGGGGCCTACCTCACCTCTGTGGGCAGAATGTTCCAAAGGGTGGGCACCACTTCAGAGAAGGCTCGCCTCCTGGACCCCGCCAAGTGGAACTTCCTTGTCAACAGGATCCATAGCATGCCTTCTCTGCATGACTGGGTGGGACGCGCCAATGTTATGGGGATGAGATGGTCCCTCAGGTAACCTGGCCCCATGCCATGTAGGGCTTTAAAGGTCATAACCAACACCTTGAATTGGACCCAGAAGCAAACTGGCACTCAGTGCAGCTCATGCAGCAGTGGTGTCACATGTGCTGACCTTGGGGGACTCATAACTGCCCGTGTGGTTGCATTCTGGACCAGCTGAAACTTCCAGATACTCTTCAAGGGTAGCCCCATGTAGAGTGCATTGCAATAGTCTATGTGGGAGATGACCAGGGTATGAGTGACTGTCCGGAGGGCATCCCGGTCCAGGAAAGGGTGTAACTGGCACACAACATGAAGTTGTGCAAAGGCCCTCCTGACCATGACTGCCACCTGCTCTTCGAGCAGGAGTCGTGAGTCCAGAGGGACCCCAAGTTCTGCACTGGTTCTGAATGGGGCAGTGCAACCTCATCCAGAACTAAAGATGACAACTTCCCGGATGCTGAGGAGCCATCAATCGACAGTCACTCTGTCTTACCAGGGTTTAGTTGAAGCCTGTTGTTCTCCATCCAGGCCCTCACAGCTCCCAGGGACTGAGAAAGGGCAGCCACCACATCACTTACTTCACCCGGGATGGAGATATATAACTGAATATCATCAGCATATTGATGATACCTCATCTTGTGGTGACAGATGTTCTCACCCAGTGGTTTCATGTACATGTTAAATAGGAGAGGAGAGAGTACCAGCCCTGCGGCACCCCACACAAAAGAGGTCGAGGGTCGGATCTCTCATCTCCTATCACTGATTGGGACCGGCCCTGGAGGAAGGAGATGCACAAAACCACGCTGCCCACCCCCAACTTCCTGAGTCACCCCAAAAGGATACCATGGTTGTTGTTATCGAAAGCCACTGAGAGGTCAGGAAGAGCCAGGATGGATGCACTCCCTCCATCCCGCTCCCGCCAGAGATTGTGATTCTTCCCTTATTCACTGGGGCATAAGAGGAAGCAGAGGTAAAGCACAATCAGGTTTGCAAGATTCTGTTATGTAGCCTGTCTCAATAAAGCATAGGTCTAATCTTCCTGAAGAGTTGGTTTCCTGGTTTGGTTTACCTCATAGGCCTGACAAATAGAAATGCTATATTTGTTTTTCTTTTTATCTAAATGAAATCTTTCAGCATTACCTTTTTTGGTTATTTTAGTCTCTGGAAACATTAATGCAACATCCAGAAGATAATCGCAATCAGATTCGTGAATTGGCTCAGACTTTAACAGATGGTGGAGTTTTGGATGAATTGATCAATGAGAAACTTGAAAAATTCAATATTCGGTGGGAAGAGCTACAACAGGAGGTATATTTCTTTCTTCTACTTTTTTGTTTTAAATACTATTTTTAGCATAAGTGCTGGGTGCCCCTCCATAAGGGTAACGTTTCTTGACTCACATTATATATTATTCTGTAAAGATTTTAAAGATAATACAAATAGAATGAATACAAATAAAAGAAATACAGTTTGAGATATGTGGATGATATTATATTTGCATTAATAATTATCACCTTTCTTCTGGCCTTTCAGAGAAATTTGCATGATTGCCTATTATTCTTAAATTCCAAATCTAAGGATGTTGTTGGCATCTCACACTAACTATCTTACAGTCTCTTTCTGTCTGGAGATACCAAAAGCAGCACATTAACCTCTAAATATACCAAAAATATTTTGAAGAATGAATATTTTGAACAATTGAATTTTGTCATTTTAAATCCTA
Organism: Candoia aspera; assembly: GCF_035149785.1. Taxonomy (NCBI): domain Eukaryota; kingdom Metazoa; phylum Chordata; class Lepidosauria; order Squamata; family Candoiidae; genus Candoia; species Candoia aspera. The sequence goes on along the minus strand of NC_086157.1, from coordinate 52,954,205 downwards.
AATTATTTTTGAGCTAAACAAAATGCTTATCATTCCAGCACAATTTGACAAGGTAATCCCTAAATTATGAGGAAAAATCCTTAAAAAGATCCTTTTTAAAATATACAAAATTTATCCACAATACTTTATCCGATTTTAGTCTTAACATGCTGTACAATAGCTAAATGGACTATTGCTTTTTTAACAGAGTAGTCTCAAAGACATATCACATATGCATGCAGATGTTGTTGTTAGTTGCCGTCGAATCATTTACAAGTCATGGCAACCATCTTTCTGGTATTTTTTACATTCAGCCAAGATCCATCTGACATCAGCAATGATATCTTTCATACCATGTCTTCTTCTCAATCCAACGTGGATTTCTGGTAGTTCTCTATCAATGTAAAGCTGCAAACGTTATTGAATTATTTTCAGCAAAATCTTGCTAGCATGTGAAATTAATGAAATTGTTCAATAATTTCCACATTCTGTTAGATCTCCTTTCTTTGGAATGGGTATGAATACGGATGTCTTACAGTCAGTTGGCCAGGTCGTTGTCTTCCAAACTTCTTGATATAGAAGAGTAAGTGCTTCCACTGCTGCATCTGATGGTTGAAATATTTCAGTTGGTAATCCATCAGTTCCTGGAGCTTTGTTTTTGCCTTCAGTGCAGCTTGAACTTCTTCCTTCTGTACCGATGGTTCTTGATATATTCTACCTCCTGAAATAGCTGAACATCAACTAATTCTTTTTTATACAATGATTCTGTATATTCCTTCCATTTTCTCTTAATACTACCTGCGTCATTTAGCATATTGCCCATAGAATCTTTAAGGATAGCAACTTGGGGCTTGAATTTTCTCTTCAGCTCTTTCAGCTTGAGAAATGCTGATCGTGTTCTTCCTCTTTGATTTTCTAGCTCTAGGTCTTTGCATATTTCATCATAATATTTTTCCTTATCTTTTTGAGCTGCCCTTTGAAATTTTCTATTTAGCTCTCTTACTTCATTCTTTCTTCCATTAGCTTTAGCTACTCGGCATTTAAAAGCAAGTTCCAGAGTCTCATCTGACATCCATTTGGATCTTTTCCTTCTTTCCTGCCTTTTTAATGATTTTTTATACATGCATATACTCACATTAAACCAGAAAAAAATCTTCTATACTGGCTGCAACTGCAAAATATAGACTTTTCCAAGACTTTATTTCTGCCTATAAGTAACTTTTTGCAATAAATATCACCTGCAATAAACAAAAGACTGGACAGTTGCTTAATTTTTCTCCAGTCAAGGTAGCCAGTATGACACAAATGAACAGAGTGGTCAGTAAAACATATTGTGAGGTATTGTGTTTTATGCAGTTCCATGAAAAATGGCTTAAAAATATTATAGTCATTTTGGATCATAAAACATGTTGATTTAAGGATGTTTACACATACACATTTTTTATCTCTGTTCCCCAACAGCTTTTCTATTAAAAATTCTTACACTAGAAATAAGCAAAAATTGTTACTTATATGTTTTATATTTTCCAGAATATAAAACTTTTAGCAAAACTCAGTGTTGCTAGGCTGAATAAGAAAGTTTCATAATATATATTATTATGGAAAACAAAGATTTGATATGCATTTTTGGTGCTTGGAGTATCCCAATGAATACTGATTAAGTAGGCCTATATCCATTTAAAAATTATATATAAAATGTGATACTGCAATTTGGGGTCAAATACCCTCTGAGTGCTTATACAATGTCTGAAAGTTTTGTGCTTTTAGAACAGAAAAGTCTGATATTTACAGACAGAAAAATCACAGAGTTATTTATTTATTTATTCATTTATTCATTCACTCACTCACTCACTCACTCACTCACTCACTTTTAATGGCACCCTTAAATAATATAAGTACATGTACTGATTCTCAGAGTCAAGGAAATAAACATTTCTGGAACACTCTATAGAAAATGTTTGGCCCTATTCTATAACCATACAGTTCACTGAAGCTTGATTTACAAATAATACGTACTGTTATTATTGGTACTAGAAATGTACTAATGAAAACATACCCAGCTTGTACTCACAAGCTTATACATGACAATAGTTATAACCTGATATTATAAAGTATTAAGATTCTTGGGTACCTAAAAGTTAAAAGAAGCTATGACGGTTTTATTTCAGGATTTGAATCAAAATACGACAGGGTTAGAAGTCTTAGTCCAAAGAAGGCATAGAAAGGAATACTGAGAGTTTCTATTAATTAATTCACTGGATTTTTTTCATAAAGTTTTCTTAGTGGATGAAGTCTACAGGTAGTTTCCATTATTATCTATGAATACAAAGACTAGCTAAATGCCTGGGTGAAGAACCAGATATTCACAGCCCTCTGTAAGGCTAATATGGTAGGGGTTCTCTGAATCTCAGGGAAGAAGCTATTCCAAAGGATTGCAACAGTCATGGAAAAGGTGTGTCTCTGAGGTCCCACCAGATGGTAATGTTTAAGGGAAGAGACCTGGTGCATGCCCTCCCTATCTGACCTGGTGAAAACATATTATTATCACTGAAGACCCATGTTTTTACAATACAAAAATGGCCATTTTGTGAGTAGAATGACAGTAACTAATAACTACCACAAACGTTGTGGGTTTGTTTGCTTTCCTTTTTAAAAATGATCAAAAAATCGTTTTGCCATTGCACTGGTTATGAATCCATGGCTCATAGCCAGGCCTTTATTTTACATAGCTTTGGAAACATGAGCCTAACAATTTAAACTTGTAATATCATTTGACCTTCATATATATGTGGGCTTTATATTTCATAAAAATAATGCATGTTGTTTAATTAATGAAAATATAATTTTTAAAATAAATGATAACAAGGCAGAACTTTGAAAATAAGGAAACATCTGCCACTCTCATCCTAAACTTTCATCTTAAAGAAATTAGAAATAATTGAACAAATTGCAAAAAAAAAAAAAGTAAACTAGTGAACAAATTCATTAGATTTTCAGATATTAAGCTATGAGACAAGTTTAAAGTGATATAACTGGACTTGCTCTAATGGTATTAGGAATAGTCTGATTACTGCATTCCTTAATTTTTGTAATTTTAAGTTGAACACTACTTTTTAAAAGAATTTTTATAGATAGGTTTAGTAATGAACCATGCAATGAAAAGCACATATTAAGCAACTAATTGTTCCTGTGTTTAATCCATGCTTTAAGAAACTATTTATATCTTATGTTCCAGTTGCTTTATAAACAGCATGTTTATCCCTGTCACTCACTGCAGTGGATTATCTTAAAATGGATTGTGGTGACTGTAATTCTTTTCTGCCCAAAGGAAATCTCTTGGGATAAATAATAAGATCAGGTATATTGATGGCCTCAGAATAAAAACTATCTAAGCAGAATACTGAACTTGAATTTGTAATATTCTACTCATCATAAAATTCTTCAATATCCTTTTTTTTTGTACACATTAGATTTTTCTTAGTTATTTCTTTAAAAAGTAAAATGGCTGGCAAGAAGAGAAGAAATTTATCTTACAAAAAGGTAGTTGTGTATTAATTGGAAATTCTAGTTTGTACTTTTAAACAATACTTTGAAAATAGTTATGTGTAACTCTTTCTATTATTTTCTAGGCTGTGAGGAGACAAAAGGTTCTTGAACAAAGTATCCACTCTGCTCAGGAGATTGACAAAACCCTTCAGTTAATTCAAGAGTCTCTGGTCTTCCTTGATCGACAATTAACAGGATATATTACAGACCGAATTGATGCAGCACAAGTACCTCAAGAAGCACAGGTGAGCCATATAACATGTAATTGCATTAAATAGTTTTATCTTTCTAGAAGTCAGTAAGAATTGTTTGTATTAGATTGTGCTAAATTGTTTACCTATTGATAATTACTTCTAAGGTTGTCATTGATCTAATTCTTGCATAATTGGTAGCTGGAATTTGTAAGAGACACTGCATAAAATCCAAAAGATCACATATATTTTGGAGTAAAATAATCTTTTATGTTTATTTTATCTGTCCTGATACTGATGTAACATTATTTTATCTCATAAAATTAGAAGTTTCTAAATGTTTATACTGTATAATTGAAGTGGCAAAATACTATAATTTTTTGGAGTACTCATTTTATCATGTCATGTTATTCATCATCATCATGATTTTCAGTTATTTTCTATTTACACACCAAGTGAATTCTTACTGAATTACATACAGATATTTCATTTAATTATATGGACAATTTTATGCAATTTTATGTCTTGTATAAAAAGAACATTTAATAGAATTACATTCTATTCTTTTTCTTTACACTATCTGTCAACTGCTGTTTAACATTTGAAAAACATTTCTAGCTGAAATGCTGTTTTTCAAATTTATTTTAAAAATGAAATGAATGAATTGTATTATTTATTTATTTATTTATTTATTACTACAACTTTTCTGCTACTCCATTTCTGGAGACTCTGGGCAGCTTACAATATTAACATCAGAAAATTAAAAACAGAAATCAATCAGTTATAACCAATTGATCCAATGTACCACAATATGGACTGGTATGATCTCATTTATTCCAAATTTATTTATTTATTTGTTTATCAAATTTCTCTGCCACTCATCTTGTACATAACGACTCTGGCAGCTGTAAATGTCTTTTTGATGAGCCGTATTTTTACCGCTTTCCAAAAATGTAGTAAGGACAGGTTACTCTGTATATCCAGGAATAAGCTGTTCCAAAGAAGGAGTCCAGAATTGAGAAGGCTCAAGCTTGGGTCTCTGAAGATGACATTTTTTTAGCGGTGGGACCCTTAGCAAGCTTTTTCACCCAGATCTTATTGGGAAGATTCAGCTTGGAGAAGTCTGCAAACGATATATGGTTAAATGACATGCAGTATCTAACTGGCAGCCAGTGCTGGTCCCATAATATACTTCAGTGCAGCCCTTACAGCTCACACTGTTGCATTTTGCACCAGCTGTGTCTTCTAGATAATCTCACGGGCAGTTATGTGTAGAGTAATCCAGCTGTTAAGTGATAAAGAATTACATCTCTATAAATCCATATATGGTCCAAAAGATGTAATTGTGCAAAGGCATAATGGCTATATTGTCAATCTGCTATTAGAGCAGGAACCATGACTCCAGGAGGACCCCTAAATTATGGACCAGCACTACCCATTCAGATTGAAAGATGGACTAACTCTGTTCTCAGTCAGCTTCCAAATATTCACCTGTTTTGTCTTGGTAGGATTCAGTGTAAGCCTATAACTTCCCATACAAACCCTATCAGTCTCAGTCACCAGATCAGTACTTCACCACAACTCCCACTTGGAACAGGGCAAAGATATATAGCTAGGTATCATCAACATATTGATGATATCTCACCAGTATTGGTGGGTGACCTTTCTAGTAGCTTTATGTAGATGTTAAATGGAAGAATTAGAAGAACAGACAAACAAATCAATTAGTTAATCAGTTATAATCTGATTAAAATTTTATTTGATATAAAACCTACAGTATATCAACATCTTGTATAGTTACATACAAAATTCATATACAAATATAATTTGTATATTGGTGTTGTAACCAATTGTACAGTATATTGGTGTTATGTTACAAGTATAATTAGTTGGTGTTGTAACCATTTCAGGTGATGATGTTCTCTTGGTGCCAGTGTTTAGTCATTTTGTGAAAGTTTACAAATCCCATTAATGTCAATGTCCATAGTCAGGGTAAATTTAGTTTCTGTTTTGTTTTTGTTTTTAGTGTTAGGGTTTTATTATTTATTACTTCTCATCCAACTGATAAATTATATGGAACCCAGGCATACTAATAGCATTTCATCCTTTAATATTATGTTAAACATGGTTTCCCTTTCATGAAGAAACATAATAAACCAATAGAAAACTGGAAATGAGCTCATATATCACAGAAACAGAACTTGAATTATGGTTTTTTAAATACTTCGAAGGGATGATTACAGATACTATTATTTGAATTTCTAGATATCCTTCCAAAAAGTAGTGTGCTGATAATATATTAGGAACACAATCTCTTCAAATTCCAAGCCAGGATGGCCAGTAGCTGCAAATGCTGGGTGGGAATTCAGGGAGCTGTAGTCCTTTCACATTGGGGAAGAGAGTATAGAGAATGAAGAAGAATGCTTAAATAATGTGATTTTAACTTGACATGACAAACATTAAGATAGCATTTGTTATTTCAAGTGTGGAAATTGTGTTGTCAGGTATTCACAGGCATTCAAGTATTTCAATGAGTCTGGTCCTATGTTTTATAGGGCTTTGTAGGCCATAAACCAGAAATTTGCCTGGAGCAGTGACGGAGGTTGAACCATAGGGTTAGATGCTTTTCATAACAGCCCTTATACTAGTTTGGATGTAGCATTCCTGAGTAGTTGAAATTTCCAAACACTCGATCCTACAAATGAATCCCATATAACATATTATATGCAATACCATTCCCTTTGGATTGAGTATCAATTTGTTTTCATTCGACAATCCATGTCAATTAGCAAATACTCTTATAGGACTTAAACACCTTATTTGTTTGGAAGACTTAAGTGACTGGTAGAAAAATATTGTATGTGTTCCAGTCACCTCAATATCTAAAGTAATAAACTTGTATCTCCAAGTAATGCAGAACTTGAATTAAATAAGTTTATGGAAGAAAAGAGACCAAATATATCTATAAAAAGAAAAAGAAAACAAAAACAAAAAATAGTTCATATAGATGCACTGCTCTTTCTGACAAAATGCTCACCATTATTTCCATCAATATGGAAGAATTACAGTTCAGTGGTAGGCCTTGAGCTGTACATGTTGCAGGCCTCCCTCTAGTTAATCTGAAACCTGATGACTGGCTGCTAAGGTAACAATACCGAACAAGTTGTACCAATAATCTACATTAATATAAGTCAGTTTCCCCTGATCCCATTCTAGTACAGGAACCTTTTCCTCTGACAAATCATGTAAAAATTTCAAATTTATGACAAAGGTCATATTAAAAGAAATTAAGGATGCTGTTCTGTGTTTCAGTGTGACAGTCAAAATAAATATATATGAGATAATGCTTGTTTTACCTTTGCAAATAGGGAATGCAGAAAGGCTTAATTAAATACGGTGTAGATAAAATTTTATGACAAATTCCGTGTTCCTATTTTGTAAGTTTCTGATATTTCTCTTCATGACAAAGAACGTTGCCAAATATGTCTTAGTACCAGCTTTCCTCTAGTAATTATTTAGCACTAGTTATTCCCATTCAAACTTTCTGCACTTAAATTGTTTGAATTGGTCTAAACTGCATTATGTAAATATGCAAGATATGAATTGTTTCCCATGGGTCAGTACTGTACATGTTTTGAAAAAAAGTGATTTCTGTATTTTGGTCATACTTTCTATGTAACCCAACTGTAATCTCTTCTATTCATGCTATGGTATTTCATTATGTATTTATAGCATTTATATGGCTACACCACACAAACAATGCAACTCTGGGTAGGGTACAATAAGTTAACACTAGAATAAAGTTTTATTTTGAAAACACATGTCACACAATTTTGTGCCCACTTAAATCTCAAATTTATCATTATCATACAGTTCTATCCATACTGTACAAATGTCCATTTGCACAGTGAAAATGTGCATCATATTTGGTCTAGAGCATCAGCCAAATTCTAAAGCAAAGTTTTGAGGTATACAAGTGAATATAAATAGAGTGGAAATCCATTCTGTCAACAATACACTGTACATTCTATTACTGAACTGATACCACTAGAATTTAACTTTAATAATCTTAAATTATTTATTCCAGAGTCAGTGTGTAAATTCAGATATATTAATCTTGTAAAAATAATATAATTTGATTCAAACATGTCTTCTCTGCCCCCAACAGAAAATTCAATCAGAGTTGACAAGCCATGAGATTAGTTTGGATGAAATGAAGAAACGTAACCGGGGTAAAGATTCTGCCAAAAGGATATTCTTCCAAATTGATACTGCACAGGTTTGTGAACTTAATTTGCTTTTGTAGTAGTTTAAACCTACTGTATCTTCGAATATTTAAAACAAAGTTTAATTATGTTTTAACCATGCCAGTAGCTGCAATAGGCACTAAGGTTGTGCAAAGCTTTTGATCTGATTCAAAAAGATGCTTTGCAGCACATAGAACTACAAACAGATTCTTGTTTATTCTAAATTAATGTACAGTATACTTTAGACTTTATTATGGATAATGACCACTCCATAAAATACATGCCATTTATAAAACTAATATTAATTGATTAATTGAGCATGTCAATCAAACTGCAGCATGTCAAATGTGTGTATGTATGTATGTATGTATAAAAATTACATGGCAAAATTTCACCACACTTAAAGAAATAGAATCACTTGAATCCAAAAGAAAGACTTGCAAATAAAACTGATCAAATGGATGGGAAATTTGGTTTTATGTAGAGTTAACAGCTCATGGCAGGTAGCAACATTAAATGAACAATATAATATGACATAGTTTATATGTTTAGAATTTCCAAAGTCTGTAGCTGTCAGTAAAATTTTGCTTTTAAATTACATTTTGGAGAAGATGAGATAATCCTTTTCCCTTTACATTAATATATTTTGTACTGGCCACCACAGACTGATTGAATATATCTGAAGAATAATAATTCTTAAGGAAATCTACGTATTAATATCGTTCCTAAATTAAATGCATACAATTAACTGCTGTTTCCATGCAGATAATAAATTCTAAACATGAGGTCACAGCTATTTGATTATTTGCATGGAATGATATATTGTATCAAAATCTGAGAAAAAAAGTAATATAAATTAACTTGTAGAAGAAAGGGCACTGTACAGTGGTCTTCAGTCTAATATTTCTCTGTCATATAGTCTATTGATTTTGGCTATCAGTCATATTTTATTTCTTTAAAATATGTTTAGGTCAAATTTTGACCTAAAGAATAGAGATCCAAGATATAATACTGTGGCCTACTTTAAGGGTCTAAGGAAAGTTATGAGCCTGTTGAATTGGATTTATTACTGAACTTAAAATTTTGCACTCATATTTTTCCTTTCTTATTTTCAGAAAAAATTACAAGATGTCTTTATGAAATTTCGCTTGTTCCAAAAGCCAGCCAATTTTGAGCAGCGATTACAAGAAAGTAAAAGGGTTTTAGATGAAGTAAAATTGCAAGTGCCAAAGTTGGGATGGAGAAGTGTTGAGCAGGAAGCAATGCAGTCACAGCTGGATGACTGTATGGTGAGTATTTCAAAAGAAGTAATCTTTTACAATGTCATGTATTTTATTACTGTTCAGGCAAATTGCAAATATAAGTGACATTTTGTTTAAATAAAAATATGGTTTCTCTTTTCCTATGTTCATTAGAAATTATACAAAACTCTTAGTGAAGTAAAATCTGAAGTGGAAACAGTAATAAAAACTGGGCGTCAGATTGTACAGAAGCAACAAACAGAAAATCCCAAAGAACTAGATGAAAGACTGACAGCTTTGAAATTACAGTATAATGATTTGGGTGCCAAGGTATGCTTTCCAGCTTATTTCCTGCTACTTATGTAAAACATAACTACATTTTGTATTTTTTTTAAATTAAGAAATACATCCTTTTTATTACAGAATATTTAAAGTAGACAAGTAATGCATGTAATTTAAATAAATGTATTTCATGCCCTTGAAAGAACCAATTACTGCATTTTTATTTCTGCCCTGATCTCTTATTCATATGTACTTGGACACTAATTTTCTGCTTGCTACCATGATATTTATGTTAAGTAGGACAGAAAATATACATATATACATACATACTAAAGTAAGGATAGACCTAATGTGCATTCTCATTCTCACAGAAGTTCTTGCCCTTGATGCTTATATATAAGTATCAATCAAACATCATGTAGACATAATTACTATAATGTCATACAATTTCAATTACTTTGTAGTATAATTTTTATATAGTATGAGCTGGATTATTAGTTATTTTAGATTTATAACAGTTATAATGTTTAGGTGCTTTTTATAAAAGAAAAAACAAAATTCAGGTTTATGCTTTGAAATCTAAGTAAGGCAAATCAAGTCTTAAGGAATATCTGGAGATAATTAATGAATATATGGCAGCAAATAAAAAACATGAATTGTGAAAACAGGTAATAAAATAATTAGTTAAATGAAGAGAAAACTATTGTTTGAATGTACAAAGTAGCTTGGCATGAGACAAAATTAGATATGGGAATAGGAGCAAGAGATACTGATTAAAATGTAATAAAATTCAAGAAGAAAATTTCGTGGAGTAAAGTTTATCAAAACAATTGGCAGAAAATGTTAGGTAAGTTGAAAACGTTTGAGAGACAATGTAAAAATCCAGAAAATGTTTTAGAAAAATCTAAAAATGTTTTAGAATGTAATATCAGTTCAAGAGGTCATTACTGGACAAGTCTTGGTTTTATCAAAAAAGAGATGCTACCCAGATAACACTACATTTGTGTGGACTTTGGAGAGAAACATGTAAGAATCATAAATAATGTCAACCTAATAATGGGGCATGAAAACAATTACCTAGCAAACTAGAAAGTCAAAAGAAGATGAGAAAGAATGGGATACATAGAAACAGAAGAATTTTCTTATTAAAATAATGTGTTAATGATTTTAAAGTAATCTGAGATAAAATAATGGTGAAGCTGAAGAAGCACACTGATGTAGATTTTTTTTTAACATCTTCCCAAAAACTAGTCAGAAAAATCACTTAATTCATATATATCATCATAGTGGGAAATCTTATTTAACTACCAACATGATGTTAGACTTTATCCAATCTGAGCTTAAATTAAAAGGCATAGGGCACATAAACATATAGCTGTAATAGTACATAGATTTATTTTAAACTACTGTGTGATGATAACAGAACTGGTAGTATTGGTAGATGGTAAATATAGCAACTACATAAGAAGATAAAGGCCTTAAGATGGCAGTATTTTCTGTATTTTTTTTATAATACTGAAATTACAATGACATCAACACAATGGCTTTAGCCCATATTTAGCTATGATTAAAATTAGCTTGAGAGCCAGTTTGGTATAGTGGTTCAGGTACCAGGCTAGAAACCGGGAGACCATGAGCCTTAGGTATGAAGCCAGTTGGGTGATTTTCGGCCAGATATTCTCTTTCAGCCCTAGGAAGAAGGAAATGGCAAATCATTTCTGAAATCTTGCCAAGAAAACTGCAGGGACTACTCCAGGCACTTGTCAGGTGTCAGTAACTTGGAGACACACACAAACACACACAAAAACACTTACCAGTATATGGAGCAGAAGTATGTAAACTCAAACATTTATTTATTATTATTAACATAAACTGATCATCCAAATACTGAATGCTCTTAAAAGATACAATTATTGAAAGTAGTCTTCCTAACATGAAAACCGCATACTTACCTACATATACATACACACATACATACCTACCTACATATACATATCCTATATAATTTGAATATGGCAGTGAATTAATATTTAATTAAATATTTAAACTTACATCACAATAATCAGATGCATTTGGTTATTTATCTGCTGAAAAGTGATATCTATATATCATTTATATATATTTTTGCATAATCAATATTTACATATGGAAAAGACATAGCAATAGGTTCTGCTGTCCAAAATATAGTAAAGAGCTTTTATATAAACTACATTTGGAATAATAAAGTTAAATAATACACACATATATATCATTAGACTGTCCAATCATAGGCTGAAATTTGTTTATATAATAACAGCAAGCATGTCAAAGCAACAATAGTTTTACTAATGCTAGTAGTAATAATACTATCTCTATCTATCTATCTATCCTATACCTATCTCACCTGTAATATACAGTGACTATTGCAATAGTTTGTGTGTGTGTGTGTGCATTAGACACGTATGTGTGTGTAAAGAGAGAATTCTTTTGGCTCTGTCTCTTGCATCTGTCAAATTATTACTGTGAGTTGTCCAAAATAAATCTAAATGAATTGTATACATATTAAAATGGTATCCAAAATGAGAAAGTCCAAAATAATTTTTATTACAAGCAAATAATTGTACTAAATTACATATGAGACAATATTATGCAATAAAGTATTGCACTAGAGCCACTGATTTCCAGGTTCAAGCTCACTTTCAGTTATCACTGGGTGATTTTTGGTTGGTCATTATTTCCCAACCCCTCCATCCCAAAACAAGATTGGGAAACCCTTGGAGTCAGAGTAATATGTTCATCACCTTTAACTTCTGATTATAATTTTAATAAATAACAAGAAAACATGCAAATGTGAGTAGATCAATAGGTACCGCTTCGGCGGGAAGGTAACGGCATTCCGAGTCGTCATGCTGGCCACATGACCCGGAAGTGTCTATGACAACGCCGGCTCCAAGGCTTAGAAACAGAGATGAGCACCGCCCCCTAGAGTCGGATTCGACTGGACTTTACATCAAGGGAAACCTTTACCTTTACTTAACATCTTTTTCAGTAGTTGCTTCAAATTATCTTAGAAAAGACAACAGTGGTTATTAAATCTTTTAATGCCATTGCTTTGTGATGTGAGGTTTTTAATCTCTGAATGAGAGGAAAGTTCTGTATATGAAGTTGTGTGACCAGAATCTCTCTTGTGTGATCGGAAGGGGATTCAACCTACTGTTGTATAATGCAATGTGTTTTCAGGTTAAGCTAAAAGAAAACCACAGGGTACTATGCCACTGAAATAGAAAGTAGATGGTAAATGATTTGGCCATGTTCATTATACAGTATTTTGAGTTGAATTTTCTCTTCAGTATTGGTTTATCTTAATTAAAGCTGCAGCAATAAGATAATAGGTTGCATATTCCAAGGCATATAAAATTGACAGCAGTATGGATATGTGTTAAAATATGTAAAGAACACAAACTTAGGAAATACTTCAACAAAAGGTGTTTTATATTCTATGTTCCTGGAAGCACACAGATCCCAGATAAATAAAATATGGAGTTCTTAATGAACAAGACTAATGTTCCAAGATGTATAGTTCTAAAACAATAGTAACAAGTTGGTTGTGAAATGGAAACAGGGAAAAAAATTTACAGCCAGGCATGTCAGCATGAGTAATGCTAGCAGTTTGGGTGGTAGACATTTGTGGATTGGGTTCTTAAATTTTCCTCCTTTTACCACAGGTAACAGAAAAAAAGCAAGAACTAGAGAAATGTCTGAAATTATCTCGGAAACTCAGAAAGGAAATGAATGCTCTGACAGAATGGCTGGCCATGATAGATTCAGAACTGACAAAGAGATCAGCAGTAGAAGGAGTGCCTATCAATTTAGATGCTGAACTCGCCTGGAGCAAGGTAAAAAAAAAATGTCTTAACTTTAAACTCCCATATTTTTTTCCCTGCAGTTATCACACTTTCTCAACAACATTTTTCCTTCAGCATTGTAAGCAGCATATTATTTGAGCCATAAATAGCTCTGCATTTTCTTTTATTATCACAAGACTTTAATTTTTGGTGCTATGTACTGAAACAATTTTAAAAAAAGATCTCAAAACTTTAAACTATTTATCATGATGGGTTTCATGTATTGTATTGTTTAGTGAGATACTGCTCTGGGTGAGCAAAGCAATTTCATAACAAAAATAATTTGACATATTCGAGTTTTGAAACTGTCATTCAATCATACCCTTATTTTCATTTTTTTTTAAAAATTAAATGAAGAACATCGTATGATCTTTTGGTTTTGTTTGTTTTAAATCATAATTTTTAATTTGTTCAAAACTTTCCCTTATAAATACAAATTCTATATGAAGTTATCCCCAGTACAGGTAGCCCTCAGGTTACAACAATTGGGATCAGAATATCTGTCACTAAGCAATGCGGTTGTAAAGCCCAATGTCATGTGACCACTTCATTTAGCAACAGCAATCCTGGCAGTCCCAGTTATTCTCACCCCAGGAATTTGCAGATCATTAAGCAGGAAGAGGTGGAAGTCCCAGGCAAAGAGCACGGGGGGGGGGGGGGGGTACACAGATGCCATAAGGGTGCCATGGGTGGGCACTACAGAACATGGGTTGGCAGCTGCAGGATGCTGTGTTGCATGCTAAGTGGAAGCAGGCAGGTGGTGCTATGGAGTACAAGATCCCTAGAGTCTCATACTCAGTAGTGGGGCTCCTTGGGGAAAAAAAGCAGCAAGAGTTACTTACAGGAGCAACTTGTGACCTTCTCTGCCAGCTTCTCCGTTGACTTTGCTTCTGGGAAGCTGGCAGAGAAGGCAGCTTGATTAGATGTAGATGTATCATTAGCTGCTTGATTAGATGTAGCACTTTAGGGTTACTATTATATTCAAGATCAACCCAGATTTACTTCTCTTTCAATTCATTGTAATACACGACGTGGTCCAGTTGTCCCAGTTCCAGAGTGGCAATACTGTTACGCATAATGCAAATTCCAGCGTTTTCTCTACTGTGAGTTATTCCACGTGTGCTTTCCATAGGCAGCCCAGTTGGAGATTGAAAAACGGCAGCATCAGCTGAAGATTATCACTGATTTGGGAGAGGGACTGAAGATGGTGCTTAAAGGGAAAGAAGGATTAGTGAATGATAAACTCAGCCTCCTCAGTAGTAACTGGATTGCAGTAACTTCACGAGCTGAGGAATGGCTTAATCTGCTGCTGGTAAGAGTTACCTATTACTATGTCTTCTCTACATCCATGATCACAGAGAAGGAGCAACACCTTTTTAGTTTTTTCGACAGAGTGCCCTGGTGATTTATGTGTTTGTAATGTTATTTTATATAATATAGACTAGTCTTCCATGCTTATGTTGAAAACTAGCCAAAACTGTGTGTTTGTTTAAATTATTTATATGGCTGCCCATCTCACAACAACTAGGAAGTATGCATGAAGTAAAACTCATCCACAGCATACACCACAGCATCCAAGGGTAAAAGAATGACCCCAGTCATAGGAAAACACATGAACAGCAGCAGAGCCCGTCTAACCTCCTGACCCAAATGCCTGGGGACACAGCCAGGACTTCAGGGCCTTGCGAAAGGCTTACAGGGTCAGGGCTATTTATTTATTTACTTTATTTATTATTAAAATGTTGTTACTGCCCATCTCCCCCAAGCGGGACTCTGGGTGGCTTACAATAAAATTTAAACCACAACAGTAAACATTAAAATCCAATAAAATAGCAATTTACCAATATAAAGAGGGGACGCGGTGGCGCTGCGGGTTAAACCGCTGAGCTGTCGATCGGAAGGTCGGCGGTTCGAAACCGCGCGGCGGGGTGAGCTCCCGTTGTTAATCCCAGCTCCTGCTCACCTAGCAGTTCGAAAACATGCAAATGTGAGTAGATCAATAGGTACCGCTTCGGCGGGAAGGTAACGGCGTTCCGAGTCGTCATGCTGGCCACATGACCCGGAAGTGTCTATGACAACGCCGGCTCCAAGGCTTAGAAACGGAGATGAGCACCGCCCCCTAGAGTCGGATTCGACTGGACTTTACGTCAAGGGAAACCTTTACCTTTACCTTTACCAATATAAAATACCATGTAAATAAATATAAAATCCAAGTGGCTCTAAGATGCCAATCCAGTGGGAGGGGCTATCTGGGTCTTCAGGGGATGCTGTTCCATAGGGCAGGTGCATGACTCCAGGGTTCAACAAGATGACAGTATTTTGTAGAAGGGACCTGGAACATGTCCTCTCTGCTAGATCTGGTGGGCTGAGCACAGACAACAGGACAGAAGTGGTCCTGCAAATCACCTGGCCCTATGCCATGTAGTGCTTTATAGGTAATAATCAGCACCTTGAATTACACCCTGAAGCCCACTGGGAGCCAGTTGCAGATCACAGAGTAGTGGTGTTATATAAGTGTAACTAGAAATACCAAACGTCACCATAGCATTTTGGACCAGCTATAGCTTCCGGATATTCTTCAAGGGCAGCCCCATGTTCAGTTGTTACTGTAATCCAAATGAGAGGTGTCTAAGGCATGAGTCACTGTGAGCAAGGCCTCCCAGTCCAGGGAGAAGTTGGTACAGTTGGTCAAAAGACAAACCTCTGTAAAGGCCTCCCTAGCTATGGCTGCCACTTGTCCTTTGAGCAAGAGGAATGAGTCCAGGAGGACACCCAAATTGCATACCAACTCTGGAAGTGCATTCCCAGGCAAATGGAAAATATCCGGAACAGGGTGGCCTTAGAACCATTCAGGCTTGCAGGGTTCAGCCAAAGCCTATTCTTTCCCATCCAAAACCTCACAGCCTCCAGGCACTGGGAAAAAGCCTTGGGGGCACTGCTTGTTGGCCCAGTATGGAGATGTACAACTGGGTATCATCAGCATACTGATGATATGGCACCTCATACCGGTTGATGGCTTCACCCAGTGGCTTCATGTAGATGTTCCTCAAATCAAATCTTCATTATGGTCCTAGGCCAGCATAAGGGGTGGTGGGTACAATAATTAAAAAGAGGCTAAAATATTCATAAAAACAATTATAAAAAGCTGAAAGATTTTAAAGTTATATAAGGTAAAAACTAAAAGTATATACAAAAAGCAAGAGTCAAAAAGAAGGGGTAGGAATGTTAGATGGCTATAGAAGAACACAAAAAGTTAGTGTATGAAAGACTCTAAGATACAAAGCACTCTGATATGGCAAACTTTGAGCCCCAAGCATAAGTTATCATATGACAAATTTTGAGTGCTTCTGCACAGAATCTGGCAACATTGTATGTTATAGCAGGGATGGTATCTGAAAGCAATAGGGAGATGTTAAGTTGCCCTGTGTGCCCTGGATATTTATGTATTAATGGATTTGATGAGACTAGTGCAAATGTCCCTGTAGTACAGGCACTGGAGAAGCACATGCTCTGTTGTTTCTGTGTGTCTAGAGGCATAGAACACTGTCTTTCTGAGTAAGAAATCTTCCTTGTTTTGGCCTTCAAGGACAGCTGAGGGGAGGGCATGATATCATGAACAGTAAAAGCCCATCTGTTTAATCACTTCAAGTTTACTTGGCTATACCATGGTAAAGACAGAATACCTGTGGAATTCCCTGGCGATAAAGCTTGGTGTCCTCTCTAGATCAGACTGTTACTCTGTATCTGTGACATACTGCTTAATAAGTGCTTTGAACTGATCATACCCCATTCTGAGTAGAAGACCCAAGGATGAGATTTTAATTGCTACAGTAGATTTTAATTTCCATGTAGATTGAAAATCATCAGTCATATTTAATAGGGAAGGCCAATGGGAAAATGATATTCTGAGCCAATAGGTGAATATGGCTACATACACTCTACTTTCATGAAACCTGTCTCCAGTTGCAAGGTGACATTAGAGACACAATTAAATAGGAACAGGGAAAGGGTAGAGCCCTGAGGCACCCCGCAAAGCAGAAACCTCATGTTTGATTTTCTATCCTTACACAATTAAATAGGAACAGGGAAAGGGTAGAGCCCTGAGGCACCCCGCAAAGCAGAAACCTCATGTTTGATTTTCTATCCTTACACAATTAAATAGGAACAGGGAAAGGGTAGAGCCCTGAGGCACCCCGCAAAGCAGAAACCTCATGTTTGATTTTCTATCCTTACCAACACTGACTGGAACCAGCCCTGGAGAAAGGAAGAGAACCAGCATAATATTGTGTCCCCACTCCCAATCCTATAAGCAAGCCTATAAGGATAATATGATCAATGGTACTGAAATCTGCTGAGAGTTCAAGGAGGACCAAGGTGGATGCCTTACCCCAATCCCATGCCTACCAGAGGTTATCCACAAGCATGATCAATGCCATTGTAGAACCATAACCAGGCCTGAATCCTGACTAATAGAGGTTCAGATAATCTTCTTCCACGGGCTCCAGAAAAATAATATTAGCAATTATGTAATAACAGTTTAAGGATGAAAGTTATTTCTAAATGAATAAGTTACAGCATCATTTTTAAACTGCTACTTTCCTTGCACTGAATGAATGAATGAATGAATGAATGAATGAATGAATGATTATTTATTTATTTATTTATTTATTTATTTATTTATTTATTTATTTATTTATTTATTTTATAAAGATGGATATTGATTTTTTACTCAGTTTGGATCCCAATGTCTATATGATCATATATTGATGAAAACCTGTCTTTGCTATATATCTGTCCCTACATCTAATTATGTAGAGAATTAAAACTTTCCTTTAAAGCTTTTCTCACTTTGCCCAATATTTAGGACTATTATTTGCGGTTCCAAACTGGTTTCATGGAACTGGTTTTATAGTTTTTGGACAGTATAGTAATTTATATAGTCATGCATTTTTCCCCATGATCCTAATTATTTAATAATTTGCTGGTTTTTTTAACCTACTTCTAGGCATATCAGAAACATATGGAAACATTTGACCAGAATGTTGCTAATATCACCACATGGATGTATCAGACAGAAATACTCTTGGATGAATCTGAAACCCAAAGCCCACAGCAAAGAGACAATATTCTTAAGGTAACAAATCAAACTACTGAAAATTATTTATAAAAAAGTCTGGTTGATTGTGTGTGTATGTGTGTATATATTTGTACCACAGTTTTGCCCTGCAGGTTTTCAAATAATCTTTTAAAATGATTTTTCTCCTCACAATAACATTTCATCATGGCTTTTAAAAGTCTTGGAAACAGAGACTAGTCTGTAGAAAACAAACATATCATTTCAGAACATGAGGTCTTCATGTGAGCAAAATATTTATTGTTAAGGCTGAACCTCCTAAATATTATGTATCTCCCTTTAAAAATGGCACAGTAGCCTATTATATATATTTGCTTCCTTTAGCAATATGCGTTCTGAGTTATTTGTTATAAATTTATATATAACTTCAAAAGTTTTAGCTCTTCAAGCAATATAGTAATTTAAAAATATATCAATATAATTTGATATAATCCTGTATCAAATAACATAACAAATGGTGGAAGTGGTTTCTAATTTATGCAAAGAACTGAGGTTGCATATAACAGGAAGACCTAAAAATATGTATGACCCTAAAGTCTTTCCTACAGATTAATATCATATTTGGTGGTATGGCAGATTTCTACCTGCATATTTCAAATATTGCAAAAAAAATTCAGTGCAATTAATTTCTTCAGATATTATTTTCATAATTTGTAATCCCAATGATTTTATCCTTAATTTATATTACACAGTGATATTTCCATAAAAGATATATTTTCATCTTTCTTACATCATTCCTATAGAAAATGATCGTGACTGCCTCACTCTTCCCCCTCTAGACATTTTTATGCTGATTATATCAACTTCATTTGCTGTCTGGTTTGGAAACAATGTTTAAATAGGAAAGGAATCTAGAAGAGAACTCTGTTTTACCAGCTCTCCTTAATCTGATTTATCGACTCTCAGTATCCAATGCAAGTGCTGGCTGCAATGATTTAGATAAGAGTCTAGCAAGCTTTTCAGATGCTTTTAATTACAACTCCCACAATCTCTTGCTTTGGCACTGGTGGCTGGAACTGATTGGCGGGAAAGTGTAAAACAACTGGAAAGCATCAGTTTGCCTATAGGTGTGTTAATCCTACTGATTGTGTCTTAAGTTTCACTAGATATCCAGTTGTCCTATTATACAATCTTCATTACTGCTCCTAATGGCTATATCCAATAGCTGTCATCAGGTAATGGTAGTATCTGAATCATCTAAGAAAAACACTACTGAAAGTGTTAATTTGCCTACTATATGTGACTGTACATTTTTTAAAAATATGATTTGAATTCCTTTTACATGACTTCTATATTCCCATTTATTAGATTAGTATTAGTAATTACAGCCATGCTACTCTAATATATATGATCTGAGCGTTTAAAAAAAAAGACCATTACCATTATAAGCACTGCTCTTAGTCAAATGTTCTGCAACTATCTCAAAAGTATAGATAATTATTTTTCCTAAATATGAAAAAAATAATACAAATCATTAACAATTTAGCAAATAAATTACCAGTGTATTTTATGTACACTTATTTCATAAAGAATGGAAACATCTTAAAATCATCAGAATATTTTTTTGAAATACCATGTTAAGCCATCTAAGAAGGCAATATCTATCAGTAAGCAATCCTTGAGACTTATAATATATTGTCAGCCTTTTATTGAATGACAGATGTAATAGTTATATGAATTACTTAGGGTCAGAACTATATGATTTTACTGTAAGTAGGCCATCTTGATTCACTTTGTTCATAACTGACCTGGCAATCTACTCTAAGTTCAGCATTTTCAGCATAAATTAGTAACACATTTTAGCTTAAATCACCAGCTTTATACTTAGTACAAGTTTCTGAGTTGCTGCAGGAAGTAAAACACGTGTGACTAGCTACTTCTCCTTTTGTGTATTTGTATTTAAAGCTTTGGAAATCAACTTACTTCATATTTACAAATAATATATTCCCCTGTTTAAATTGAAAATGTTTTTGGAAATGCAAGATAATGCTTTAATTGGTCTATGTATGAATCAGTTTACAAGAAATATAACATAATTGTACATGGCTAGCAGGATACATGGATATTTTTCTTTTTCCTTTCTTTCTTTTTCCTGTTTTTATGTTTAACTTGAAGCTCTGTATCTTACTCATGTTCTGTAGTGCTTAAAGGCTGAGCTAAATGATATGCGTCCAAAGGTGGACTCTGTCCGTGACCAGGCAGTTGACTTGATGACAAACCGTGGAGGTCACTGCAGGAAAGTAATAGAACCTAAACTGACAGAGCTCAACCAACGATTTGCAACAATATCAGAAAGAATTAAATGTGAAAAGGTAGGAGGAATATTCCAGCAAAGAGGCTTATATACTTGAAAATGGGACATTTTAAATCCATAATTCTAGAAGACAATTTTCCAAATAAAAATGAGCAGGAATAAGAACTAGCTGTGTTTCTGTGGGTTTTGTCTAAATGTGTGTGGCTGTGTGTAGTATTTATGGTTCTTTTATTCCAGGAGAAATTTACCTTTTCAATTACATCTTTTGCTATTTATTTAAAAATCAGCCTATCTAGAAAAAGCTATGCATCTCTATCATAAGGGAATATATGCTGTCAAGGAGTGAATGTATGTGAAAAAGCTGTTGTGTGGCTTTCCTACCCAGTATGTTGTTTTAAAGCAAACTTAGACTAATATTTCTCTGCGGCAAACTACTTATTAATTTCATGCTGCTTTGTTTTTCACTCCATGTGATGAAGGCAGTGCATATTGAACCAGAAGCTGTTATTGTTACAGGTTTGGTTTCCCCACAAGGTTGCTAAAACATTTTGCGCAAATCCATCCTGGGGTGGTCTGGGCTTATTTGTTTGTTGTTTAATAGATAATGTAATTAGATAACTTACATTTCTTCTTCCTATTTGCACCTAATAACCATATCTGCAAAAGACTAGCAGGACGGCTTCCATAATCTTATAACAGAGTGTTTTTATATATATTTGCTCTCTGAGTCAGCACTGACTCCTGGTGATTGCCTGGACAAGTTCCTGCAGTTTTCTTGGCAACGTTTTTCAGAAGTGGTTTGCCATTGCCTCCTTTCTAGGGCTGAGAGAGAGTGACTGGCCAAAGATCACCCAGCTGGCTTTGGGCCCAAGTCAGGACTAGAGCTCCTGGTTTCATGGTTTCTAGCCTGATGCCTGCATCAGTACACCATACTGGCTCTGTATCAGGGTAGCATGCATGCTTGCGTGCATGCATTTATTTATATTTCCTTGTTAAAAACAAGTCAGCTAAGTTATTGGGATAGTCTGTAGAGCAAGTATCATAGTCCAGTTGGGCTACTCAAAGAGCAATACACAGAATGTAATTATTATTGAATCACACATATTGCTTGGAAAGTTTTATTTGTATTATACCAGTATTGAAACAGTGTAAATATTGTGGTTGTATTAGGAAGATGAGACAGATCCAGAGTAGGCACAAATGCTCTTCACAAGGCTTTTGGAATAGATCAATGGGAAGGAGACAGAGAATGAAAACCTGAGAGAGTAGGTCAGGAAGAATAGAAGGGAGCCTGGAGGGAGAGCTATTTATGCTAAAAAAAGACAAAAGTAATAAAGAGACAGACAATGACAAATCATGATAGAAGACAAGTACAGGAGATTTTCCTAATATAAATCTTCTATCAGGGAAACAGAAACCCACAAAGGATGCCTTCCTGAAGACAGAGAAATTAAGGAAGGTTTCTGTTCGATGCTCCATACTAGCCAGGACAAAAATTCAGGAAGAACAAGAGTATTGTGATAACCAGGTTGAAACTGCCTTAGAGAAAAATGCAAGACCTTGTCCCCAGAGGGCCAGAAACCTATGGAGGTAATTCAGAGGAACTTATTACCATGTCAGTTAGGGAATAAATCTATGTGATTTCATGGTACCCATATGATAGATAAATCGCATCTACCAAGTTTTAATCCAATTCAGTGTATGCAAGTATAATCAGACTAGAACTATATTATTTAGCTTTGGGGATGGAATTTAAGGAAAATCCTTAGTAAGTTAGGAAAGGTAATCAGACTTGTATATTAAGTGTGTATTAGCATATTTCCAATTAACCCTTGCTCATATCAGGTTATTTGTAGCAATAGCTATGCAACACTTGAACGTACCTCTTTGTCCATATTTGTATTGTTTTGTTCAGTGGTTATATGTTCAGAATGACATATTTTGGTATATGAAAAATGAAACAGATACTGAATTCAAATGCTGTTCCATTTTTTCATTAATTCATTCTGAATTAAATTACAAGAAGAATTGCTATTGCATTAGTTGAAGAACTGTATGCGTAACGCCTGAAGGTGTTTGAAGTGTCCTAATATTAGTCTGTAGAAAAGCATCTTTTATATATCTGTGTCTGTGAATAATGAAAAATATTCCTCATCAAAGAAATTTGATTGAAGTTTACAAAAATAACATGTTTTTGTAATAATCAACCATTAGATTTTGGAATGCACTTTAGATTTTATCATGAATTATAACTATTCACCTACATATTGGTTACATATGTTGCTTGCCTGATGGAAAAGACGTAGAATCTAGTTTTTGGCAGATTCTAAATGGAAATCACTATTGTGCACTGTAGTTTTTATATAAACCAAGCCTTCTGTTGAAGCTTTCTGAATCTTTTCTCCTCCTTTTCCCCCCCTTCCCTTTTCTTGGTTGAGGAAGCAGGAAAAGTATGAACCCAAGTGATCCTTAGAAGTCTTATAGTTAAATTTTTATTATTTTTCTATTAAGTTTCTGGATATTTTCCTATCTAACAAAAACAGTTTAGAATTAAGGATAAATGCACTATGATATTTATGGTAATCTTTACAGAAAAATAATTTTGGAATGTGTGATATATTTCTACTTTGTCAAGTTTCATAAAAGTGTAAGGGTCTTGATTTTTTCCTAATTCTTATGAAATCATAATATACTGGGTGATACTCATTTTTTTGCCAGTCTGTTATTAAACACCAATAACTATCTTTGAGTTCTCTTATTACAGTGCGCTCTCACACACACACAATATTTGCTTTATTGGTGTAGATACTGATAAATATTTATTTTACTGATACTGATTTATTTATTTTATTTATATTTATTTATATTTCAAATTTTATCACTGCCCATCTCCCTCAAAAACCTCTAGGCGGTTTACAATAAAACTAAAACTAAATACAGATTAAAATACAATAAAACAGTATCTCTTAAATATAAATATAAAATATAAAATCCAGGATCCAAATGATTAAATATCAAAAATATCCTATTGATTAACATGTTGTGCAAAATTGGCTTTTTAAGTACTGTGTAGTTAATATTGTATGGTTAATCAATTGTCTGTTTAATTGTCTGGTTTTTTTTTGTTTGGTAACATAAAATAAATTGCTAAGTGAGAATTATAAATACATGCTGATCAGGTGAGATGCTACTAGTATTACTACATATATACTAGTCTGTAAAATAGTTTGTAAAATAAATGTATCGACAATTATTTAGCAGTTAGAGGCAAGGCATATATACTTTTGGTTTATATCCATAATAAAAAGTTGGAAGTAAAACTAATAAATGCCCATTCCTCTTCTCCTTTCCCATTTTCCAACCTTTAAGCCCTTCATTTCTTTGAAGGAATTGGAGCAGTTTAACGTTGATATACAAAAATTGCTTGAACCACTGGAGGCTGAAATTCAGGAGGGAATGAATCTGAAAGAAGAAGACTTCAATAAAGATATGGTAAATTGGCTGTGATAGTAGTATGCATGAACTAGGAATGGAAAAGGTAAAAATGTTGGAGCAGAAATTAGGAACTTCTGCCTTTGCATTTAACTTCAGCATTCTTAACTGTTATAAAACTGTATATCACATTTAATGTTTATGGACATAATATTTTAGCAATAATTTCATTGTTACAGTGATTGATCTTTATAATTATCAGGAATGAGGCCTAGAATAGTGAATATCCTACTTGTAATTTCAGAAATAAATAATACATATATATTTTACTCCTAGAACTATTGTCTCTGCAGGAGTAACTCAGAGACTGATTGCTGGTAGTAAGACTGTCCCAAGGGCTCCATAATATGGCAGGCCAGTTTGCACCTTAGCCATTATAAGTATACATATAGGCTTTCTTTTTTTTCTTCTTGTCTCTTCCTCTTGCATATTCTTTAACAGAGATATAATATATGCATTTTGCTCCACCAATCTCTGCAGGATGAGGAAAAGTATAAAATTCCCCTTCATGATATTCCCCCTGTTTTTTTTTTTATCTGACACTAGTAAAAGTGCCATTCAGGTGAAGGGTATGCATATTATTTGGCTGGAGAGAAAATGCTTCATTTAGGCCTGTTATGAACTCTGCCTTCCTGGTAGAATTTATTCTGTTTTATTTTGTGCAGCATAAGTTATCACTTACAGCTTTCTCATGCAGAAATGATGAAAAATTCTGTTTCTAGTATTCCTCAGTTTAAACAACAGCATCCTGAAAGCCAAGTGCAGCATACCAGCATACCATTTGCAGAGCCACCCCTCTGAAGTGAGCATCCCCAAAGAAAGGTTTTCATGGGGGTATGTTGGGGATATGTTGAAGGGCAAAATGTATCCCTAAAACTATACAGTAGAACTTGATCTATTGTCTATCATTGTTTTAAATCATTGTTGTTGTTTATTCGTTTAGTCGCTTCCGACTCTTCGTGACTTCATGGACCAGCCCACGCCAGAGCTTCCTGTCGGTCGTCAACATCCCCAGCTCCCCCAGGGACGAGTCCGTCACCTCTAGAATATCATCCATCCATCTTGCCCTTGGTCGGCCCCTCTTCCTTTTGCCTTCCACTCTCCCCAGCATCAGCATCTTCTCCAGGGTGTCCTGTCTTCTCATTATGTGGCCAAAGTATTTCAGTTTTGACTTTAATATCATTCCCTCAAGTGAGCAGTCTGGCTTGATTTCCTGGAGGATGGACTGGTTGGATCTTCTTGCAGTCCAAGGCACTCTCAGAATTTTCCTCCAACACCACAGTTCAAAAGCATTGGTCTTCCTTCACTCAGCCTTCCTTATGGTCCAGCTCTCGCAGCCATATGTTACTACAGGGAACACCATTGCTTTAACTATGCGGGCCTTTGTTGTCAGTGTGATGTCTCTGCTCTTAACTATTTTATTGAGATTTGTCATTGCTCTTCTCCCAAGGATTAAGCGTCTTCTGATTTCCTGACTGCAGTCAGCATCTGCAGTAATCTTTGCACCTAGGAATACAAAGTCTTTCACTGCTTCTACATTTTCTCCCTCTATTTGCCAGTTATCAATCAAGCTGGTTGCCATAATCTTGGTTTTTTTGAGGTTTAGCTGCAAGCCAGCTTTTGCACTTTCTTCTTTCACCTTCATCATAAGGCTCCTCAGTTCCTCTTCACTTTCAGCCATCAAAGTGGTATCATCTGCATATCTGAGATTGTTAATGTTTCTTCCAGAGATTTTAACTCCAGCCTTGGATTCCTCAAGACCAGCTTGTCGCATGATGTGTTCTGCATACAAGTTGAATAGGTAGGGTGAGAGTATACAGCCCTGCCGTACTCCTTTCCCAATCTTAAACCAGTCCGTTGTTCCGTGGTCTGTTCTTACTGTTGCTACTTGGTTGTTATACAGATTCTTCAGGAGGCATACAAGATGACTTGGTATCCCCATACCACTAAGAACTTGCCACAATTTGTTATGGTCCACACAGTCAAAGGCTTTAGAATAGTCAATAAAACAGAAATAGATGTTTTTCTGAAACTCCCTGGCTTTTTCCATTATCCAGCGGATATTGGCAATTTGGTCTCTAGTTCCTCTGCCTTTTCTAAACCCAGCCTGTACATCTGGCAATTCTCGCTCCATGAACTGCTGAAGTCTACCTTGCAGGATCTTGAGCATTACCTTACTGGCATGTGAAATGAGTGCCACTGTTCGATAGTTTGAACATTCTTTAGTGTTTCCCTTTTTTGGTATGGGGATATAAGTTGATTTTTTCCAATCTGATGGCCATTCTTGTGTTTTCCAAATTTGCTGGCATATAGCGTGCATTACCTTGACAGCATCATCTTGCAAGATTTCGAACAGTTCAGCTGGGATGCCGTCGTCTCCTGCTGCCTTGTTATTAGCAATGCTTCTTAAGGCCCACTCAACCTCACTCTTCAGGATGTCTGGCTCTAGCTCACTGACCACACCGTCAAAGCTATCCGTGATATTGTTATCCTTCCTATACAGGTCTTCTGTATATTCTTGCCACCTTTTCTTGATCTCTTCTTCTTCTGTTAGGTCCTTGCCATCTTTGTTTTTGATCATACCCATTTTTGCCTGGAATTTACCTCCAATGTTTCTAATTTTCTGGAAGAGGTCTCTTGTCCTTCCTATTCTGTTGTCTTCTTCCACTTCCGCGCATTGCTTGTTTAAAAATAATTCCTTATCTCTTCTGGCTAACCTCTGGAATTTTGCATTTAATTGGGCATATCTCCCCCTATCGCTGTTGCCTTTTGCTTTCCTTCTTTCTTGGGCTACTTCTAGTGTCTCAGCAGACAGCCATTTTGCCTTCTTGGTTTTCTCTTTCTTTGGGATGTATTTTGTTGCCGCCTCCTGAACAATGCTGCCAACTTCTGTCCAGAGTTCTTCCGGGACCCTATCTACTAAGTCCAGTCCCTTAAATCTATTCTTCACCTCCACTGCATATTCCTTAGGAATATTCATGAGCTCATATCTAGCTGATCTGTGGGTCTTCCCTAATCTCTTTAGTCTGATCCTAAATTGTGCAAGAAGAAGTTCATGGTCTGAACTACAGTCAGCTCCAGGCCTAGTTTTTACCGACTGTACAGATGTCCGCCACCTTTGGCTGCAAAGGATGTAATCAATCTGATTTCGGTGTTGTCCATCTGGTGAAGTCCATGTGTAAAGCCGTCTCTTAGGTTGTTGGAAGAGAGTGTTTGTTATGCAGAGTGAATTGTCTTGGCAAAATTCTATCAGCCTATGTCCTGCTCCATTTTGTTCTCCCAGGCCATACTTACCTGTAATTCGAGGTGTCATTTGACTGCCCACCTTAGCATTCCAGTCTCCTGTGATGAAAATAACATCTCTTTTAGGCGTGTTGTCCAGTAGGTGCTGCAGATCCTCATAGAACTGCTCTACTTCAGCTTCTTCAGCATTTGTGGTTGGGGCGTATATTTGGATCACTGTGATGTTAGATGGCTTGCCCTGAATTCGAATTGAGATCATTCTGTCGTTTTTGGGATTGTATCCAAGCACTGCTTTAGCCACTTTACTATTAATTATGAAGGCTACTCCATTTCTTCTGTGGTCCTCTTGTCTACAGTAGTAGATCTGGTGGTCATTTGATGTGAAGTGGCCCATTCCAGTCCATTTCAGTTCACTGACACCCAGAATGTCTATCTTTAATCTTGACATCTCACCAATAACTACATCCAATTTGCCCTGGCTCATAGATCTTACATTCCAGGTTCCAATGGTGTGTTGATCCTTAGAACATCGGATTCGCCGTTCACCACCAGCACCGTCGGCCGCTAGCCGTCCTTTCGGCTTTGAGCTAGCTGCGTCATCACGTCTGGGGCTAGTTGAGCTCATCCTCTGTTCCTCCCCAGTAGCATTTTGACCATCTTCCGACCTGGGGGTCTCATCTTCCGATGGTATACCGACATATCTCTGGTTGTACTGATCCATTTAGTTTTCACGGCAAGAATACTGGGGTGGGTTGCCATTACCTTCCCCAGGGATCGCATTTAGTCTGACCTCTCTGTCATGACCTTCCCGTCTTGGGTGGCCCTTCACGGTTTAGCTCATGGCATCATTGAGGTGCTCAAGCTCCAGCACCACGACAAGGTAACGATCCTTTGCGGAGTTTAAATCATTACACATATTAATAAGATATAAAGTATGTTGATAATATTAAGTGATTTTAAAAAAATATTATTTTGGCATTATACCATTTTTTTCAAGATCCAGAAACAGGCTGAGGTTGACCAACCCTAGATTAAATAAATGTCATTACTATTTCTTATGTCTGTCTGTCTGTCTGTCTGTCTCTTTTTAGAGTGAAGATCATGAGGGCACTATAAAAGAATTGCTTCAACGTGGAGATGTACTTCACCAAACAATCAAGGATGAACAAAAAAGAGAGGAAATAAAAATGAAACAGCATTTGTTGCAAAACAAACATAATGCTCTCAAGGTAGATTTACATCTTTTACAACTATGATTGAAGCGCTATATATTGCATTTGAGTTAAGGGAAGTTATGAAGACCCTGAACTTTTACAATTAATTATGTTCCCTTAAGAGTAGGCACACAAGTCAGTAAGTAGAAAAGCAAATTGGTCTTTTCCTTTCATGTCTGCCTTTCATATTGTATGTCTTCAAATGCATTTGAAGGCTGTTAGATAAAGGTCAATAGTATATAACATATATGCTGCATAATATACTTGGAGTTAATCTGAAGTTATTCTACGTATTGCATACCATTCACCTTTAATTGATTACTGATATTATGATTATGATTTTGGTAAGTCATTTTTAGATTAGATTTTATTAATTTTGGTCAGTGACCAGCAAGCAAGCAAGCAAAAGAACAAGTTTTGGCCAAAAAGTAGTAAAGCTGAATACTCAATTGCAAATTTTAAAAATGGAACGTTAGGATATACAGTATGTATAAGGTATATCAAGGGCAGTAAAATAAGTATGTGTAATTGTATTAAATGAGTGTATTAAATGAAGCATTATCATAAATATAATAGAATCTTCTAAAACAGCAAACAGAAGTAGCCATAGTCAATAATTAAACTTATAATTGGAGGCAATATGTTTGGTTTGGAAATGAATTTCAAACTAAATCTCTGTTTCAGGATATTTTATAGTCAAAAGTAATTCAAAACCTAGGATTGCATTTAGAGGGGGACAAGCAAAGTGTCACTTGCATCATATAAATTTCCTATCCCTTCCTCTCCAGTAAACTTCAGAATGCTGAAATGAACAATTTTGAGAGAAGCCAATATGTGCATGTCCAAGTATACTTTGGATTTCCATCTACTATCATCAGGCTACAATCTAAAATAAAAACATTTTGCAGTTAAATTTATATAAGTACCTTATGCATAAAATGCTAGCATTTGGAAACATTCATTGGTGTGTCAATCTGCCTGCTAATATTTCTATTTCAGATTATAGGCTGCTAATCCAGTGTTTTAAATATGTGATGTGTGTGCTTCATAAGTAAGCAAGTATAGCAAGTATACTAACAAGTGTAGAGAAGTAAGAAACTATTTTGATTTTATTCAAAAACATAAATTTACGTTCATAAAATAATTATTTAAAAATAACATTTTATATTATCCACAATTTCACTCCATTCCATAATGCATATTTACTTATAAAACACCATTTAAATATTAGCTTTTTCTAACAAATGTATATACTGAAAACAGGATATGAGATCACAAAGAAGGAAAAAAGCTTTGGAGATTTCACATCAATGGTATCAATATAAGAAGCAGGCAGATGATCTACTGAAGTGTCTGGATGACATAGAAAAAAAATTATCAGTCCTGTCAGATCCCATAGATGAACATAAACTAAAGGTAACACCATTTTCTACATAGTATTGCATCTGCTTCTAGAAACAAAATATGTATGTCTCTATTGTCTAGCTAATTAATACAAATAATATAAGTTATTTAAATGAGACAGTACTTGTTTAAACTTTTTTGTATCTTGGTGAATCTCATTAATTAATAATTAATAAAATATATATGTAGAATGTGCTATCTTGAAATATTTTCTAGGGAAAAAATAATTGATTTTTTTATCTTTATTCCAGATGAACAAATGACTTATCGGTACATGGCTGAATTCTTTTTCATATTAGCAGCACACTCATTTTCATCAGAACATATTCATAAATCATGGTCAAAATTCTAAAGATTTGTTTATATGTTGTCAATGAACTGTCTTGTTTATTTTGCATCGTCTTCTTTTGCTTTATTCTTTGTTAAGTTCTCTCCAATAGTAATTAAAATAAAAACACTAGCCATTTAATTGACAACCACTATGGGTATTTAGTATGTGAGTCTGACATTATGGTAATCTTTCTAGCTAGTTGTCACATGGTGCTAGAGATTAGTCAGTTAATATTTTGGCCTATGGTGTCACCTTTCCAGCATATATTCACTCAGGTACCAAAAATCAGTGAGCTGTGTAATCCAGAGCTCTCCTGTATTCCTTCTGTCTACATGTCCACTCAGTTTTTTAAAAAAAATAATATACTTACTTTTTATTTTTCTTCTTCTTTTCTAACATTAAATCTACAAAAGTGTTTTTCTCATTCTTAGAAATTGATGATCTAGTTAGCTAATTGTCCTGGGCCCTGTATTGGTTTTGCTCAATAGGAAATTGATCGAGAACTGGAGAAGAAGAAGGAAGAGCTGAATGTGGTACAGAGGCAAGCTGATCGCTTGTCTAAGGATGGGGCTGCAAAAGCAGTGGAACCAACCCAGATACAGCTCAGCAAGCGCTGGCAAGATATTGAGAGCAAATTTGCTCAGTTTCGAAGACTCAACTATGCACAAATTGTGAGTTGTTCCTGGCAAACTTGTACGTTTGCAAATACTGCTACTAACAAAACCCTACTAACATTGAGAATTCTCAGTGGCTGGTATGAAATAGAGAATCTGGCCAGCAGTTTGGGTCCATTTTATTTACAATACAATAGATCTCATGGTATATGACTTTTCTCTAGTAGATGCCCTTAAATTAAAGAAAGAAGTGGTTCAATCAACAATATATGAGCATTAAAGGCAAAAGAATCTTGGTTTTTGTTGCCTCATTTTATTCATAACATTACCAGTTTAAAGCTATCAGCTTGCCATATATTATTTCATTCAATTAACATGTACAACTGATAAATATTTATTTTTCAAACTGCCATCCCATGCACAATCTAATTAGTTTTTATTTCTTCATAATGTTCAGATGTATTCAAAAGAGATTGAGGTTTTTTTTTACATATTATTTATATGACTTATGCTCTTTTCAACTTAATAGGAAGGGAACATATTTTTTATTCTCTGCTTTTCTCAAAAATACATGCACGTCAAATCTTATGTTTAACAACAAATGAGGAAAGGAAGGCTATACTACATATAGTGTTGCTTAATCTGTATCTTGGTGTTTAATCTTTACAACTAATGAATACAAATCCCCTACCTCACAGGGATGTTGTGAGGAACTATTAATTATATATGGTTTTATGGAATTATGTCATGTTCGTTTTAAGGTGAATTTAATTTGGGGCAATCTTAGCTTTCTTAGCTATCTTAGCTTTAGAAAATATGCCCACAGTATTTACATAAAAATCCTTGTGGTATTCAATAATTTGGAGCGACGATGTATAAGATGCCAATAAATACATAATAAAAATATAATAAAAGAAATTATGTTTACTGTTAATAAAGTGATACAATTCCATTTCACTATTATGAAAATAAACCATAGACAGGTACTACTTTCTTTAAAAAAATTCAAGCATGTCCTGAGGAAAGGAAAGAAAGGGAAGGGAAGGGAAGGGGAGGGAAGGGAAGGGAGTCTGTTTTACGTCATTTTTTCAAGATGTTTTTTTTTTAATTCCATTAAAATTTCACTGATTCAATCATTGTTCTTTGGTGATTCAAAAGCTGCCCAGGTTGACATCTGGGGTAGCTGCAAGGAGAGAATGGAAGGGGGGAAAGGAGTAGGAAGTATGATTTCTTCCACTGCCAATACATCTTTAAAATGGCAAAATAGAAGCAGGTTCTGAAATTCCAGTGAAACAGTTTCCATGGCTTTATTCATAGCC